>NC_138385.1:45393454-45409406 GCF_054177405.1 Leptonychotes weddellii
GCACCCGACCCCGGGTGGAGTCTCCAAACCCAGCAGATCCCTGTGGTGTACTCCCGCGCCACTCCTCCCTGGGGAAGAAGGTGAGTCTCCCTGGATCTGCTGCTTGTTGGGTCCCTGCTGGAGGAGCAGTGGCCTGACTGTGCCGCGGATCACGGTTTATGGCAACCTCAAGGTGAGAACCCGCTCCTCAGCTCCGTCTCTGCAGCCGGCTTCCCCGCTCCCATCCCTGGGAGCTCTGCCACACTCAGGCACCCCCGGTCTTTCTGTGACCCCGAGGGTCCTGAGACCACACTGTCCCGCGAGGGTTCCACCCCCCGCTTAGCCACCGGAGTGACGTCCCTCAGCGGAGCAGACTTTTAAAAGTTCTGATTTTGTGCTCCGTGGCTCTATCACTTGCCAGAAGCGGCCAACGGAGGCCCCTCCCCCGCCGTCTATCCTCCCGAATATCGCCTCGGATTCACTTCTCCACACGTCCTACCTTCCAGAAAGTGGTCGCTTTTCTGATGAGAGAGTTGTTGCTATTCTTTTCTTCGATCTCCTGTTGAGTTTGTAGGTGTTCAGAATGGTTTGATCCCTATCCAGCTGAATTCCTGTGAGGAGACGAAATCCAGGTCTCCTACTCCTCTGCCATCTTGCTCCGCCCTCCTATGGCTAACATCTTAAGTTAATTCCCAGTTTCTTATATTCAGTTGATCGATCACTTGATCAAATAAAATTATGACCATTTTCTTTTAAAACCATGTAGTGTTTATATGGGAAAAGTAACTTTTAGATTATGTTCTGAGTTCCATATATGCTTATGACAGCTTTTTAGAGTTCCTTGGTACTTCAGAATCTAGATATATTTGGCTTGAATCCTTGCAATCATTTTCCTTATTAATGGTCAAATTCTTCTGTAAGATTTTTATGAAATACTTAAGGGCTGTAAAAATCTATGAGAATCTTATGAAGTGAAATTATTTCTTGGGGAAGTCTCTGCTAATACTTTGTGTTAACTTGGAAGTAGAAATTGTCCTCTTCTTGGATTCTCCCTCTCTCTTTCTCTAACAAACACACACACCTGACATCATTCAAACATGACATCATTGACCTTTTGTTTAGTAAACTACTTAACATGTGGTTGCCAAATAAAATTTAGAGGATTTCTATCTAACATCACCTCAGATGTTTCTATTAAAAGTTTATCACTTCATAATTTTGAATGCTACTCTAATTTAATAAAACATTCTGGTTGTGTAATTTTAATTTTAGATTCTTATTTTCTTCAATGTTTCATTAAGTATATTGTGCAGAAGTTAATGATAAATTAATGATAATGAAAATTCAGAAAAAATATCTTTAAGGGAAAATAAAGTTTATATGATGACATATAATTGACAATTAATGTTCATGTACGGGCTTTATATTTAATTTACATTAGCATGCACAAAGGATATTTTTATTATTTGATATATTTAATAAAATTTATCTCTGATTTTAATAAATTCTTATCCATTTTTTTCTATATCATATCTTCAATAGCTAAGGGGAGAACTTTAGGAATCTTTAGGCTAACTTTCTAATAAAAAGGAAAACTTTTGCATTTTCTAAAGGATAGTAATAACAACTAAAAAATACATCATAAAAATTTATCACATTAGTGTGAGGCAGAATTTTAGTATCTGAAATCTCTTTTATATATGAGTAAAAAGCAATCATTTCTTATACATCAGTATAACAAGGAATTGTAGATAACAAACTTTAGAATATCTAGTAGAAAAACATTGGTCACCCATTGTTATTGTCTTTTTCACATAATAGAATAAAAACTTACAAGCTCCAAATGTCACCAGTATCATTGTTCTAAAATATGTTTATAACACTTCCAATTTACATTTTACAGAAAGCATTAAGAGCTATTCATAATTAGGCTTATAGACTCTCCAGCCTGGCATTCTCCCTATACATGTACTAGCAAAAACTATACTGTGAAAGGCCATAGTTGGCCTCATGATTTCATCTTTAATGGTTTCTACCAGTAAAGGTTACCTTTCCTTTAAAATTGATCTTGGCTTTGCTTGCTATTTATGATTTTTGAAGTCCTTTTAGATTATGTTTTAGGGTGTACCAATTCTTGGGGTTCTAAAACCACCAAGTAATCATCCATAACTACTTTTAAAGTTGATTATAATTAAATTATATACCTTCTTTTTTTTTTTTTTTTAAAGATTTTATTTATTTATTTGTGAGAGAGAGAATGAGAGACAGAGAGCACAAGAGGGAGGAGGGTCAGAGGGAGAAGCAGACTCCCAGCTGAGCAGGGAGCCCGATGCGGGACTCGATCCCGGGACTCCAGGACCATGACCTGAGCCGAAGGCAGTCGCCTAACCGACTGAGCCACCCAGGCGCCCAAATTATATACCTTCTTATGTGAAAGACCACATTATTTGATCTTCTAACAATTTCCTTTTTACTTGCTCTAAAATATGTGACTATTTTCTAACATTCTGGGAGTTGGTGGCTAAATCCATGCTTACCTTGCTCTTAGTGTCCTTATTTTAGCGTAATGAACTAAAAAAGCCAAAAGGTATAGCACACATTTTTAACAATAAACATATAAATGAAGCAGCATTTTTCAGGAAAAAAAATGATACAAGTGTCTAGGTCCTTAAAATATGACAGATAAAACACACGTAACAGGTAATATCAATCAACTATAAGTTTTAGGAAATATTTGAAAACCAATAATAGATGCTTTAAGGAAGTGACTTAAAGGAAAATTACTGGAATGCCTTAATCGTGGTACATAAAGTATACCTTTGTTGGCTGGAGAGATTAGCATATAGATTTAATATATTATTTGTCTTAGTCGTCACTGAATCATATATCCAGGAGAATTTCACTCCCATGTTATATTTTCAAAGAGATGGACTGCATATATTAGAACACATTATAAAAAATGTGCAAGACATTCTAGACTTTATAAATAAACTAAAGGAAAATCCCTGTTATTGCAGGTTGTACTCTTGAGAGATATGAAAGAACACAAGTATGAAGATACCCCTTATGACTAAACTGCTTATAAATGTGCTTCTATACCAGAGGATTAAGACACATTAATGTGATATTAATTAATAAAAAATACTTTTAATATAATGTTCATGGAATACACATTGATGAGTCTATACACCACTGGCGACAGAGAGAGAAATACTGAACAGAACAATTTTGTTTAAAACCAATTATGAACTACTCCTTGTTAGAACCACCACTATGGATATCTCATTTATCCTAAATCTTTCTCCTCTGTACTTCCCTCATTTCTCTGATATAAATAGAAATCTCTTTTCCAAGAAAAAGCTCAATCAAGTTATTTTCTCAATGATACTTTCACCTTTTTGTTTCTACAAAAACATGGTGTGAAAACTGATTACTTTCTTTGTCAGGTTCTACGTAGTTCTTAAAATCAACAATTGGCGGTTAAGTTTATAAAATGCAGTTTCTTTAAAAAAAAATTTCCATTTCTCTCCAGAGAGTGTAATGGATTAAAGCTTTCTAAACTTTACTCCAGTAAAAAAATAAGATTAGAGAAGTTGCAAGTGCAGAGTAAAGTTTGGAGGAATGATAGTGTCATACATTTCTGTTAAAATAAATATTTATTTGACAAAACTTCAAAAATAAAAGTTCTTTCCTGTGTTTTCTTTAATTTAACTGAAAAACTATTTCTCCATGTTTGTAACACAACAAAACCATGGCAGAAACCAAAGAACATTTCCCCCCCTACTTTCTTCCCACATAATGCAATGGAAACTACACCACCACTATAGCATAAAATCCACCATTACAAAGTGCACCATGGGGCGGGGGTGGTTCCTGGGTGGCTCATTTGATAAGGGTCTGACTCTTGATTTTGGCTCAGGTCATGATCTTAGGGTCCTGAGATGGAGCCCCTTGTCGGCCTCAGTGGGGACTCTGCTTGATATTCTCTCCCTGTCCCTCTCCCTCTGCCTCTTCCCCTGCTCATGCTCATACACACATGCGCTCTCTCTAAAATAAATAAATATATTAAAAAAATAATAAAAATAAATAAATAAAAGAAAAAAGAAAAAGAAATAAATAAATACAACTGTTAAACAAGTGAGTCATGGAAATGAAATAATACCACTGTCATCCCAATATATTCCCCTTAGAATGTGTTCTACAATAATTATTTCACAATAATCCAACTGGACTCAGCCTCAGAGATAAGGTAGAAGAGGTTAGACAAGAAGAAACTTCCTTTTCCAGATCCCAGCAGCAAAGTTGTAATAATAGTTCATTTTCCAATGAGCCAGAGTAAAGCCTGAGTAGTCCCAAACTTCTCAGACACAAAAGTTAGAAGACAAAGTAAGAAGACTCAAAGACGGTATAGATTCAGCCTAGACATCTTTCCACCCAGATAACAAGCTTCCTTTCCCTGAATAAGAGCCTCCTATGCCTCCCTATAAAGAAAATAGCCCAAAGGACTAAAAAAGTAAGAAGTATGGGAGCTCCGCTGCATGTTCTGGCGACCTCCCCAGTAAGGATATAACTAATATTTTTGCCCTTCTTCCTTCTAAATCCCCCTGGATCCATGTATACTTTATAAATTTCAACTTACTTTAGTCTTTCAAAAATAGCAGTTTGGGAATATGGGCCTATTTCTTTCATGGTGAAATGCAAAATTATAATATCCAGAGTAATAAGCTGTGATTATCATTTTTTAAGATGTTTAAAGAAGATAAAGCACCTTGTATTGAAAATTTCCAGTAGATAGTTATATAAAAAATCAGGCCAAGAAGTAGAACATGATCTATTTCACATGGGCAGGAGCAGTAACTGAAGCTAGAGTCTAATTTCTAGCCTCATATTGCTCCTGTTTAGCTCCCTAAAATCAGAGAAGCTAAATTACAGCTGTATAGAGAAAAAGCCTTCTGTTCCTATTGAAATCTGCCTATACTTGAGGCAGTGGAAAGAGCTATCTCTACAGGACAACAGAATTATTTCCAAGTGGGAGCTGCCTGAAGTTTTTGTTATTCACACTTCCACCTTTACCAATCCAAACATTTAATAAACATAAATATTTTTAAAAGTTGTTTTTTTTCCCTTATTTTTAAAATTATCTCTCTCTAGTTCTGTCTCTTCTGGGGAATTTTTGGTCAGTTTTTCTGCCTTATTTTTATTATTTTTCTTTTTTCTTCTGATGCTAAGAATTAAAATGAATGAAAAAATTTTCTCAGTTCCCATCCAAGATGGTAACATAAGAAGACCCTGAACTCATTTCTCCCATGGAACACATCAGATCACACCTACTTATAAAGCAATTCCTTCTGAAGAAAAACTGGTTTTATTGAACACCTTCTGTGCAATAAAATATAAACTTCAAAGACAACAACAAGAGAGATAGAGACATGGTAACAAAGGGATTCCCCATTCCTGATACTGTGAACTGCAGGAGGAGGGATAGTACTGAGGGACCCAGAGCAGATTCATCTGTCCTTGGGCACAGAAAAAAAGCCATCATTTAAAAATCCAACTAGTTTATAAAAGAGCCAGCCCTAGAACTTTACCAAATGTTGGAGGAGTTGCTGGAACTCTCTCTGGGCCAGAGGGAATGGAAAACCACATGATTTATACTTCCCTTCAATCTTTAAAGTGCAGACCAGAGCAAGGTCCAGTGCCATAGCCACCTTGACACTTCAGCAAGTCTCAGGTCCCCTAACCCACACCAGCCCCAGACATGCTTCAGCATAGAAAAAAAAAAAAAAAAAAAGCCCTTGTCTAAAAGAGCAACTAACATATACAAGATCTAGTCCTAGAACTCCACAAAATGGCAAGGGAACTACTGGAATGCTCTCTGGGAAGGAAGGAATGATGGACATGGTCTATGCTCCCCTTCCAACTTAAAAACACAGACCAGTGCACCATCTTGGTGCCCTAACTGGCCTGCCACCTCAGTAAGCCCTAGGTCCCTAGCCCACACCAGCCCCAGTGATCCCACCAAGGTGGCCACAGGGTGGTGCACACCAAGACACCTCTGGTTAGCATTCAGTATAGTTCCTGCCTTTGTACCTGACACAGGTGTAAAGCATCCCAAAACATTCCTTACCTATACCCCTTTGGCTTCAGGTGACTTGCTAGAGTATCCCGGTACTAAATGCTCTTGTACCTTCCAGGCTGATGTTTGCTTCAGATCCAGCTACCCCACCAGGGTGCACCCGATGTAGAACACCCCAGAACCACAGAGCCACAGCTTCAGTCATGCAGAGAGGGCACCCACTATACTGAGCACCCTGGGAGACCCTGGTTTGCACCCACTTCAGCTTCAGCTGTCTTGCTAGGACACATTTACACAGAGAACCCAGAGACAACACTGGCCCATGCCCACTTTAAATTTAGGTGTCTTGCCAGGATGACCCCTGCACAGAGTGCCTCAGGACCTCCTGGTCTGTAACCCACCTTGGCTCCAGTCACCCCTTTAGGTTACCTTCTGTGTGGAGAGTCTTGGAACACCCCAGTTTATACCCACTTCAGCTTTAGCTATCCTGCCGAGATTCCTTCTGTGTGTAGAGCCCTGGGACACTTCAGCTTGCACCTATTTCAGTTTCAGTTATCCTTCTAGGGAGAGCCAGGGACCTCCTGGCTCACACATTACCTCAGCGCCAGCTACCCCACTAGGAGTCTCCCTCCATAGAGTACCCTGGGGTACCATGGCTTGTACCCACCTCAGCTTCAGCTGTCCTGCCAGGGTGCCCTCAGCACATAGAACCCCAGGACAGACCAGCCTGTATCCACTTCAGCTTTAGCTGTCATGCCAAGGTGTTCACTTTGTGAAAAGCCACAGGATCCCCCAGCTTGTACCCACTTTAGCTTCAGGTGTCCTGCCAGGGTGCTCTCTGTGTGGAGAGACCCAGAACTTCCCAATCCACACACCACTTTAGCTCCAGCTACTCTGCTAGGGCATCCCTATCAGGGAGCACTCCAAGATCCCCCAGCTTGCACTTAGTTCAGCTTTAGCTGCCCTACCGGTACCCTTAGAATGAAGAACCACAGGACCTCCTAACCTGCACCCACTTTAATTTTAACTGTCCTGCCAGGGTGCCTTCTGTATGGAAAACACTGAGGCCTCCAAACCCACTCCTTGCCTCAGCTCCAGCTGCCCTGCCAGGGTACTCTCTCCATTACAGTGTCTGGATAACCCAGCTTACATCCACTTCAGCTTTAACTGTCCTGTCAGGCCACCTAACGTGTGAAGAGCCCAGGAACCACATCAACCTATGATCATTTAAGTTTTAGCTCTCCTTCCAGTGTACCCACTGTGTGGAAAGCCCCAGGATACCCAGCTCATGCCAGACACAACTCCAGCCAGCAAAAGTCACTAAGCACACAGAGTCTACCTAGGGGATGACCATACACAAAACCATTCATTCAAGTTTAGGAGAAGTAGCCGTTCCACCTAACCCATAGAAACAAACACAGAAAGTCAAACAAAATGAGGAGACAAAGGAGTATGCACCAAGAAAAGGAAAATATCTCTAAAAAATGTAAATGAAATAGAGATAATATGCCTGGTAAAATATTTGAAGTGATGATTGTAATTATGCTCACAAGGCTGGAGAAAAGACAGGAACTCAGTGAGATATTCAATAGAGAGATAGGGAATATATTGGTAGTGATTCTATACACTAATAATAAAGTAGCAGAAAATGAAATTAAGAAAATAATTTTCTTTACAGTTGCACCAAAAGGAATAAAATACCTAGGAATAAACTTCATCAAGAAGGTGAAAGACTTGTATTCTTAAAACTATAAAACATTAATGGAAGGAACTGAAGACAGTACAAACAAATGGAAAGATATTCATTTTTTGAATTATGGATTCAAAATTATGATTGGAAGAATATTGTTAAAATGTCAATACTACCCAAAGCAATCTACAGATTCAAAGAACTCCCTATTAAATACCAACAACAGTTTTCACAGAATTAGCTCAAGTAATACTGAAATTTGTATGGGGACACAAAAGACCTTGAACCACCAGAGCAATCTTGGGAAAGAACAAAGCTGGAGGTATCACAATTTCAGGTTTCAAGATATACCACTAATCAAAACAAAAATAGACATTTAGATCAATAGAACTGAATAGAGAGTTGAGAAATAAATCTGCACATATATGGTTAATCTATGACAAAGGACATAAGACCATACAATATGGTAAAGATAGTCTCTTCAACAAATGGTGCTGGGAAAACTGTAGTGCTACATGCAAAATAATGAAACTGGATCACTTTGTAGCACCATACACAAAAATAATCTCCAAATGGATTAAAGACCTAAATGTGAGACCTTAAACCATGAAAATCATAGAAAATAATACAGGTAGTGATTTATTTGACATTAGCCATAGTAACTATTTTTTAAATGTGTCTCCTAGGGCAAGGTAAACAAAAGCAAAAATAAAGTATAGAAACTACATCAAAATAAAAATATTTTGTATTGTGAAGGAAACCATCAACAAAACAAAAAAGCAACCTATGAAATGAGAGAAGATATTTGTGAATGATATATCCAATAAGGAGGTAATATCCAAGATATATAAAGAACATACACAACTCAACACCAAGAAAACAAACAACCTGATTAAAAAATGGGCAGAGGACTTGAATAGACATTTTTTTCTAAAGAATACATATAGATGGCTAACAGAAACATGAAAAGATGCTCAACATCACAGATTATCATGGAAATGCAAATGAAAACCACATTGAGACATCACATTACATCTGTCAGAATGGCAAAAAAAAAAAAAGAAAAAGAAAGAAACAGAAATAACAAGTGTTGGTGAGATGTGGAGAAAAAGTAATCCTCATGGACTATTGGTAGGAATGTAAATGGGTACAACCACTGTGAAAAACAGTATGGAGTTTCCTCAAAAAATTACAAATAGAAATACTATATGATCCAGTAACTTCACTAATGGGTATATACCCAACAAACATGAAAACACTAATTCAAAAAGATATATGCACACCTATGTTTATTTCAGTGTTATTTACAATAGCCAAGATATGGCAGCAGCCTAAGTGTCCTTCAGTAGACAAATGGATACCATAAAAAAGAATAAGATCTTGTCACTTGCAACACTGATGGACATAGATGGTATTATGTTAAGTAAAGTAAGACTGAGAAAGATAAGTACCACATGATTTCACTCATATGTGGACTCTAAAAAACAAAACAAATGAATAAACAAACAAAAAGCAGAATCAGGCCTATAAATACAGAAAACAAACTGATGGTTACCAGAGGTAAGGGGTGATGGGCAAAAGGAGTAAGGGGGAGTCGGAATGCAGACTTCCAGTTATGAAATAAATAAGTCATGGAATAAAAGGTACCATATAGGGAATGTAATCAATGATATTGTAATAGTATTGCATGATAACAGTTGGTAACTGCACTTATGGTGAACATAACATATAGAGAAATTGAAGCACTATATTGAACACCCGAAACTAATGTAACATTGTGTGTCCACTGTACTCAAATTTAAAAAAAAAAGTTTAAAAATAAATCTGTATTTTAGCCTAAGGACAATAAGCAGCAATTGAAATGTTAAATATATATGTAGATATTTAACATTTAACATATTTAAATATTAACATATTTTATATTTAACATATACACATATATATATTACAACGATTTCCTGTTATTTTTGTGTCCCTCCCAAATTCATATGTTGAAATTCATGTGTTGAAATCATCCCAAAGATGATAGTATTAGAGCTAAGTCTTTGGAAGGGGCTTAGGTCATAAAGGTAGAGCCCTCATGAATAGGGTGAATGCCTTTATAAAAGATGTTCCAGGGAGGTCTAGTCTCTTTCATCATATAAGGATACAAAGTGCTGGCTATGAACCAAGAAGGGAGCCCTCATAATAATGTGATCAAGTTGGTGTCTTGATGTTGGACTTCCAGGCTCCAGAACCGTGAAAAATAAATTTGTTGTTTAAGCCCTTCAAAAAACAAAACAAAACAAACAAAAAAGTATTCTCTAAAACTATACCGCAACTAACAGCAGAAAATTACCATGTAGAATTTTCCTATCTCTACTACATAATTTTCACTAGTACACCAAATAAGAGTGCACCCTTATCTGTAACATGTTTATGAATTCACTGTATTTTGACTCTCATGCTTACTCCCTGCATAAATTAGCTACTCCTTAAGATTGTCAATAAACTATAAAAAGAAAACAAAGTTGATATTTTCACAAAAAACTCCAACATTAAAATGATGCCAGTGCTGTTATAGTCATCTTTTATAGAGCCTTTCTTTTCCATTATTCATTCTAATCAACAAGGAAAGTTAGAGAGAGGGAGAAAGATTAGTGATTCGGTATCTGCAGCAGTCCTAGGACCAAAAAGTCTGGTTAGAAAAGCCAAAGCAAGGCTTCTGAAGATGCGTTAGCACTGTTTCTAGTCTCAGGTGTGTTGGTCTGATTGTCTAAAGCCTTTAAACCTAGGAGGAAGTAGAAGTAGAGAAGATACCTCTACTTTAGTGTTAATCATGATGACAAGTCCATTCGGAAACATTGAAATATCTAGCAGAATCGAGTCCCAATAGCTAGTGATGGTTCTCCTAAAACTCCTAGAAAGAAAAATGTCTCTATAAAAGGTAAAACTATGAATTAGTTGGGGGAACATAAATGGATCTACCACTGTAGACATGGGACTGACTACTTGAATTTTTTTAGGGACATCAGATATCATGGATTGGGCTCTTGATTCTTCTGTAGCTCCAGTTCTGCAGCTTTTTGCACGGCTACATCAACCAGCAGCTGGAAGCTGCTGAAGTCCTTGTACTCCTCTGTTAACACAGGTTTGGGAGATGTCATAAGCAAGGGTTCACTAGTGGAAAACTTGACCTTCTTTCTTGGCTGGGCCTTTGGGATGAGCTTCTGGCCTGGAGACAACTCTGAATCTAGCAGCTTCTCTCCTGACTTCTGGCTCATTGGAAGGAGGCTCAAGGGAAGGCACTGCATTTTGTCTGGATCTCTGGGCCCTGACCTGGCCTGTATAGGTGGATCTGTGCTCTGCTCATGGGTCACATCAGCAGCCTTGCCTTTTTGGTGGTACACAGTGATCTGGTTGGGGTCATTTCCAACCTGTTGAAGCATTTCTGGAAGAACACGTCTGCGGGCATTGATAAACCAGTTAGAGATCTGCAGGAAAGACAAATTAGTCTGCTCAGACAGCATTCGTTTCTCTGCTTCTGAAGGGTAGGCCCTAAACCGGTGTTCATACAGCCAGTCTCGGAGGATCTTCACTGACTCAGTTGGCAAGTACCCTTTCCTCTTCCTCTTACCTTCTAGTGAGGCAAGAACTTTATCGGCACCAGTGTCACTATTCAACATGACTGAGGTGCCTTGAGCCAGGCTTTGGTTCTCTGCTGGGCTTTCTTCAGTGGCTTCCATGTTCATGAAGCCTGTCTTCACTATTTTGGGAATCAGAAATGGCTGAGTTAGGACTTATGTGGAACTGGTGAAGAAGACATGGGCCAGTCTCTAAGGAAGAGTCTCACCTCTTTCTTCCCAAGCAGATAAACAGTGCTGGTAACTGCTTTGAGCCAGTGGGCTTTGTGATGTCACATCCTTCCTGCCCTGTGTGCTGCCCCTCCCCCGCATTTCCTGATTCCTCCTTTACTTGCTTTTTTCTCATAGATTCAAATGCACTTGTTTTTACCCCATCAATTTAAAGCTCTCCAGACTTTTCTCTGCTGCTATCACCAGTTTCTGCTAACTAATGATCTCAAATTCTATTGGTTAAATCTGGCTTTGCATAAGCCTCATTTTCTTCCTTTATGACTTTACTCTGATATTGTTCTTCCTTCTTTTTCCTTATAATTGCATTATTGGCTCATCTACATATATTAAAAGTAACTTATCTATTAAATATTAACCTCAATAAAAGGAGAGTTTAAGTGGTGTATCCTGACTCATCCCTTCCCTATTTAAAGCTAGACAGTTATTTTTGACACCCTACCCCTTCGATTTTTCTTTATGGCCTTGAAATGTTCAGCTGTGACATGACTTCACTATGCCACCGGGATCTTTATGTCTGTAACTTTGGGCTCTGACATCCAGTTATGATCATTCTCTTTGAGGCTTCAGTCAGAATTCAGGGGTCTTTTAAAAACATGGAACAAGACAGGACTCAAGAAATAATGATCACAGACTTAAATTATTTAAATCTTTCTTGATAGTTTAAGTACATAGAAATTACCCTGGAATCAGATGAAAATAATTTGTAAATTGTACATTTTAATTTCAGATAACTGAAAATAAGAGTTGATTCTTTCAAGAACACAATGATCCACTTAGAAGACAATCATGGACTCTTCTTAAGGACACTGTATAGTATTACTGATTGTTAATTTCAGAGGTTTTTCTGGAGAAAACTCCAGGTCATCATCTTAAGCATCATATATTATCTACAGTTTCTATCTGGAAGGACAATATCATTTTACCCTTAAGAATTCTTAATTGGTGTCACTGGGCTGGACATCAGAATATTATCTACTGATCCTTTGGCTGTTGGTAACCTTATCAGTGCTGACTTTCATAGCTTAAAATTTATTGTAAGGGGGACTGATTGAAATAAACAATCAAATCTAATGGTCATTTTAGCAAAGCTCCCAACAACCAGAGAGTGCATATGTTGACTAAAATCAGAGGTCTCCTTTGGAATACTCTGTGAGTTCTACTATTTCTATCAGTCTTTTGGGTGACTAGAACACAAAAAATAATGTTTTCTATTCATAGTGAAAACTCATTTCTTCTTATTATTTCCCACCAATACATGCATGGTTCATGCTCACTGAAACTACTCTTGTCTGTAAATAATTTTCTAGTAATGTATCCTCCATCATTTGTTGCTTCTATATTCTCTTTGTATTTCTGGGATTCAGATCTCTGCTGAAGGATTGATAGAATTGTACATATTTAAATCATTGATTTATTCTAAATGACATGAGCTAGGTTCTTAATTTTTAATGACTCCTTTATTAATCTTCTTTGAAAAGGAATATCATGGTGGTTCAAAATTATCACCGAGTAATTGGGAGATTTTTTTTTCCTTTAATACCAGCTATAGGGACATAGAAAAATTTGGCAAGTAGGTGAAAATTTAGTAAGAAACCCTTTAGTATTGATCCCAAAAAACATGGTTTCATTTCATGATGTAACAATAGAAACACTATATAAAACCTGTATTCCCTTTAAGCTTTTTTTTTAAAGATTTTATTTATTTATTTGACAGAGAGAGACACAGCGAGAGAGGGAACACCAGCGGGGGGGCGGGAGAGGGAGAAGCAGGCTTCCTGACGAGCAGGGAGCCCGATGCGGGGCTCGATCCCAGGACCCTGGGATCATGACCTGAGCTGAAGGCAGATGTTTAACCGACTAATCCACCCAGGTGCCCCCGCTTTCTTTAAGTTTTTGATGATGCAAAATATGAATTAAAAAGATACTTAAGACAGTGATGTGTTCCTTCCATCCACTTTTTAAAAATTTCTAGAAAGCTCAAATATTTAAAAGGTTTCTATCAGATTTTTTCTCCCTTCATTGATTCTCCTAACATAAAATATCATGGGATCTTCTTTAGAATAGTGTTGTATATTTATAAGCATTGATTTATTTACATATGATTCTGAAAAGAGTCTTCTCATGATTATATAATGAGTGAACACAGTATTATACTGTAATATGCACATTAATTTTCAAATTATGTAAAGCATGACAAGACTAAAGTCTTTTATACCTTGCTGCTTATCATTTCTATTAATCTACTCATAATTGAATATCAATGAGTATTCTACTTTCCAAATTATGTTAGTCTATCTGTAGAGTTAAAAAAAAGAAAAACTTAAATTTTGACTTCCAAGAAATGAAATAATGTGAAAGAAAATTGAAAACAACACTAACAAAAAGCCAAAAACTAAAACTAAAACAAAACAAAACAAACAAAACAAAACAAAAACATTTCCTCATACAAAACACAGTGGTTTAATAGAAGCAAAAATTGATGCTTTGGTAATGGGGCTTGGTCAAGTCTGAAAATAGAGAATATTAAGTGCATAGAGTTTATCATACTGTAAAGTATCTGGATAATTTCTGACAGACACTTTACACTTTGAAATGAATTGAAGGAACATTCAGAAAGTCATTAAAAAACTCCCCAAATTGAAGGAGTGGTGAGAAGTTAGGAAGAGAAAATGTAGAAAGTTCTGGTAAATTCAACTAATACTTTCTTTCTTTTTTTTTTTAAAGAGTTTATTTACTTGAGAGAGAGAATGAGATAGAGAGCATGAGACAGGGGAGGGTCAGAGGGAGAAGCAGACTCCCTGCTGAGCAGGGAGCCCGATGCGGGACTCGATCCCAGGACTCCAGGATCATGACCTGAGCCGAAGGCAGTCGCTTAACCAACTGAGCCACCCAGGCGCCCACAACTAATACTTTCTTAACCTAACTCAGGTTCATAAGGAGATAAAATCACCAATACCCCAATTCATATTTAATAGTAAAAAATGAGTCTTTCTATTTCATGAGCAAGGTAAAGTTGTCTATATTCACTACTGTAACATTGTTTAGACTTTGGAGCCAATGGAATTAATAAAAACATATAAATGCATATAAGAAAATGAGGTAAAATAGTATGATTTCTTGATGGCATGATTAGCCATTTAGGAAATATTTAAAAATCAATTGAGAAATTATTAGAAATAATAAGAGTTAGGTGATGTAGCCAGTTACAAAAAAATACATGATAAACTTTAACATACACTTATAATTGTTATTTAGAAAATATATTGGGGAAATTATTTAGTTCATAATCATAAAAATAAAAATATAGAATGTCTAGGCATAAAATTAGAAAGTATTATGCAAGGATTATACTGAAACAAATTTTAAATTCTATTTAAGAACATAAAATGAGATGTTAATAAATGGCAAAATCATTTGTTTCTTGGATAGGAAACCTCAATATTGTAATGATGTCAATTTTCTTTAAATATTTCTTTGTGTCTTTTTTCTATCAAAATATAAGTATTGTCAACCTCCTTTAACTTCTTACTTTGCAAAACCTGTTGAAAAATACTTCTAATGGCTAATGATGATGAACATTTTCTCATGTGTTTGTTAGTCATTTGTATGTCTTCTTTGGAGAAGTGTCTGTTCATGTCTTCTGCCCATTTTTTGACTTGATTATTTCTTTTTTGGGTGTTGAGTTTGAGAAGTTCTTTATAGATCTTGGAAATCAGCACATTGTCTGTAATGTCATTTGCAAATATCTTCTCCCATTCTGTGGGTTGCCTCTTTGTTTTGTTGACTGTTTCCTTTGCTGTGCAGAAGCTTTTTATCTTGATGAAGTCCCAAAAGTTCATTTTTGCTTTTGCTTCACTAGCCTTTGGAGATGTGTCTTGAAAGAAGTTGCTGTGGCTGATATCAAAGAGGTTACTGCCTATGTTCTCCTCTAGGATTTTGATGGATTCCTGTGTCACATTGAGGTCTTTCACCCATTTTGAGTTTATCTTTGTGTATGGTTTTAGAGAATGGTCGAGTTTCATTCTTCTGTCCAATTTTCCCAGCACCATTTATTAAAGAGACTGTCTTTTTTCCATTGCATGTTTTTTCCTGCTTTGTAAAAGATTATTTGAACAAAGAGATGAGGGTCCATATCTGGGCATGCTATTCTGTTCCATTGGTCTATGTCTGTTTTTGTACCAGTACCATGCTGTCTTGGTGATCACAGTTTTGTAATATAGCTTGAAATCAGGCAACGTGATGCCCCCAGCTTTATTTTTCTTTTTCAACATTTCCTTGGCGATTTGGGTTCTTTTCTGATTCCATACAAATTTTAGGATTGTTTGTTCCAGCACTTTGAAAAATGTCATTGGA
>NC_138385.1:45409506-45431148 GCF_054177405.1 Leptonychotes weddellii
ATGGCACTGAAGGTATAGATTGCTCTGGGTAGCATAGACACTTTAACAATGTTTATTCTTTCAATTCATGAGCATAGAATGTTTTTCCATCTTTTTGTGTCTTCTTCAATTTCTTTCATGAGTGTTCTGTAGTTCCTAGAGTATAGATCCTTTACCTCTTTGGTTAGGTCTATTCCGAGATATCTTATGGTTTTTGGTATTATTGTAAATGGAATCGTTTCTCTAATTTCTCTTTCTCCAGTTGCATTGTTAGTGTATAAGAAAGCAACTGATTTCTGTGCATTGGTTTTGTATCCTGCCACATTACTGAATTGCTGTATGAGTTCTAGGAATTTGGGGACGGAGTCTTTTGGATTTTCCACATAAAGTATCATGTCAGCTGCAAAGAGAGTTTGACTTCTTTGCCAATTTGAATATCTTTTATTTCTTTTTGTTGTCTGATTGCTGTTGCTAGGACTTCTAGTACTATGTTGAACAATAGTGGTGAGAGTGGGCATTCTTGATGTGTTCCTGACGTTAAGGGAAAGGCTCTCATCTTTTCCCCATTGAGGAAGATATTCACTGTGGGTTTTTCATAGATGGATTTTATGAACTTGAGGAATGTTCTCTCTATCCCTATACTCTGAAGAGTTTACTCAGGAAAGGATGTTGTATTTTGTCAAATGCTTTTTCTGCATCAATTGAGAGGACCATATGGTTCTTCTCTCTCCTCTTATTAATGTGTTCTATCACATTGATTGATTTGCGAATGTATAACCACCCTTTCATCATGGGGATAAATCCCACTTGGTCGTAGTGGATGATCGGGGATCAAGAAAGACTTCACACACTTAAATGTTATATTCCCAAATAGGTATGAAGAATGAAGCATTACAGAGCCTAAGAGCATGAAACCCTTAGTCTCCCAACACTTTATTTAACATCAGGAAGAGAGGTCTGCACAGTGGGACTAAGAATTCTTTGTAACATTTTACTCCTATCAACAAAGGTGAAAAGGGGTTTCGGATATTACTGTGACTCTTGACTGACTCAGGAATCCTCAAGTGCATCAATAAGAACATGCACATGTGGAGTAAAATTGCCTATTTCTCAACATTGTTCAAAATTTGGCTAGTGAAAGGGGGCTAATACCACTTCTGTCCTAGGATTCTACTCCAGTCATCAGGGTAAAGAGAAAACACTATGAAAACTACCCCTCCCAAATATCCAACATAATCTTACCATTATTATCTGCTTTGAATATTTGGAATTAATTTTATTATGCCATCCATCCTTGTATACACAAGCAACTACAATAAATTGGTAAAATCTGAATAAAGTCTGTACTTCAGTTACTAGCATTATGCAAAATCAGTGTCCTCATTTTGATAATGTGCTATTATTTCTAAGATGTTATCACTAGGGAAAACTGAGTTAAAAGCACACAGGAACTATGCACAACTTTGAAAATTTCTTTAAGCCCTAAGTTATTTAAAAAATAAAGAAAAAGTGAGGAGTTTTCCAAAATAATTGTACCATTTAACATTTCTGTCAGCAGTTTTTGATAGATCCATTTGCTCTATATCCTTGCCACCACATGGAATGGCCAGTTTCTTTGACTTTCATTATTTTATGGAGTATGAAATGGTATCTAATTTTTCTTAAAAAATATGTATTTACTTTCTGAGTAATGATGTAAACAAGGGTTGCCAAATATTTTTGGTAAATACTCAAATAGTACATATTTTTGGCTTTGGGAGTCAGAAGGCCTCTTGGGCAATACTCAGTTCTGATTGTAGTGCAAAACAGCCATCATTAATAAGTAAACGAATAAATATTTCCATGTACCAATATAACCTTATTTATGAAAATAACTTTTTTTGGCCCAAGAGCCATAGTTTGCTGTCCTTAGAAGTAGAGCATTGTTGGGCACCTGGGTGGCTCAGTCGTTAAGCGTCTGCCTTCGGCTCAGGTCATGATCCCAGCGTCCTGGGATTGAGTCCCACATCGGGCTCTCTGCTCGGCGGGAAGCCTGTTTCTCCCTCTCCCACTCCCCCTGCTTGTGTTCCTGCTCTCTCTATCTCTCTCTCTGTCAAATAAATAAATAAAATCTTAAAAAAAAAAAAGAAGTAGAGCATTGTTTATTGTCCTTTGTTATAATGTATACATATTTTAAATGTTTCTGTTCAAATATTTCATATACTCAAAAAATTATATCTTTACTATTGAGTTTTTAATATGTTTTTATTTAATTAAAATGCAAGTAGTTTAGCAGATATCTGATGTGCAAATCATTTGTTAAATATATTTTTGAAAATATTTGACGCAATATTGTGTTTATGTTGTATTTACATAACATTGTCCTTTTAACTGCAAAAGTGTTCAATTTTTATGAAACTTAATTTGTTGATTTTGCTTTTTATTTACTTCATGTTTTATGTGTGCCACTTAAGAAACTTTTGCCTATGGATCCCTGGGTGGCCCAGTTGGTTTAGTGTCTGACTCTTGATTTCAGCTCAGGTCATGATCTCAGTGTTGTGAGATTGAGCCCCGAGTTGGACTCCCACTGGGCATGGAGCCTGTAAGAGTCTCTCTCTTCCTCTCCCTCTGTCCCTCCCCCATCTCCTTTTCTCTCTCTTTCTCTCTCTCTCTCTCAAAAAAGAAGGAAGAAACTTTTGCTTAGGTTTACATTTTTAGGTATAGAATTTAGGTACTTTTGTCATTTAGAGTTATTTTTTGGTGCATGGTACATAATAATGTTGACATTTCTATTTATTATGGTGATTTGTAATCAGTGACCTTCAATGTTACTATTGTAATTGTTTCAGGGTGCCACCAACTGTGCCCATATAATGGTGAACTTAATTGATAAATGTATGTTTTCTGACTACTCCACTGACTGGCTGTTCCCCGATCTCCCTCTCCTTGGGATTTCCTGTTCTCTCAGACACAACAGTATTGAAATTTGGACAATTAATAACCCTATATTGTCTTCTAAATGTTCAAATGAACATTTCACTTAAATGATTAAGCTTAATGAAGAAGGCATGTCAAAAGCTGAGATGGGCTTCAAGCTAGACCTCCAATGCCAGTTAGCAAAGTTATGAGTGCACAGAATAATTTTTTAAAGAAAATTAATAGTGCTACTCCAGTGAACACATGAAAGATAAGAAAGCAAAACAGACTTATTGCTTACATGGAGAAAGTTTTAGTGGTCTGCCTAGAAGACCAAACCAACCACAACATTCTATTCAGCCAAAGCCTAATCCAGAGCAAAGCCCTCTCTTCAATTTGATGAAGGCTGAGAGAGATGTGGAAGAAAAGTTTGAAGTTAGCAGCAGTTGGTTCATGAAGTTTAAGGAGAGAAGCCAACTCGATAACTTAGAAAGTGCAAGGTAAGGGTCTTCTAGTTATGAAAAAATAAAGTGCAAGTTGAAGCAGCAAGTGCTGATGTAGAGTCTGTGGCAAGTTGTCTAGAAAATCTAGCTAAGATAATTAAGGTGGCCATACTAAGGGTGCCTGGGTGGCTCAGTCGCTTAAGCATCTGACTCTTGATTTCAGCTCAGGTCATGCCCTGCACTGGACTCTGTGCTCAGCAGGGAGTCTGCTTGAGATTCTCTCTCTCCCTCTCCCTCTGCCCCTCTACCCTGTTCTCTTTCTCTCTCTCTCTCAAATAAATAAAAAATAAATAAATATTTTTTTCTTAAAAAGGTGGCTACACTATTTTTAATGTTGATGAAGCAGGTTTCTGTTGGAAGAAGATGACATCTAAGATTCATAGCTAGAGAGAGCCTGGGTGGCTCAGTCGTTAAGCGTCTGCCTTTGGCTCAGGTCATGATCCCAGGGTCCTGGGATCAAGCCCACCATAGGGATCTCTGCTCAGTGGGAAGCCTGCTTCTCCCTCTCCCACTCCCCCTGCTTGTGTTCCTGTTCTCGCTATCTCTTTCTCTGTCAAATAAATAAATAAATAAAATCTTTTAAAAATAACCTTTTTCCCCCACAGGATGAGGCCATATACAATCAACAAATTTGCTTAGTAATATCAATTCCAATGTATTAAATTTATATAATATGATTTTTGTGCCTTTGTACAAATCCCAAAGAAACCTTAATAAAATTTTAAGAAAGAAATGTGCAGACTCCCCCCAAAATGAACAAAATTAAATTACAAATTCATTCTACATGTTCTGAAATACATCTAAAAACAGTAGTGGTAACATATTCAGCTGCTAGTCACAATGTCAGTTGTGAAATACTACAACTTCAAACAATAGGATTGTTTTGTATCTGTTGATGTCCAAAAATGCCTGTGAAATAATAAGACTAAAATTAGGATTTATATATGCCCTTTAATAATATTACTTTGAATCTGAAGGCAATATATAATATATAAAATATTCTTAATTAAAAAAAAAGTTTATATTTGCCTATAGATCTCCCAACTTCTTTTAATGTCTGCTGCATTGTAAAAAAAGTAATAGTCACCAAAGAAATTATAATTAGCTCTCTTTAATGGAAAACAATATAAATTTAATTTATACAAAGGAACTTTTTTTTTTCGTATGGGCACATATTTAACAATAACCCATCTCTAAGACAATATATTTCTTCTAAAATCATATTTGGTAAGTTGTGTAACTTGCCTTTGTTTGTTTATTTTTTATATCCTCAAAGCTATTTCTATAGTTCTCATGAAAAGCTTCCCAATGTCTTGTTTGGCAAAATTTTCATTTTGAAAGATTACATTTATGACTTGTGGTCAATCTTCCCTTTAATTTCTCCTTAGGATTTTAAAAGTTGGGTTTGAGCAAATTTGGCAGTGTTTTTTCTGAACCTCTGCTGAGGCAAGACATAGTGTAAGGTTTAAATATGTTTTTTTTCCTCTGTATAAAGTCATTCTAAGGTTAGCGAGATAAAAATACTGGGCATGTAGAGAGTTGAGACAAGTCATGAAGAGTATTGATAGAAATAATGATAGACTACTGACCGTTCTTTTTTCTTCCCCTTCTCATATTTTGACTGGTTTTAAGGTTCCTGGGATATTTCTGATAAATTCCCTTTGTGCCTAAATTTTGTTTTCTGTCACTTGCAATCAAAAGTCCTTGAAAACAGGGGCACCTGGGGGGCTCAGTCGCTTAAGTGTTGGACTCTTGGTTTTGGCTCAGGTCATGATCTCGGGGTTGTGAGATTGAGCCCAACCTTGCACTCAGCACAGAGTCTACTTGAGATTCTTTCTCTCCTTTTCCCTCTGCCCCTCTCCCAATGTGCATGCATGTGTGCTCTCTCTAAATAAAGAAATAAAATCTTAAAAAAAAACGTGAAAATAGAACTGAAAAGCTAAGATGGCACTATACATGGTTCTGGTGTTCTCATTCTGGAAACATTTTTTTTTTTTTATTGAGCTGTAGTAAAGTTTATTGAATGATAGAGTACAAAGCTCCCGAAGAGGGAGGGGACCCAAGAGGGTTGCTATGGAAACAATTTTTGAAAAATTGAAACAGTTCTTATGTCCAGGCCTAATCTTAAAACTTTATATTAGCATATTAATAGAGCTGTCATCACCACCATTAAAAATCCCTTAATAGGTTGGAAATCACCCATTCTTTCTTAGATAACTTAGCAACAAAAATGTGCAAATTGAAGGAAAGACTGACCCAGTTAAGGCAAGTTGCTCACAAGATGGAAGAACAGACCTCTAGTAAGTAAGTAAGGTTTCAGCTCAACACAAAACAATATGGATTGTCATAGGGCAATGGGCAGTTCCCAGCACAAAAGGTTTTGTTCCTCTTCAATAAAGGGTTGGGGTAAGAGGTTAGGCAAATAAAATATCTGTCTATTAAAGTCATGTAATATTATTTGAAGATAAAATATGAGATCGAATTGGTAAAATATTGTTAAAGAACAACCAGAGCTGGACAGTAGTTGAAGTGGTAAAAACAAATGTTATCCATGCCTATTATAATAAGGGAAGAGAGATTTCAGTACAGTAGTTTCCCCTTATCTGTAGAGGATATGTTCCAAGACCCACAGAAGGTGCCTGAAACAGAGGATGATACTGAACCTTATATATACAGTTCTTTCATATGCAGATATTCCTATTGATGCGGGAGAGTGAGGTTCTTGTCTCACGGAGTCGAAGAATGAATCTTGTGGACAAAAGAGAGTGAGTAAAGTGATAGAAGTTTATTAAGCAAGCATACAGAAAAAGCTCTCAGAAATGAGATGGGTCCTGACAGGGTTGCCACTGAGGGCCTTTAGGATTGGTCTTTTATGGAAAGTTAACCAGGGAACTTAAATCTTTTTGACATCTCTACTGATAACACCTTTGTGTAAGCAGGACTAGTGATAATATCTTTAATGGCTTACCTCTTTTTGGGGTCTGTTTATTTTCTGTTGACCACAGGAGACTGTCATAAATAAGACTCCCCCCTCGGACACCTAGGGCAGGGGGGTCTGGAATGTTCCCTTATCTCTGGTTTCCTTTCATGTCCCACATTTTCAATTTTGTGGGCCTGATCCTATGGCCCTTACCTATCTCTCCCTACCTAGCCCTGCCTGTTGCTTATTCACTATGATAAAATTTAATTTTTTAAATTAGGCACAGTAAGAGATTAACAACAATAACTAATAATAAAATGGAAAAAATAGAACAATATTCTGTAATAAAAGTTATGTGAATATGGTCTCTCTCTCAAGATGTCTTATTTTACTGTACTCACCCTTATTCCCATGATAATGTAAAATAATAAAATGCCGATGTGATGAGATGATATGAGGTAAATGACATAGGCATTGTGGCATAGTGTTAAGACCACTATTGACCTTCTGACAATATGTCAGAAAAAAGATCATCTGCTTCCAAACCAAAGTTGACTGTGGGTAACTGAAATGAAGGAAAGCAAAACCATGGATAAAAGGGGACTAGTATATAGAACCAGGCTCAATTCCAAATAAAACATGGGCAAGTGAGAATTTATACCTAAGGAGCACAGTGGGAGTTGGTGGCTAGAAAATTATTAACAGGAAACATCGCGGATAAGGGGGAATTCTGGCTAAACTGACCTAATAGGATTCTTGCTGAAGGGTGATCAGAAATCAACTGAGGAATGATGGAGAATGAGGAACCTGATTTGATATTGAGGGTGGTCATATATGGGGGATGGGAGATACTGGCTAAAATGACTTAGCAGAATTTTTGCTAAAATTGGACAATGCATAGATGAATGTGGAAGTCCAAAAGCCCAAAATTTGAGGCCTAGTTGAAAAAGAGTTTGGCTGAGAAGAGAAAATATACTTTGTCAGGTATATTTGTTTCAAAAGCATAAGTGTAGGAGATCAGGGAATCTTTAACATAAACATCTATGTTGCTTTGATAATTGTGTTCCCAAGTAATGTCCTAAAAAACCTATGAAGTGCAAAGCTATTAAATAAATTTTTAGAAATTTATTTCTTCACCAGAGCAAATTAAGAAAACAAGTGAGAGAATAACAACTCCATTTAACTTTAACAAAAAGAAGAAAAGTTTTTCAAATTTGCTAAAAAGTAATAAATGCTCTTTGAGTTACAAAAGGAAATTAATGAGTACATAGAACAAATAGGATAGAACAAATGCTCCTACAGAATGCTTTTCAACTTTTATTCTAAAGAAATAACTCAAAAACAAATCAAAGGATGTAATTAGTCATATTCAAAGTTAGCATAACAATAAGCTAACCCTATTTTGTTTTTCTTTTTCCTCCCTGGTTTTAATTAGGCCATGACAACTTAAAACAAGTAGAATAAATTGTTTTGGATACTGCTGCCATGCACACACATGCTTTAATTCTTTAAGTGAATTTAAAAGATTCTTCATAAGAGATAAGAAAAAAAAAGTTACTTTTTATAACTTTACATCTAAGAACAATGACAAAGATAATGAGTTTTTTAAAAAATTATTTAAAAAAGATCAGTTTATAATGATGCTCTATATGTTGGTTAATTGAACTTAATAATAAAAAATAAATTAAAAAATAAAAAGCAGTTTAAAGCATAATATTCTTGATTTTAATAAATATAAAATTCATGTATCATAGATTTCTACTATTTTTTTAAAGTTTCATAATTATTAGTAAAGCAGATCATTAATTTTTAGGCCTAATGACAAACTGTCCTATGTCTAACCCTGACCATAACATTATATACAGAGTAAACAGAACACACTTGTGAATTAATTAATACATCACTACAATTATCTTTGTGAAGACAAAGTGAGGCATGATAAAATTTAACACACCTATCACATAAAACCTATCTGACTACAGGTTGCTTTTTAGATGTAGGACAAATGACTGCAGGGTGGCAGTGTCAAAGTATGGTACACTTAGGTCATAAAATATTAATGAAAAGTCATTGCATTTACCTCTCAACATCTAAATGGTAATCTGATTTCACACTTTGAGTGCTTGCAGCACATTTCTACTAGAGAAAGAAATAAAAAAAAAAGTTCAGTGAACTTTTAAAAATGTTACCCAACAGGGCTTTCCAATGCATAATTTAATATTTTGACTGGTTATTAATGGATAATAATAAACTCCTGGCTTAATACAATCTCATAAAGGCAGGATCAAAAACGGGAAGTACACCATAAGATGATAAATAGGCAACTTTATGGTACTAATTTTCCTCTAAGTAATTACAGTGAAAGAAAAAAAAAACGTAGCTATAAGAATAGCAATTTTGACATTTTGCTTGTGCAGAGCAAGGTTTTTATGGAGAAAGAATCTTTGGAGATATAGTTGCCCATACTTCTGTAGCAATGCTATATCAGCAATACTTAAGTTGCTGCTTAGGTTGGGTGGACTTCACAGGGTAATATATTTTCATAACTACTTTCATTGCTATTTGCCTTCTTAATATATTTATAACCCTCAGGTAGGTATCTATTGACTTGCTATATTGATCAAGTCATAAATATGGTTACTGGGCATATGAGTCTGGATATCATGGAAGAGGCTTGGAGATGAGAATGGCAAATGCACAGATAACTTTAAGCAATATCTAAGGCCAGGACAAACCTCATATTTTTCTAAATGTTATTGATTGATTTAAAACAAAACTTATTTCAAATTGTTATCCTTCATTATTTCTTTTAATGTAAAATTGGCAAATATTAGTTCATAATGAATTTATAAAAATGGATATTCTTTCTGCTTGTGTTTCTTTCATCATAATGGCATCAAAATGGAAATTTATTAATTGAATAAAATATTCAGTTAACATCTTCAAATCTTTGTAATATTCATCTACCCAGTTACCTAGTGAAAATCTGCATTTGAATATGTAATGGACATCTCAAACTTAAGGCAAGGGAAACTGAGCTCCTGTTTCCCCTTTAAATCTGCTCCTTCCCACTGTTTGTTTTTCCCCTTCTCAGTAAATGACAATGCCATTATTTAGCTGCTGAGGCAAAACCTTTGAATTCATTTGTGTTAGGTAGAAATTGAGCTAAGACACAAGTAACTGAGTAAATATAAGGATTATTTTTCTAAAATATTTTTAGATATGGGCAACTCCTATTATTCATTCAAGGGCTTAAGTTATGTTTTTTACAAGCATCTTAGCCTTTTTTCCCCCAAATTCCAGGTAGCAGAAAGAAGAAAAGGACGAGGTCAGTAAAGTATATATCTCAGTTGAGCCTATTCCTTTTAAAGTGCTTTTCTTAAAGATCCACCCAAGAATTTTAACCTTGCGTGTTCTTGACCACCTCAATTTGAAAAAGAAGTTGGAAAATGTAACTCCTCCCCTTCCTCCCCTCTCCCCTCCTCATTCTCCTTTGATTAATCTTAGAGAATTGCCACCTCCAATAATGAGATTTTGTTATTAAGGAAGAAGGGGGTAGTGGTAAGCAGCAGCAGTCTCTTCCTTATCTCTGACGTCTTTCTTTTTCTTATGCCCAACTTCAGTCCATAAGAAAATCTTGTAATTTCTTCTATAAAAAATGCATCTAAAATATGACCACTTTTCACCATTTTATCTGCTGCAGCCTTGTTGCAAGCCATTATCTCTCATCTGTATCATGCCAATAGCCTCTAATTAGTCTCTATATTGGCCACCACCTGCACTATTCTCAGCACTGAAGCCAACTGATTGTTCCAAAAGTCTTGACATACTTCTGCTCAAAACACAGTAAAATCAAAAGCATTTGCAATGGTTTAAAAGGACCTACTGTCAGACCCTCTACCTTAACTTGCCTTCTTCCCATTTCTCTAACAAGCCATGCATATCTCTGTTTTAAGGGCTTTGCATTAGCTTTTCCCTTCTACCTACCCTGTACCTCTACCTTCCCTTTATTTATACCTAACTTCTACTTCTTCATCATAAGGTTGTTATGCTAGTTCTGCTACCACTCTCCATCCTTTTCTTACTTCTCTTCTCTATATTTTCCCCTATGGCCTTTTCAGATGCTTTTGTTGGTATTATTATCCCTACTCTCTACCTACTCTTCAACTCTTCTCCTAACCTTCCGTATGGCTAATTCCACCTCTTTCAAATAATTGAACACCCTATTGAAAATTGAACATTGCAAGCCTCCCATTTCTGATACCCTTTACCTTGCTATGCCCTGTCATTTCCCCCATACTATTCATCGTCTAACATTCTATATTGCTTACATATAACTTATGTTTTTATCCCTCCTCCCTTTAGAATGTGAGGACCATGAGGGCATTTAAAAAAATAATTCATACATAAACCTCTTTATATTTTGACAAAATTACCTTCTTTCAATTCCTAAATTGACATGCCACATTAATCAAATTATCATAATTACCCTTTTCAACAATATAACATCAACAATTCTCAGTCTCTCAACTCTAAATCATATACACATAATTAGGGAGAATAAGAATTTGTTTGTCTATTTTAATATACTTTATATTTATAACCAAGGGAGACTGAGAAACCCACATCCATGGAACATGTAGCAAAATAACTTAATTGAAATATAGTTTTCATTTTTTAATATATGATTTGTTCTTTCTTCACATTAAGCCAGAGGCACCCACAGCCTCAAGGAGTATGAAGATGGCTCTAGAGACAATATTAAGAAAAAAAAATACTCATTTCTAAACTCCAAAATAGACTATTTTTAAAACCAAAAAATGGATAAAATATTTATAAAAATCCTTGCTCTTAATTTCAAAAGCTGAACATTTGAAAGAGAAAATTATTTTTTTCAGAATTGTTCAACTATTGTGCTTCAAAATTTCTATGACTAGGGTTGGATGACTAGAATATAAACTTTGTGAAAGTTTACCATAAATTAAAGAAGGACATTAAATGTGGTACAAGGACAATGTTTACCATGGAGGGAGGCAAGAAAGACACTACACAAGCATAAGAAGGAGATAGAAATATTCAAAGCAGACAAGAGTGGGTCCTTGGTTATATGGAAAAACAGAATTCTAAGATTGGTGGTAGGAGTGAAAGAACAGAATATGTTTTTGCATCACCTCTTATTAGGAACTCTGGGAGAAGACATCATTACAGTGTGTAATATGTCAACATGTGATGACTACAGCATACTACAACTGTAGGGGCTGAACATTTAGGTGAAAACATTATCTGAGATAATTATTTTCTCTATTTCACACTGTTGTAGTAGGCCATGGAAGGGAACCAGACATTTCCACATGATCTAACAACTTGAATTTTTTTAAAGGAAATGTTTTTAAATGCCCCCAAATTATAAAAGTGTTGAGAGAGCTAATGGCCAAAATAGGCTTGGGCTTAAGGCAAAGAGAGCTCAAAGTCTATTGTCCTTAAGAATAGAGGACATGGCAAGGTCCAGAAATAACCAGCACTCAATGTTAGCACATGATCAAAATAGGTGTGGTCAGTGGGAACAAAGTAGATAAGGAAGGGATAGAGGTTGGCACTACAAACTAAATGTGGTAAGACACTAGCAGATTTCAGTGGTGTTCCAGAGGACAGTACATACACTCTTCCAGTGTCTTGAGATTTCTCCTGCATTCAAGCCCAAATAGAAACCAGAATATAGGGACATAATTTGATAAATCTTATATATTATGCTGAATACATTTTGTAATTTATTCACTAAAACTCAAAGGTGGAGAAATACAACTTCCTGTATTTACTTTACAAATTAACCACATAGATGGCCATGACAAAATAGAAAAGTGGAGAGAAGAGGAAGATTATATTCTGGAATCACATATCCTGTCTATACCATTTAAACTTCTTTCAAAACTCAGGATTTCGGGGTGCCTGGGTGGCTCAGCCGCTAAGCGTCTGCCTTCGGCTCAGGTCATGATCCCAGGGTCCTGGGATTGAGTCCCACATCGGGCTCCCTGCTCAGCGGGAAGCCTGCTTCTCCCTCTCCCACTCCCCCTGCTTGTGTTCCTGCTCTCGCTAACTCTCTCTCTGTCAAATAAATAAATAAAATCTTTAAAAAACAAAACAAACAAACAAACAAAAAACCCTCAGGATTTCACTAGCAAAGGAGCAACACTTCTGGCTGAGAAAAGAAAAAAAATATATACATTGCCCTTTAAGGAACTGAATGTTAGGGCTCCAGGGGATGCCTGAATCTTAATATGAGAAACTTTTGAGCAGGTTGCTGGTTTTTCTAAAAAAGTTACCTGGTAATTTTAGCATTTCATTATACAAGTAAAATATATTTAGCCAAAAAGCTCTGCATTGACACAATTTACATGAAACTATAAAGGCTACCTCCCCAGACTACTCTTTCTAGGTAGAAAGCCTGTCCCCAAATGGCAGGATAATATATTTGCTACAATTTTCCTAGGAAACAGGAGACCTACTCAGCTGAGAATTTGAGATAATTCAATGAAGGGAGTATTCACAGTTTGGTGGCAAAACAAAGACCAACAAGACAGATTGAGGAACCTGGCAATTAGAAACAGAAGGAAGTAATTGCCACCATGAGTTCTGAAGGTGCAAAAAAGAAGAAATAGTAATATTGAAACAGAGCTGGAGCCATGGAAGGACTTCCAAACAGGAGCTAAAATCATTATTTTATTATTTTATTTTTTTTACTATTATTTTATTTTATTTTGCCATAAACCCCTTTGTCAGTAAAAATATATGAATCCCATCTCAGAATGCTACTTTTTATTAAGAATATTTTATTATGGTAAAATCATGAAATGTACCCTCTTACCACATTTTAAGTGTACGATGCTATATTTTTGACTCTAGGTACAATGTTGTTCAGCAGATCTCTAGAACTTATCCATCTTGCTAAACTGAAACTTTGTGCCCATTGAGTAGTAATTCTCTATTCTACACCCCGCTGCAGCCACTGGCAACCACTATTCTACTCTTTCATGCAGTGAGTTTTACTAATTTAGATACTTCATATAAGTGTAATCATACAGCATTTGTCCCTCTATGACTGGTTTATTTCATTTACCATAATGTTCTCAGGTTTATCTACGTTATAGCATATTGCAGAATTTCCTTCTTTTTAAAAGCTGAATAGCATTACATTGTATGTGTATAACACACTTTCTTTATCCATTCATCCAAAGATGAACATTTAAGTTGTTTCCATCTCTTGGTTATTGTGACTAGTGATGCAATGAACAGGGGAAGTTTAATATCTCTTCAAGATCCTGATTTCAATTCTTTAAAAAATTCCCAGAAGTGGGATTGCTGAACCATATGGTAGTTCTACTTTTAATTTTTTTGAGGAATCTCCATACTGTTTTCCATAGAGGCTGTGACATGACATCTCACTGTATTTTTTTAAAGATCTTATTTATTTATTTGACAGAGATAGAGACAGCAAGAGCAGGAACACAAGCATGGGGAGTGGGAGAGGGAAAATCAGGTTTTCCACCAAGCAGGGAGCCCAATGCGGGGCTCGATACCCAGGACCCTGGGATCATGACCTGAGCTGAAGGCAGTCGTTTAACGACTGAGCCACCCAGGCACCCCTCACTGTGGGTTTTTGTTTTGTTTTAGTAGGTTCCACACCCAGCATGGAGCCCAGTGTGGGGCTTGAAATCATAACCCTGAGATCAAGACTGAGCTGAGATCAAGAGTTGGACCCTTAACAGACAGAACCACCCAAACACCCCTCATTGTGGTTTTGATTTTATTTTTCTGATGCTTAGTGATATTGGGCATTTTTATTTGAGGTAGTCCCAAATGTTTTCTTACATGTACTTTTGGTGCCTTATTTATGAAATCATTACCAAGACAAACACCATATACCTTTTCTCATATGTTTTATCCTGGGAGTTTTATAGTTTCAGGTCAAAAGATTACTTTTTAACTTATTTTGAGTTGCTTTTTGTGTTATGTGTTGTAAACTATGGGTTTCATTTCACTCTTTTGCATGAGGATATCCAGTTTTCATAGCACCATTTGTTGAAGAGATTAACCTTTTTCCACTGGCATTCTTGTCAAAGTCAGTTGACTGTATGGATATGAATTTATATATGGGCTCTTTATTCTGATCCACTGGTTTCTTTTTTTTAAGATTTTATTTATTTATTTGAGAGAAGGAGAGAGCATGAGCAGGGTAGGGGCAGAGGGAGAGGGAGAAGCAGACTCCCCAGCCTAACTGACCGAGCCATCCAGGTGCCCCTGATCTACTGGTTTCTATCATTTATTTTTTAGTTCCACACTATTTTAATTACTTTGGCTTTATAATTTATTTCAAAACCAAGAAGTCTATGTCTCCAGGTTTGGTATTCTTCCTGAAGATTGATTTCACTATTCATGATGTTTTGTGGCTAAACATAAAATTATTTTTTTTCTATTTTTATAAAAAATGTAATTGGGGTTTTGATAGGTATTGTATTAAATCTGTAGATAATTTTTGATAATATGAACATTTTAACAATCTTAAATCATTCAATTTATAAACAGGATATCTTTCCATTTGTTTGTGTCTTCTTTGATTTCTTTCATCAATGTTTTGTAGTTTTCAGTATACAAGTCTTTCACTTCTTTCATTAAGTTTATTCTTGGGGCGCCTGGGTGGCTCAGTTGGTTAAGCGACTGCCTTCGGCTCAGGTCATGATCCTGGAGTTCTGGGATTGAGTCCCACATCGGGCTCCCTGCTCAGCAGGGAGTCTGCTTCTCCCTCTGACCCTCCTCCCTCTCATGCTCTCTGTCTCTCATTCTCTGTCTCACAAATAAATAAAAAAAATCTTAAAAAATAATTTTTACAGTTTATTCTTAAGTTGTTTTTTTTTTTTGGTACTGTTGTAAATGAGATTGTTTTCTGAATTTCTTTTTCATATAGTTCACAATCACTTTATAGAGATGCATCTAATTTTTATAAGTTAGTTTTTGTATCCTGAAACTTTACAGAAATTGCTTTTTAGTTCTAACAGTTTTATTAATGGAATCATTAGATTTTTTAATATAAAATTATGTTATCTGAAAACGAGGATGGTTTTAGTTCTTCTTTCTGAAATTGATTTTTTTTCTCTTGCCTATTGGCTACAATTTAGACTTCCAGGGCTATGTTTTTTTTTTTTTTTTTAAGATTTATTTATTTATTTATTAGAGAGAGAGAGCATGAGAGGGGGGAAGGGCAGAGGGAGAAGCAGACTCCCCGCCGAGCAAGGAGCCCGATGTGGGACTCGATCCTGGGATTCCAGGATCATGACCTGAGCTGAAGGCAGTCGCTTAACCAACTGAGCCACCCAGGTGCCCCCCAGGGCTATGTTTAATAGAACTGATGAGAGTGAGCATCCTTGCTTTGTTCCTTATAATAGAGGAAAAGCTTTCAGTCTTTCACCATTTATTATGATGTCAGCCATGGGCTTTTTATATATGGCCCATATCATTTTGGGGTTAGTTACATTCTATTCCTAGTATGTTGGAAATTTTTATGACAAAAGGTTTTAATTTTTGTCAAACTTTTTTCTGAATCTATTGAGATTATTATGTGACTTTCATGCTTTATTCCCTCAATGTGGCATATCACATTATTTTTTTTAATGTTGAACCATCCTTGCATCTGTTATAAATCCCACTTGATCATTGTGTAAGACTATTTTAATATGTGAACAGATTATGTTTGCTAGTATTTGGTTGAGGATTTTTGCATTTATGCTCATCAAGTATATTTGCCTATAGTTTTCTTGTGGTGTTTCTGACTAGTTTTGGTATAAGGGTAATGCTAGTTTCATTTTAAAAAAAAGTTTGGAAATGTTCCTTACCCTTCAACATTTTTCTAAAGGTTAAGGATTAGCCTTAACTCTTCTTTAGATGTTTTGTAGAATTTACAAGGGAAATCATCAGGTCCTGGGCCCTTCTTTGTGTGAGATTTTAGATTATTAATTTAAAACCCTTACTACTTTCTTTTATTAATGTATTGTATTGTAAACAATGAATCATGGAACACTACATCAAAAACTAATGATGTAATGTATGGTGATTAACATAACATTAAAAAAAAAACCTTACTAGTTATATATCTATTCAGACATAACTTTTAATTATTCTGTCTTGGTATGGTGTATGTTTCTATTAATTTATTAGTTCCTTCAAGAATATCCAGTTTCATGGCATGCAATTATCATAATAGTTTCACATGATCTTTTTTATTTCTAAGTTAGTGTATCTAAAGGTTTGCCAAATTTATTCATTTAAAAAACTCAGTTTAATTTTGTAATTATTTTTGTTTTACATTTCATTTATTTCTGCTCTAATGTTTGTTATTTCCTTCATTCTTCTAACTTAGAGCTTAGTTTGTTCATTTTTCAGCTCCTTGAGTTGTAAAATTAGGGTTTTTTGTTTGTTTGTTTGTTTTTGTTTGTTTGTTTGAAAGCTTTCTTCTTGGGGCACCTGGGTGGCATAATATGTTAAGCATCTGACTCTTGGTTTCAGTTCAGGTCATGATCTCGGGGTCCTGGGATCAAGCCCTGTGTGGGGCCCTGTGCCCAGCATGGAGTCTGCTTGGGATTCTCTCTCTCCTCTCCCTCTCTAAAATAAATAATTATTAAAAAATAAAGTTTTCTTCTTTTTAATGTAAGTATCTGTTTCAGTACACTTCTGTATTAGTAGTATTAATGAAGAATTCTGTTAAGTTTTGGTATATTGTATTTTTTATTTCTTCTTTGGCCCAATGTTTGTTCAAGAATGTGTCATTCAATTACCACACATTTGTGAATTTTCCACTTTTCTATTGATTTTTAGTTTCATTCAATTATGGTACATTTTGGTATAATTTAAATCTTTCTTAAATTTGTTGATTAGTTTTGTAATCTAATATATGACACATACAGAAATAAATTCCATGTGTACTTGAGCAGAATCTGTATTCTGCTGCTATTGGGTGGTATGTTCTGTGTATGTATCTTAGGTCCTTTTGGTCTATAGTGTTGTTCAAGTTTATTTCCTAATTGATCTTCTGTCTAGTTTTTCTACCCATTATTGGAAGTGGAGTATTGATGCCTTCTGCTATTACTGTATTGTCCATTTCTACCTTCAGTGACTTCAATGTTTCCTTTATGGATTTAAGTATTCTGATGTTGGATGCATATGTATTAATAATTACTATATCTCCCTGATAGATCAACACTTTTATTATTATGTAAGATTTTTCTCTGTGTCTTAAGCCAGTTTTTGATGGAAAGTTGTTTTTTTCTGATATAAATATAACCAGTTGTCCTCTCTTTTGTTTATCACTGGTGTAGAATAACTTTTTCCATCCTTTCATGTTCAGCCTATGTCTTTCTTTGAGTCTAAAATGAATTTCTTTGGAGAAGATAGAGGACAATGGCAGCGGAGTGGGAGGAACCCAAGCTTCCATCTTCCCATGAACAGAACTACATCATTTTAACTCATCCTAAATACCCCAGACATAGACTTGAAGAGAGACAGAACAAACTCCACAACTAAAGGGAGACAGTAGGTCACATTGAAGAAGGTAGGAAGTTTGGAGATGAGGTTTATGGAAGAAACAGATCACTGAAGCTGAGAATGGGAGGGAGCTGTGGGCACTGAGAAGGTCAAGGGAGAGAAGAGTACATAGGGGAACACACAGAAAGTTTTCCCAAAGACAATGGCTTGGAAATGAGAAGGGCTGAATTTTGTGGGTTCTTTAAACCAGTGGAGCTTAAAGCATAAAGATTTAAAGATCATCAGAATTGGCTGGGATAGATTCTAGAGGGTACTGTGCTCCTCCTGGAGAAAAGGTAGGCAAACAACCCAGGGGGGAGACAGTGTAAAAACAGCAACTTGAAGAATGTCTAGGGCATACACTGGGGAGATTATTCACTCTTCTCAGAGTGCTTCACTGAGAGGCAGTGTTCACAGAGATACTTCTCTCTGAACAAAGGAGCTGAGTGGTGCTGTTTCCTCTCCCATTCCACAGCATAAACATAGAGACACCTGTGGGGCACAACACTCACAATGGCTGCCTAACTTGCATACAACAAACCCCAACAACTGCACTCTGGGGGGACTGATCTTCTCAGTCATGCTTGCCTCAGTCTCAGTGTGGCAGGCTCCTCCCCCTGAAGACCATCACTGCCTGTACCACCTCTCCCAACCAGAAAGTTCTGCAGGGTCTCAGATCTGGTGGAGATGGTGACAGGTCTCACTTCACAAGCAGACCAAAGCACACATAGTTAAGATTCACCACATTTAGGCCAGGGACCAAACACTGCCAATGGCAGGCAAGGAGAGCCTCTGCAATTGACTGGTCTGAAGGATAGAAGAGCCAAAACACAACAGCAGAACACACAAAGCACACACAAGAGACACTGTCTGAAGTGCTAGGTCCTGGGTGCTATGTGACCTCTTCTTCATAAGGCCATAACTTTCAGGAACAAGAAACATAACTGGCTGTTCTTACATAGAGAAGGAGGAAGAGACTTAGACAAAATGTGAAGATGTGGAAGAATTTATCCCAAATGAAAGAACAAGATAAGGCCATGGCCAGGGATCTAAGCAAAATAGATATAAGTAACATGTCTCATGAAGAATTTATTTATTTATTTATTTTTTTTTTTTAAAGATTTTATTTATTTATTTGAGAGAGAGAGAGAATGAGAGACAGAGAGCATGAGAGGGAAGAGGGCAGAGGGCAGAGGGGGAAGCAGGCCCCCCGCCGAGCAGGGAGCCCGATGTGGGACTCGATCCCGGGACTCCAGGATCATGACCTGAGCCGAAGGCAGTCGCTTAACCAACTGAGCCACCCAGGCGCCCTCTCATGAAGAATTTAAAACAACAGTCATAAGGATACTCACTGGGCTTGAGAAAAGAACAGAAAAAAAAACAAAAAAAACAGGGAGACCCATACTACAGGGATAAAAGAGTTATAAAACAGAGATGAAGAGTGCAACAAATGAGATTAGAAACAGGCTTGATGCAATGAATAGCAGGCTCAATGAAGCAGAGAAATGAATTAATGTCTTAGAAGACAAAGCAATGGAAAGTAATGAAGCTGAAAAAAAAAAGAGAGAGAGAGAGAAAGAAGAATTATGGAACACAAGAATAGACTTGGGGGACTCAGTGACTCCATCACATATAATGACATTCTTATTATAGGAGTCTCAAAAGAAGAGAGAGAAAAGGGGGCAGAAAATTTATTTGAGGAAACAATAGCTAAAAATTCCCCCAACTTGAGGAAGGAAACAGACATCTATATCCAGGAAGCACAAAGAACTCCTATTAAAGTCAACAAAAGCAGGCCAACAGCAAGACATATTGAAATTAAATTGGGAAAATGTAATGATAACAAAAGTCTCAAAAGCAGCAAGCCAAAAGAAGTACTTAACTTACAAGGGAAAACCCATAAGGCTAGGTGGAGATTTCTGAACAGAAACTTGGCAGCCAGAAGGGATTGGAATGATATATTCAAGGTGCTGAATGGTAAAAATCTGGAGCTTAGAATACACTATCCAGCAAGGTTATCACTCAGTATAGAAGGAGAGATAAAGAGTTTCCCAGACAAACAAAAACTACAGGGATTCATGATCAATAAACTAGCCCTGCAAGAGATATTAAAGAGGACTCTTTGAGAGCAAAGGAGAGACTAAAAGTGCAAAGGCGAGAAAGGATCAAAGAAAATCTTCAGAAACAATGAAAATAACAAGTAATAAAATGGGTATGAACACATATGTATCAATAATTACATTGAAGACAAATGGTCTAAATGCTCCAATCTAATACATAGAGTGTCAGTATGGATAAAAAAACAAAACAAGACAAACAAACAAAAAACAAAACATAAAAAAGACTCATCTACATGCTGCTTACAAGAGACTCATTTTAGACCTAAAGACACTTGCAGTTGAAAGTGAGGGGGTGGAGAAATATTTATCACAAAAAAGGGAGTCAAAAGAAACCCAGAGTACCAAAAGCTGTCTGACAAAGTACACTTTAAAACAAAGACTGTGACATGAGACAAAGAAGGGAACTAAATAACAATAAATGAGACAATCCACTAGAATATATAACAAATGCAAATATTTGTGTACCCCAAATGAGAACACCATAATATGTAAAATAATTAGTAACAAACATAAAGGAACTAATTGATAATAATAAACTAAAAATAGGGGACTATGGGGGGGCGGAGCAAGATGGTGGAGGAGTAGGAGACCTGGATTTACTCTGGTCCCAGGAATTTGGCTGGATAGGAATCAAACCATTCTGAACACCTATGAACTCAACAGGAGATCGAAGAAAAGAATAGCAACAACTCTCTAAACAGAAAAGCGACCACTTTCTGGAAGGTAGGACGTGCAGAGAAGTGAATCCGAGGCTATATTCAGAAGGATATATGGCAGGGGAGGGGGCTTCCATCGGCCGCTTCTGGCAAGTGATAGAGCAGTGGAGCACAAAATCGGAACTTTTAGAAGTCTGTTCCACTGAGAGACGTCGCTCCGGTGGCTAAGTGGGGGGGTGGAACCCTCCAGGACAGTGTGGTCTCAGGACCCTTGGGGTCACAGGAAGACCAGGGTGCCTGAGTGCAGCAGAGCTCCCAGGTATCAGAGCAGGGAAGCCAGCTGCAGAGACGGAGCCAAGGAATTGGGTCTCAGCTCGGGGTTGCCATAAACCGTGATCCACGGCACAGTCGGGCCACTGCTCCTGCAGCAGCGACCCAACAAGCGGCAGATCCGGGGAGATGCCTCTTCTTCCCCTGGGAGGAGTGGCACAGCAGTGCACCACAGGGATGTGCTGGGTTTGGAGACTCCACACAGGGACGGGTGCCAGAGATAGAAACACTCGTTCACAGGCCAGATGAGCATGGAGTGCATCTGGAGACTGGGGAGACGTGAGTGACTGACTGCTTTTCTCTTGGGGCTCACTGAGGAGTGGGCCCCGAGTTCTCGGCTCCACCAGGGTGGAGATTGGGAGGCCGCCATTTTCACTCTCATCCTACAGAGATGTACAGAAAACTTGCAGGGAACAAAAGTTCCCGAGAGCAAACCCGAGCAGATGACTTAGCCGGGACCGGCAAGGGTGGGGCAATTCTGCTTCGGGCAAAGACATCTGGGAACCATGGCAACAGGCTCCTCCCCCAGAAGATCAGCAAGAACAGCCAGCCAAGACCAAGTTTACTGATCAATGAGAATGGCAGAACTCCAGCGCTAGGGGAATACTGCACATAAAATTCATGGCTTTTTTACTATGATACTTTAGTCTTTCAAAGTTAATTTTTTTTTT
>NC_138385.1:45431648-45464076 GCF_054177405.1 Leptonychotes weddellii
ATGAGGCCACAATTACCTTGATCCCAAAACCAGACAAAGACCCCATCAAAAAGGAGAATTACAGAACAATATCCTTAATGAACATGGATGCAAAAATTCTCATCAAAATACTAGCCAGTAGGATACAACAGTACATTAAAAGGATTATTCACCATGACCAAGTGGGATTTATCCCTGGGCTGCAAGTTTGGTTCAACATCCACAAATCAATCAACGTGATACAATCCATTAACAAAAGAAAGAACAAGAATCATATGAACCTCTCAAGAGATGCAGAAAAAGCATTTGACAAAATACAGCATCCTTTCTTGATCAAAACTCTTCAGAGTATAGGGATAGAGGGTACATACCTTGATATCATAAAAGCCATTTATGAAAAACCCACAGCGAATATCATTCTCAATTTGGAAAAACTGAGAGCTTTCCCCTTAAGGTCAGGAACATGGCAGGGATGTCCACTATCACCACTGCTATTCAACATAGTATTAGAAGACCTAGCCACAGCACTCAGAAAACAAACAGAAATAAAGGCATCCAAATTGGCAAAGAAGAGGTCAAACTCTCACTCTTTGCAGATGAGATGATACTTTATATGGAAAACCCAAAAGACTCCATCCCCAAACTGCTCAAACTCATACAGGAATTCAGTCAAGTGGCAGGATATAAAATCAATGCACAGAAATCGGTGGCATTCCTATACACCAACAACAAGACAGAAGAAGGAGAAATTAAGGAGTTGATCCCATTTACAATTGCACCCAAAACCATAAGATACCTATGAATAAATCTAACCAAAGAGGCAAAGAATCTGTACTCAGAAAACTATAAAATACTCATGAAAGAAATTGAGGAAGACACAAAGAGATGGAAAAACATTCCATGCTCATGGATTGGAAGAACAAATATTGTGAAGATATCAATGCTACCTAGAGCAATCTACACATTTAATGCAATTCTAATAAATAAACCATCAACTTTTTTCAAAGAAATGGAACAAATAATCCTAAAATTTGTATGGAACCAGAAAAGACCCCGAATAGCCAGAGGAATATTGAAAAAGAAAAGGAAAGCTTGTGGCATCACAATTTCGAACTTCCAGCTCTATTACAAAGCTGTCATCAGCAAGGCAGTATGGTAGTGGCACAAAAACAGACACATAGATCAATGGAACAGAAGAGAGAGCCCAGAAATGTACCCTCAACTCTATGGTCAACTAACCTTCGACAAAGCAAGAAAGAATGTGCAATGGAAAAAAGACAGTCTCTTCAATAATGGTGTTGGGAAAATTGGACAGCCACATGCCGAAGAATGAAACTGGACCATTTCCTTACACCACACACAAAAATAGAGTCAAAATGGTTGAAAGACCTAAATGTGAGACAGGAATCCATCAAAATCCTAAAGGAGAACACAGGCAGAAACTTCTTCGACCCAAGCCCCAACAAATTCTTCCTAGAAACATCACCAAAGGCAAGGGAAGCAAGGGCAAAAATGAACTATTGGGACTTCATCAAGATAAAAAGCTTTTGCACAGCAAAAGAAACAGTCAACAAAACCAAAAGTCAACTGACAGAATGGGAGAAGATATTTGCAAATGACATATCAGATAAGGGGCCAGTATCCAAAATCTGTAAAGAACTTGTCAAACTCAACACACAAAGAACAAATGATCCAATCAAGAAATGGGCAGAAGACATGAACAGACATTTTTCCAAAGAAGACATCCAAATGGCCAACAGACACATGAAAAAGTGCTCAACATCTCTCAGCATCAGGGACATCCAAATCAAAACCTCAATGAGATACCCCCTCACACCAGTCAGAATGGCTAAAATTAACAAGTCAGGAAACGACAGATGTTGGCAGGGATGCGGAGAAAGGGGAACCCTCTTACACTGTTGGTGGGAATGCAAGCTGGTGCAGCCGCTCTGTAAAATAGTGTGGAGGTTCCTTAAAATGTTGAAAATAGAGATTCCCTATGACCCAGCAATTGCACTACTGGGTATTTAGCCTGAAGATACAAATGTAGTGATCAGCAGGGGTATGTGCACCCCAATGTTTATAGCAGCAATGTCCACAATAGCCAAACTATGGGAAGAGCCAAGATGTCCATCGACAGATGAATGGATAAAGAAGATGTGGTGTATATATACACAATGGAATATTATGCAGCCATAAAAAGGAATGAAATCTTGCCATTTGCAATGACATGGATGGAACTGGAGGGTATTATGCTGAGTGAAATAAGTCAATCAGAGAAAGACATGTGTCATATGATCGCACTGATATTAGGAATTTTTAATCTCAGGAAACAAACTGAGGGATGGTGGAGTGTTGGGAGTTGGGAGGGATGGGGTGGCTGGATGATAGACATTGGGGAGGGTATGTGCTTTGGTGAGTGCTGTGAATCATGTAAGACTGTTGAATCACAGACCTGTACCTCTGAAACAAATAATACATTATATGTTAAAAAAAAAAAAAAAAAGAAGAAGATAGCAGGAAGGGAAAAATGAAGTGTGGGAAATCGGAGGGGTAGACAAACCATGAAAGACTATGGACTCTGAGAAACAACCTGAGGGTTCTAGAGGGGTATGGGTTAGCCTGGTGATGGGTATTAAAGAGGGCACATATTGAATGGAGCACTGGATGTTATACGCAAACAATGAATCATGGAACACTATATCAAAAACTAATGATGTATGGTGATTGACATAACATAATAATGTAAATATTTATGCACACAACATGGGAGCATCCAAATTTATATAACTAATAACAAAAATAAAGGAACAAATTCACAATTAACACAATAGTATTAGGGGCATTAACACCCCACTTGCATCAATGGACACATCATTGACACTGAAAATCAACAAGAAAATAAAAACAGCTTTGAATGACACACTGGACCAGATGGACTTAAAAGTTATATTCAGAACACTCCTTCCCAAAAGAGCAGAACACACATTATTTTCAAGTTTGCATGGAACATTCTCCAGTAGAGATTACATATTAGGTCACAAATTGGGCCTTAACAAATACAGAAAGATTGAAATCAAGTTACAACAATCAGAAAACTAAATGAAATAAAAGGCATTCAAACCAGCAAGGAAAAAGTGGTGCTTTCACTATGTGCAGACAACAGGATACTCTATATAGAAATCATTAAAGACTTCACCAAATAAACTGCCAGAACTGAGAAACAAATTCAGCAAAGTCATAGGATAGAAAATCACCATAAAGAAATATGTTGCATTTCTATACACCAATAATGAAGCAGCACAAAGAGAAATTAAGGAATTAATCCCATTTTCAATTGCAACAAAAACCATGAGATACCCAGGAATAAACCTAACCAAAGAGGTAAAACATCTGTACTCTGAAAACTATAAAACACTGTTGAAAGAAATTGAAGATGACACAAGGAAATGGAAAAACATTTCATGCTTATGGATTGGAAGAAAAAACTATTGCTAAATGTCTATATTACCCAAATAATCTACACATTTATTGTAACCACTATCAAAATACCACCACTATAGGGGCGCCTGGGTGGCTCAGTTGTTAAGCATCTGCCTTCGGCTCAGGTCATGATCCCAGGGTCCTGGGATCGAGCCCCGCATCGGGCTCCCCGCTCCGCGGGAAGCCTGCTTCTCCCTCTCCCACTCCCCCTGCTTGTGTTCCCTCTCTCGCTGTATCTCTCTCTGTCAAATAAATAAAATCTTTAAAAAAAAAAATACCACCACTATCAAGGACCTAGAACAAACAATCAAAATTTACAAAAGCCCCAAATAGACAAAGCAACCTTGAAAAAGAAAAGCAGAGCTAGAGGCATCACAATTCTGCACTTCAAGTTACATTACAAGACTGTAGTGATAAAGACAATGTGGTACTGGCACAAAAATAGACATATACATCAATAGAATAAAATAGAAAAACCCAGAAATAAACCCACAACTGTATGGTCAATCTTCAAAAATCAGGAAAGAATGAATATCCAATGGAAAAAAGACAGTCTCTTCAAAAAATGATGTTGAGAAAACTGAACAGCAACATGCAAAAGAATGAAACTGGACCACTTTCTTACACCATACACAAAAATAAATTCAAAATGGATTGAAGACCTAAATGTGAGATCTGAAATCATAAAAATCCTGAATGAAAAAAGAGGCAGCAACTTCTTTGACATTGGCCTTAGCAACTTATTTCTAGATATGTCTCCTGAGACAAGGGAAACAAAATACAAACTATTGGGACTTCATCAAAATTCACAACTTCTCCACAGTGAAAGAAACAATCCACAAAAATAAAAGGCAACCTATGGAATGGGAGAAGATATTTATAAAGGACATATCTGACAATGGGTTAGTATCCAAATATACAGCAAACTTATAAAACTCTACACCCAATAAACAAATAATCCAATACTGACTTATTTGACTTAGCATAGCACACACTAGCTCCATCCATGTTCTTGCAAATGGCAAGATTTCATTCTTTTTGATGACTGAGGAATATTCCATTGTATATACATACCACTATTCTTTATTGATTCATTAGTTGATGGACATTTGATCTTTCTCCATAGTTTGACTATGGTTGATAATGCTGCTATAATCATGGGGGTGAATGTACCCCTTTGAACCTGTATTTTTGAATAATTTGGGTAAATACCTAGTAGTGCAATTGCTGGATTGTAGGGTAGTTATTTTTAAATTTTTGAGGAACCTCCATACTGTTTTCCAGAGTGGCTGCATCAGTTTGCATTCCCACCAACAGTGTGAGAGGGTTCCTTTTTCTCCACATCCTCGCCAACACCAGTTGTTTTTTGTGTCATTAATTTTAGCCTTTCTGACAAGTGTGAAGGTGTTATCTCATTGTGGTTTTGATGTGTATTTCTCTGATGATGAGTAATATTGAACATTTTTTCATGTGTCTGTTAGCCATCTGATGTCTTCTTTGGCAAAGTGTATTCATGTCTTCTGCCCATTTCTTGACTGGATTATTTGTTTTTTGGGTGTTGCGTTGGTAAGTTCTTTTTTTTTAATATTTTTTATTTATTTATTTGACAGAGAGAGACACAGCGAGAAAGGGAACACAAGCAGAGGGAGTGGGAGAGGGAGAAGCAGGCCTCCCGCTGAGCAGGGAGCCCGATGCCGGTCTTGATCCCAGGACCCTGAGGTCATGACCTCAGCCGAAGGCAGACGCTTAATGACTGAGCCACCCAGGCACCCCAAGTTTGGTAAGTTCATTACAGATTTTGGATACTAACCCTTTATCAGATATGTCATTTGCAAATATCTTCTCCCATTCCTTAGGCTGCCTTTTAGGTTTTTTTATTATTTCCTTCACTGTGCAGAAGCATTTTATCTTGATAAAGTCCCAATAGTTCATTTTTGCTTTTGTTTCCCTTGCCTCTGGCAACATGTCTAATAAAAAGTTGCTGCTGCCAAGGTCAAAGAGGTTTCTGCCTGCGCTCTCCTCTAGGATTTTGATAGTTTCCTATCTCACATTTAGAATCTATTTTTGTGCATGGTGCAAGAAAGTGGTCTAGGCTCATCCTTCTGCATGTTGCTGTCCAGTTTTCCCAACACCATTTCTTGAAGAGCCTATTTTTTTTTCCATTGGATATTCTTTCCTGCTTTGTCAAAAATTGGTACACCATACAGTTGTGGGTCCATTTCTGGGTTTTCTATTATGTTCCCCTGATCTATGTGTCTGTTTTTGTGCCAGTACCATATGGTTTTGATGACTACAGCTTGTAATATAGCTTGAAATCTGGAATATTGATGCTTCCAGTTTTGTTTTTCTTTATCAGAATTGCTTTGGCTGTTTGGGTTTTTCTGGTTCCATACACATTTTAGAATTGTTTGTTCTAGCTCTGTGAAAAATGGTGGTATTTTGATAGGGATTGCTTTAAATGTGTAGATTATTTTGGGTAATATAGACATCTTAACAATGCTCTTCCAATCGATGAGCATGGAATGCTTTTCCATTTCTTGTGTCCTCTTCAATTTCTTTTGCAAGTGTTCTATAGTCTTCAGAGTACAGATCTTTTACCTTTTACCTAGTGAGGGTTATTCTGAGGTATCTTACAGTTTTTGGTGCAATAGCAAATGAGATCAATTCCTTAATTTCTCTTTGTGGTGTTTTGTTATTGGTGTATAGAAATGCAACAGATTTCTGCACATTGATTTTATATCCTGCAAATTTGCTGATTTCATGTTTTAGTTCTAGCAATGTTTTGATGGAGTCTTTTGGGTTTTCTACATAGAGTATAATGTCATCTGCAAATAATGGAAATTTCACTTCTTCCTTGCCAATTTGGATAACTTTTATTTATTTTTGTTGTCTGATTCCTGAGGCTAAGACTTCCAGTACTATATTAAATAATAAGATGAGTGTGGACATCCTTATCTTGTTCCTGACTCTAACGGAAAGGCTCTCAGTTTTTCCCCATTGAGGATGATATTAGCTTTGGGTCTTTCATATATGGCCTTTAAGATGTTGAGGTATGTCCTATTGATCCCTACTTTGTGGAGGGTTTTTATCTAGAAAGGATGTTGTATTTTGTCAAATGCTTTTTCTGCATCTATTGACGAAATCGTATGGTTCTTATCCTTTCTTTTATTAATGTGGTGTATCATGTTGATTGATTTGTGAATGTTGAACCAACCTAGAAGCCCAGGAATAAATCCCTCTTGGACGTGGTGAATAATCCTTTTAATGTACTGTTGGATCTTTTTTTTTTTAAAGATTTTATTTATTTATTTGAGAGAGAGAGAATGAGAGACAGAGAGCATGAGAAGGAGGAAGGTCAGAGGGAGAAGCAGACTCCCTGCTGAGCAGGGAGCCCAATGCGGGACTCGATCCCGGGACTCCAGGATCATGACCTGAGCCGAAGGCAGTCGCTTAACCAACTGAGCCACCCAAGCACCCTGTACTGTTGGATCTTATTGGCTAGTATTTTGGTGAGAATTGTTGCATCCATGTTCATCAGGGATATTGGCCTGTAATTCTTCTTTTTGGTGAGGTCTTTATCTGGTTTTTGAATCAAGGTAATGCTGACTTTGTTAAATGAGTTTGGAAGTTTTCCTTCCGTTTCTATTTTTTGGAACAGTTTGAGGAGACTAGGTATAAATTCTTCTTTTAATGTCTGTTAGAATTCCTGTGGAAACCCATCCATCCCTGGACTTTATTTTTGGGGAGATTTTTGATTACTGCTTCAATTTCCTTGATGTTTATGGGTCTGTTCAAATTTTCTATTTCATCTTGTTTCAGTTTTGGTAGTTTGTAGGTTTCTAGGAATTTGTCTTTTTCTTCCAGTTTGCCTAATTTGTTGGTATATAATTTTTCATAGTATTCTCTTGTTTATATTTCTGTGGTGTTTCTTGGCATTTCTCTTCTTTCATTTGTGATTTTATTAATTTGGGTCCTTCCCCTTTTCTTTTTGATAAGTTGGGCTAGGGGTTTATCAATTTTATTAATTCTTTTGAAGAGCCATCTCTTAGTTTCATTAAACCATTTTATTGCTTTTTTGTTTGTTTCTTTGTTTCTATATTGTTTGTGCTGTGATGTTTATTTTTCCTCCTCTTCTGCCAGATTTGGATTTTATTTTCTGTTCCTTTTCGAGCTTCTTTAGGTGTAAGGTTAGGTTGTTTATTTGAGACTTTTCTTGCTTCATAGGGCTGTATTGCAATATACTTCCCTTTTAAGACTGACTTTGTTGCATCCCAAAGGTTTTGGACTGTCATGTTTTCATTTTCATTTGCTTCCATGTATTTTTAAATTTCTTTTTAATTTCCTGGTTAACCCAATCATTGTTTAGTAGGATGTTCTTTAACCTCCATGTATTTGTGGTCTTTCCAAATTTATCTTGTCGTTGACTTCAAGTTTCATAGCATTGTGGTCTGAAAATATGTGTGGTATGATATCAGTCTTTTTGTACTTCTTGAGGCCTGATAAATTGTGACCCAGTATGTGATCTATTCTGGAGAATGTTCCATGTGCACTCAAAAATAATGTGTATTCTCCTGCTTTAGGATGAAATGTTATGAATATTATCTGTTAAGTCCATCTGGTCCAGTGTGTCATTCAAAGTCATTGTTTCCTTGTTGATTTTCTGTTAGATGATTTGTCCATTGCTATAAGTGGGAGTCCCCTACTATTATTATATTATTAATGAGTTTCTTTATGTTTTTTATTAATTGATTTAAATATTTGGGTACTCTCACATTGGGGCATAAATATTTACAATCAATAGATCTTATTGATGGTAGACCCCTTAATTATAATATAATGCCCTTCTTCATCTCTTATTACAGTCTTTATTTTAAAATCTAACTTGTCTTGGGGACCTTGGTGCCTCAGTTGGTTAAGCATCCAACTCTTGATTTCAGCTCAGATCATAATCTCAGGGTTGTGAGATCGAGCCCCATATTGGGCTCCATGCTGATCATGGGACCTGCTTAGGATTCTTTGTCTCTCTGGGATGTCTGAATAGCTCAGGCAGTTAAGCATCTGCCTTTGGCTCAGGTCATGACCCCAGGATCCTGAGATCAAGCTCCCCACTGGGCTCCATGCTCCATGCTTCTCCCTCTCCTTCTGCAGCTCTCTTCCTCTCTCTCTTTCACTTTCTCTCTTAATCTCTCTCAAATAAATAAATACATAATCTTTTTAAAAAACAATTATCTCTCTTCCTCTCCTCCTACCCCCTCCCCCCTAAAATATAAATAAATAAATAATAAAATCTAGTTTTTTCTGATATAAGTATGACTAATCTGGCTTTCTTTTGACATCCATTAGCATGATAATAGTCTTCCATCCCTGCAGTATCTTTTTTTTAAAGATGTATTTATTTATTTTTAGAGAAAGAGAGAGAGCTGGAGCAGGGGGAGGGGCAGAGGGATAAGGAGAGAATCCACAAGCAGACTCCCCACTGAGCTGGGACTCTGACTCAGGGCTTGATCCCAGGACCCCAAGATCATGACCTGAGCCAAAACCAAGTGTCTGATGCTCAACCAACTGAACCACTCAGGTTTCCCTCCATCCCCTCACTTTCAATCTGGAGGTGTCTTTAGGTCTAAAATGAGTCCCTTGTAGGCAGCATATACTTGAATCTTGTTTTTCTTTTAATCCATTCTGATACCTTATGTCTTTTGATTGGAGCATTTAGTCTCTTTACATTCAGAGTGATTATTGAAAGATATTAATTTAGTGCCATTGTGTTACCTGTAGAGTTGGTATTTCTGGTTATGTTCTCTGGCCCTTTCTACTGTTTGTTGCTTTTGGTCTTTTTTTTTTTTTTCCCTCCACTCAAAGAGTGCCCCTGAAAATTTCTTGCAGGGCTGGTTTGGTAGTCATGAACTCTTTTAGTTTTTGTTTGTCTGGGAAATTCTTGATCTCCCCTTCTATTCTGAATGATAACCTTGCTGGATAAAGTATTCCTGACTACATGTTTTTCCCATTCAGCACATTGAATATATCATGCCACTCCTTTCTGACTTGACAAGTTTCTGTTGAAAAAACTCCAGGTTGCCTTATGGGTCTCCCTTTTAAGTTGAGGACTTCTTTTGTCTCATTGCTTTTAAGATTTTTTCTTTATCACTATATTTTGAAATTTAATTACAGTATGTCTTGTTGTTGGGGTGCCTGGGTGGCTCAGTTGGTTAAGCATCCAACTCTTGGTTTCAGCTCAGGTCATGATCTAATGGATCAGCCCATCAGGCTCTGTGTTCAGCAGGGAGGCTCCTTGAGGATTCTCTCCATCTGCCCTTCTCCCCACTCTCTCTCAAATAAATAACATTTTTTTTAAAAAAGTCTTTTGTGGGCCTGTTTTTGTTTGTTTTTATCATTTTTATTTGTTTGTTTTGTTTTGTTTTGATGTCTCCTTCTGTTCTGAATGACAGCCTTGCTGGATAAGGAATTCTTTGCTGCATATTTTTTCCCATTCAGCGCATTGAATATTTCCTTCTACTTCTTTCTGGCCTGCCAAGTTTCGGTAGATAGATCTGCTGTGAACCTGATCTGTCTTTCCTTTTGTATTAAGGACTTTTTTCCCCTTGGTGCTTTCAGGATTTTTTCCTTGTCCGTGTATTTCATGAATTTGGCAATGATGTCCCTTGGTGATGGTCAGCTTTTGTTTAATTTAATGGAATTTCTCTGTGTTTCTTTAATTTTGCTGTTTGTGTCCTTCTTCAGATTAAGGAAATTTTTAGCTATAATTTGTTTGAATAAACCTCCTTTTTCTCTCTCTTTGTCTTCTGGGACTCCTATGATACAAATATTATTATGTTTTAATATATATTATGTTTAGTTCCCTCATTTTAACTTTATGGTCCATTACCTTTCTTTCTTCTTTTCAGCTCATTATTACCTTTCTTTCTGCTTTCAGCTTCATTATTTTCCATAATTTTATTTATATATCAGTGATTCACTCCTCTGCTTCGTCCATCCTCAATTTTATGGCCTCCACTTGGGACTGCATCTTGGTTTTAGCATTTTTAATTTTGGTCTGACTAGATTTCAGTTCTTTTATCTCTGCAGTAAGGGATTCTCTAGTGTCTTCTATGGTTTTTCAAGCCCAGCTGGTATCCTTACAATTCTTGTTTTATTTTGTTTTATTTTAGTTTATTGTTTAATGATATACTTACTTATTTTAGAGAGAGAGAGAGAGTGGGGCAAGGGCAGAGGGAGAGAGAGACAAGCACACTCCCTGCTGAGTGTGGAGTGTCAAGAGTCAGATGCTTAACTGATCCACCCAGGCTTCCCTAGTAACCTTATAATATAATAATAATATAATAAATTCTAGTTCAGACATCTTGTTTATATTTGTATGGATTATATCCCTGGCCATGAATACCACTTCTTATTCTTTCTTCTGGGGTGAACTTCTCAGTCTCGTCATTTTTTCCAGAAAAGAAAAGAAAGACAGATAAAGAAAAAAGAAGAGAACCCAACAATAACAACAACAAAAACCAAAAAAAAAAAAAAAAAAGCAAAACAAAACCAAAAAACCCTAAATACCGGGTGTGCTTTTGTCTACTTGTTAAAAGAATCTAGATACCAAAATAAGAAAAAAATAAATAAAATGAAAATAAACAAATATGTATAAATATATTTATGTGTATAAATAATAAATATATATAAATAATAAATATAAAATATATATAGTTACATATATTTATATTATATATTATATATTTATTTGTAGTTATATATATTTATAAACTTTAAATATATAGTGTATATGTAAAAATAAAAATCAAATAATCAATAAAAAGTTTTTTTAAGAGGGCCGCTTGGGTGGCTCCGTCATTAAGTGTCTGCCTTCTGCTCAGGTCATGATCCCAGGGTCCTGGGATAGAGCCCCTCATCGGGCTCCCTGCTTCTCCTCTCCCACTCCCCCTGCTTGTGTTCCCCCCTCTTGCTGTGTCTCTCTCTGTCAAATAAATAAAATCTTAAAAAAAAAGTTGTTTTAAGAATTGAGAAAAATAAGAAAATAAATGAAAAAAATAACAAAAATGTAAAGAATAAAAATACAAAGGTAGCTAGATACTATTTTCCCCTAGAGCTCTAGCTTTCAGCCCTCTATGATCAGTAAACTTTGTGGAAGTGAGTTGTTTGTGCTGGTCTTCTGGGAGAGGGGCCTGTTGGGCTGATTCTCAGGTGGACTACCCATAGAGGAAATGCACCTCCAGGGCACAGGAAGGCAGGGCTTTGTATAAGTGGCTCTGGATTCCATTACTTAGCACTGTTTTGCTCCCTGAAGGCATTCAACACTGATGGGTGGGATGAATATGGCAGTGCCCAGCTCTCTAGCCCCAGAGCTGAAATTTCACAGTCCCCGCTATTCAGTGAACTCTCACAGAATAGCAGCAAATCATTTATCTCCCCAGTCTGTGTCAGAACCGTGCATTCACCCTGCATGGTGAGAGTGGAAATCTTACCTTTTTTCTGAACATAGAGGAAAAGCTGTTTTTTTTTTTTTCCCATTGAGGATGATATTAGCTGTGGGTTTTTCCATAGAGGGCCTCTATTATGATGATATATAGTCCCTCTAAACCTACTTTGTTGAGGGTTATTCTCATGAATGAATGTTGTACTCTGTCACATGCTTTTTCTGCATCTATTTAAAATAATCATGTGGTTCTTATCTTTTCTTTTATTAATGTGGTGTATCAAGTTGATTGATTTTTGAATATTGAACCAACTTTGCAACCCAGAGATAAATCCTACTTGATCTTGGTGAATTATTTAGCATCTTGTAAGATTAATTTTGCTAGTATTTTATGGAGAATATTTGCATCCATGTTCATCAGGGATATTGGCCTGTAGTTCTCTCTCTCTTTTTTTTTTTTTTGTGGTGTCTTTATGTGGTTTTGGTATCAGGGTAATGCTAGCCTCAGAGAATGGAATTGAAGTTTCCTTTCCTTTTTCCATTTGTTGGAATATTCTGAAAAGAATAGGTATAAACTCTTCTTTAAATGTTTGGTTGAATTCACCTGTGAAGCCAACTGGCCCTGGACTTTTGGATTTTGGATGTTTTTTGATTGATTCAATTCTTTGCTGGTTATCAGTTTGTTCAAGTTTTCTATTTCTTCCTGTTTCAGTTTTGGTAGTTTATGTTTCTAGAAATTTATCTATTTCTTCCAGGATGTCCACTTTTTTGGCATATGCTTTTTCATAGTGTTCTCTTATAATTGCATTTTTGTGGTGTTGGTTATTATTTCTCCTCTCTCATTTGTGATTTTACTTATTTGGATCATTTCTCTTTTCTGCTTGATGAATCTGGCTATAAGTTTATGAATTTTATTATTTTTTTAAAGAAACAACTCCTGCTTTCATTGTTCTGTTCTATTCTTTTTAATTTTCTGTATCATTTTTCATTATTTCTTCTCTAGTCTTTATTATTTCCCTCTTTCTGCTGTGTTTAGGCCTCATTTATTTTATTTTTTTTTCTAGTTCCTTTAAGTGTTAGGTTAGTTTGTTTGAGATTTTTCTTGCTTCTATACGTAGGCCTCTATAGTTATATACTTCCATCTTAGGACTGCTTTTGGTGTATCACAATGATTTTATACAATTGTATTTTCACTTTCATTTGTTTCTATTTATTGTGTAATTTCTCCTTTGAGGTCCTGGTTGACCCATTCATTCTTTCACAGCATGTTGTTTAATCTCCATGTAGTTGTGGTCTTCCTAATTTTTTCTTGGGGTTAACATCTAGTTTCATAGCACTGTGGTTAGCAAAGGTTCATTGTGTGACTTCATTATTTTTTATTTGTTGAGTCTGTTTGTGACGTATTATGTGATCCATCCTGGAGAAAGTCTCATGTACATTTGAAAGAAATGTGTATTCTGCTGTTATATTATGGAATGTTCTGTATATATCTGTTATGTACATCAGGTCCCATGTGTCATTCAAACCACTATTTCCTTGTTTATTTTCTGTTTAGGTGATCTGTTCATTGATGTAAGCAGGTGTTAATGTCCCCTACTATTATTGTATTATTATCAATGAGTTCTTTTATTTTGTTATTAACAGTTTTATAAATTAGGATACTCCCATATTGGGTGCATAAATATTTATAGTTGTTATATCTTCTTGCTGGATTGTCCCCTTTATGATTGTATAGTACCCTTATTTGTCTCTTGTAACAGTCCTTGTTTTAAAGACTAGTTTCTCTGATATAAGTATTGCTAGTCTGGTTTTGTTTTGACATACATTTTCATGAGAAATATTTCTCCACCCCCTCACTTTCAATCTACACATCTCTTTAGGGCTGAAGTGAGTTTCTTGTGGGTAACATATAGAAAGTAAATTTTTTTTTATCCATTTTGACACCCTATGTCCTTTGATTAGATCATTTAGTCTATATACATTCAAAGTGAATATTGATAGATATATTTTTATTGCCATTTTATTACTTGGTTTGTCATAGTTTCTGGAGATTTTTTCTGATCCTTTCTAGTCTTTGTCACTTTTGGCCTCTCCTTTTCAGTTGAGGAGTTCCCCTTATTATTTCTTACATGGCTGGTTTAGTGGTCACAAACTCCTTCAGTTTTTGTTTGTCTTCTATTCTGAATGAGAGCCTTGCTGGAAAGAGTGTTCTTGTCTGCAGATTTTTCCCACTCAGAAGTTTGAATATGTCATGTCACTCCCTCCGGCTTGCCAAGTTTCTGTTGAGAAATCTCCAGCTAGCCTTATGGATTCTCCATTGTAAGTTAAGGATGTCTTTTGTCTTGATGCTTTTAAATTTTTTTTCTTTATCACTATATTTTACAAATTTAATTACAATATGTCTTCATGTTGGCTTCCTTTTGTTGATTTTGATGGGACTTCTCTGTGCCTCCTGGTTCTGTATATTTGTTTCCTCCCCCAGTTTAGGGAAGTTTTCAGCTATTATTTCTTCACATAATTTTCTGCCCATTTTTTTCTCTTCTTCTGGGACTCCTATAATATAAATGGTATTACATTTGATGTAGTCACTGAGTTCCCCAAGTTTATTCTCATGTTCCATAATTCTTTCTCTCTTTTGTTCTGCTTCATTGCTTTCCATTATTTTGTCTTCCAGTTCACTATTTCATCCCTCTGCTACTTCCAGCCTGCTGTTCATTGCATCAAGCCTGTTTCCAAGCTCCTTATTGCACCTTTCATTTCTGCTTGATTTTTTTTTTTTTTAGTCTTTTGTCTCTGTGATAAGGGTCTCCCTGATGTCTTATTTTCCTTTCCCAAACCCAGTCTTTATGACTGTTGTTTTAAATTCTCCATCAGGCATATTACTTATGTATGATTCACTTAGAATTCCATCTGTGGCCTTATTTTGTTCTTTCATTTGGGATAAATTCCTCCATGTTGGCATTTTGTCTATGTCTCCACCTGCTTGTCTGTGTTAGAAAAGCCAATTATGTTTCCTGTTCCTGAAAGTAATGGCCTTATGAAGAAGAGATCATGTACTACCTGGGGCATGCCTTTTCAGAGAGTGTCTCTTGTGTGTGCTGCCTGGCTTTGCTGTTGTGTTTTGGCTGCTCTATCCTTCAGACCAGTTGTCTACAGAGGCTATCCTTGTCTTCTCTGGGTAGTGATTGGTTCCTGGCCTGTATGTGGTGAGTATTAACTAGGTGTACACTGGTCTGCCTATGAAATGAGTCCTGGCACCACCTGCACCAGAACTGGAACACTGCAGAACCCTCTGCTCAGGAGATGTGTTGTGGGTAGGAGCTTGTGCTGGTTTTCTGGAGGCCCACCACACTGGAACTGAAGCAAGCATGATTGAGAAAGGGCATCCCACCAGAGTGCAGGGGGTGGGGCTTGGTATAAGCAAGTTAAGCAGCCAGTGTGGGCACTGTACTGCTTCCCACAGGTCATTCTGTATTTATGCTGAAAGGAAGGAGAGGGAAATGGCAACAGCCATCTCCTTTGTCTCTGGAGCTGAATCTATGTGAACTCTGCCTCTCAGGGATGTACTCTGAGAAGACTGAATAATGTTCCCACAGTGTTCCCAAGGTGCTCTTCAGATTGCTATTTCCATGTTGTTTGCCTATTTTCTCTCTAGGAGCAACACAGTGCCCTCCAGGGTCTATTCAAGCCAAACCCACTGACCTTCAAATCTTGTGACTTTAAGCCCTGCTGGTTGCAGGAACTCATAAAATTCAGTCCTCATTTTCCAAGCCATTGTCCTTGGGGAAATGTTCTCCTTGTGTGTTCCCCTATGTGCTGCTCTCTCTCTCACCCTTCTCTTTGACCATGTATCCCTCCCCTCTGCAACATATGTAATCTGTTTCTCCTTTAAATCACGTTTCCACAGTCCACACTCCACTTCTTGGATGTGGTCACTTCTCTCCCTTTAGTTGTGGAGTTCATTCTGTCAGTTTGCAGGTCAATTTCTGGAGTACTTAGGATGATTTGATAGTTATCTAATTATGTTCATAGAATAAGGTGAGCCTAAGTCCTCCTACTTTGTTGCAATTTTCCTCTCTACAGTTTCATTATTTTGCATATAGCAGTCCTGTTTTCCCATTATCATTTGTGGAATAGACGGTCTTTTTCCCACTGTATATTCATTGCTTCTTTGTAGAACATTAATTGACCATATAACTGCGGGTTTATTTCTGGGTTTTCTGTTCTATTCCATTGATCCATATGTCTACTTTATGTCAGTACCAAACTTTTAATTACTACAGCTTTGTAATACAACTTGAAGTCAAGAATTTTGATACCTTAAGTTTTGTTTTCCATCTTCAATATTGCTTTAACTATTGAGGTCTTTTGTGGTTGTTAAACAATTTTAAGATTGTTCTAGCTCCATGAAAAATGCTGTTGGTATTTTGGTAGGGATTGCATTAAATGTGCTTATTGTTTTGGGTAGTATAGACATTTTAACAATTAGTTCTCCCAACCCATGAACATGGGATGCCTTTCCCTTTCTTTGCATTGTCATGAATTTCTTCCATTAGTGTTTCATAGTTTTCAGAGTACAAGTCTTTCACCTATTTGACAAACTTTATTCCTAGACATTTTATTGTATTTGGTGCAGTTGTAAATGAAATTATTTTCTTAATTTCACTTTCTGATTCTTCATTATTTATGTATAGGAATGCAGCAAATTTCTGTACATTGATTTTGTATCCTGCAAATTTGTTGAATGCACTCATCAGTCCTTGTAGTTTTTTGGTGGAGTCTTTAGAGTTTTCTATATATATTACCCTGTCTTCTGCAAATAGTTGTCAATATTACTTCCTTACTAATCTGGATTCCCTTTATTTCTTTTTTTTTTTTTTAAAGATTTTATTTATTTATTTGAGAGAGAGAAAGCACATGAGAGGGGGGAGGGTCAGAGGGAGAAGCAGACTCCCTGCCAAACAGGGAGCCCGATGCGGGACTCGATCCAGGGACTCCAGGATCCTGACCTGAGCTGAAGGCAGTCGCTTAACCAACTGAGCCACCTAGGCGCCCCCCCTTTATTTCTTTTTGTTGTCTAATTGCTGTGGTTAGGACTTCCAGTACTATGTTGAATAAAAGTCGTGAGAGTGGACATCCTTGTCTTGTTCCTGGCTGTGGGTTTTTCATTTAAGGCCTTTATTATGTTTAGGGATGATCCATCTAGACCTACTTTGTTGAAGGTTTTTATCATGAATAGATGTTGTACTTTGTCAGATGCTTTTTCTGCATCTATTAAAATGATTATTATGTGGTTTTCATCCTTTCTTTTATTAATGTAATATATCATGTTGATTGTTTTGTCAATATTGATCCACCATTGCATCTCAGGAATAAATCTTACCTGATGGTGGGAATGTCTTTTATAGTGTATTGTTGGCTTCAGTTTGCTTGTATTTTGTTAAAGATTTTTGCATCTATATATATTAGAGATAATAGCCTGTAGTTCTTCTTCTTTTTTTTTTTTTAATGTGGTGTCTTTATCTGGTTTTGGTATCAGGGTGAAAGTGGCCTCATAGAATGAATTTGCAAGTTTTCCTCCCTTTTCAATTTTTTTGAATAGTTTGATAAAAATAGGTATTAACTCCTCTTTAAATGTTTGGTAGAATTCACCTGTGTAAAAGTATGGTCCTGGACTTTTATTTCTTGGGAGTTTTTTTATTACTGATTCAATTACTCATAATCAGTCTGTTCTAATTTTCTATTTCTTCCTACTTTAGTTTGGGTAGGTTATATGATTCTAGGAATTTATCCATTTGCTCTACATTGTCCAATTTTTTGGCATATTGGTTTTCATAATATTCTGTTGCAACTGTTTGTATTTCTGTACTTTTGGTTGTTATTTCTCCTCTGTCATTAGTGATTTTATTTATTTGGTTTCTGTATCTTTTTTTTTTTTTTTTGATGAGTCTAGCTCAGGGTTTTTCAATTTTGTTGACCTTTTTAAACAATGAGTTTCTGGTTTCATTGATCTGTTCTATTATTTTTTAGTTTCTATATCATTTATTTCTACTCTAATATTTATTATTTCCCTCTTTTTGCTCAGTTTGGGGTTTTTTGGGGGTTTTTTTGAGCTCCATTAGGTTTAAGGTTAGTTTGTTTATTTGAGACTTTTCATGCTTCTTGAGGTAGTCTTCTAGTGCTTAAACTTCCCTTTTAGTGGTATGTTTCCTGCATTCCAAAGATTTTGAAATGTTATGGGCTTTTTAAAGATTTTGTTTGTTTGTTTGTTTGTTTATGAAAGAGAGCATGTAAGTGAGAGAGCATGTGCAAGTGGGGGGTGGGCAGAGGGAGAGGAAGAGTGAAAGAATCCCAAGCAGACTCTATGCTGAGGATGGAGCCTGACACAGGGCTCAATATCATGACCCTGAGATCACGACCTGAGCTGAAACCAAGAGTTGGTTTAACTCTCAACCAACTGAGGCACATAGGTGCTCCTGCAGTGTTTTTATTTAATTTGTTTCCATGTAATTTTTATTTCTTCTTTCATTTCCTGATTCACCCATTCATTGTTTAATAGCATCTTATTTCACTTCCATGTATTTATGTTTTTTTCCATATTTTTTTCTTGAGGTTGATTTCTAGTTTCATAGTGTTGTGGTCAGAAAAGATATATGGTATGACTTCAGGTTTTTTTTTTTTTTAAGTTATTGAGACTTGTTTTGTGCCCTAATACGCAGCTTATCTTGGAGAATGTACCAAGTGTGTTTGAAATAATGTGTACTCTTCTGTTTTAGGTTAGAATGTTATTTATATGTCTGTTAAATCCATCTGGTACAGTACAGTGTGTCATTCAAAGCCATTGTTTCCTTGTTGAATTCCTGTTTGGATGATCTGTTCATTGGTGTAAATGGGGTGTTAAAGTCCTTTACTATTATTATTGTACTATCAATTATTTTCTTTATGTTTGCTATTAACTGTTTTATGTATTTGTGTGCTCCTGTACTGGGTGCATAAATATTTATAATTGATATATCTACTTGTTTTACTTTCCCCTTTATTATGCTATAGTGCCCTTCCTCCCTTGTTACAGTCTTTATTTTATTTATTTATTTATTTTTTAAAGATTTTATTTATTTATTCATGAGAGAGAGAGAGAGAGAGGCAGAGGGAGAAGCAGAAGCAGACTCCCTGCAGAGCAGGGAGCCTGATGTGGGACTCAATCCCAGGACTCCGGGATCACGACCTGAGCCGAAGGCAGACGCTTAACCATCTGAGCCACCCAGGCGCCCCAGTCTTTGTTTTAAAGTCTATTTCTCTGATATAAGTATTGCTACCCAGCTTTCTTTCAACATCCATTTACATGATAAATGATTCTACTTTCCCTCACTTTCAATCTACAGGTGTCTTTAGGACTAATGAGTCTTTTTTAGACAGAATGTAGAAAAGTCTTTTTTTTTTTAATCCAGTCTGTAATCCTGTCTTTTGATTAGATCATTTACTCAATTTACATTAAAAGCAATTATTGGTAGGTATGTATTTATTGACATTTTGTTACTTGTAGTTTTTCTCTGATCATTATTTTGCTCTTTTTCATGGCTTGTTGGCTTTTGGATATATTTGGATTCCTTTCTCTTTATTCTTTGCATATCTATTACCATTTTTTGGTTTATGGTTACTCTTAGGTTTGTATATAACACCTGCATATGGCAGTCTATATTAAGTTGATTGTCATTGAATTTTTTTTTTTTTAAAGATTTTATTTATGTATTTGAGAGAGAGAGAATGAGAGAGAGCGAGTACATGAGAGGGGGGAGGGTCAGAGGGAGAAGCAGACTCCCTGCCGAGCAGGGAGCCCGATGCGGGACTCGATCCCGGGACTCCAGGATCATGACCTGAGCCGAAGGCAGTCGCTTAACCAACTGAGCCACCCAGGCGCCCCTGATTGTCATTGAATTTTAAATCCATTTTAGTCCTCTACACCCAATGATATTTTACATCATTTTATTTTATGAATTCCTTGACTGATTTTTACAGAAACACTTACTTCTATATTTTTGTGTTTTTTTAGTTTCCATACTCTCATTTACGGTCTTTCCTTCCCACTCAAAGAATCTCTTTTAATATTTCTTGTAAGGCTGGTTTAGTGGTCATAACTCCATTAGTTTTTGTTCTTCTGTGAAGCTCTTTATCTCTCCTATTCTGAATGATATCCTTGGTGAATAAAATGTTCTTATCTGTAGATTTTTCCATTTCACACTTGGAATATATCATGCCACTTTCTTCTGACATTCGAAGTTTCTGTTAAAAAATCTTCTCATAGCCTCATTGGTTTCCCTTGTAACTTTTTTTCTCATCATGCTTTATTTTTTTTTCTTTATTTCTATTTTTTGCCATTTTAATTAGGATATGTCTTGGTGTCCACCTTCTTGGGTTGAATTTTTGGGGGGATCTGTGTGTCAACTGGATCTGAAATATGTTTCCTTACCCAGATTAGGGAAACTTTCAGGTATTATTTCTTCAAATAGATTTCGTGCTCCCTTTTCTCTCCTTCTAAGATCCCTATAATGTGAATGCTATTATGCTTAATGGAGATGCTGAATTCCCTAAGACTATTCTCAATTTGCATAATTTTCTTTCCTCTCTTCTGCTCAGTTTGGTTACTTTCCATTACTTTGTCTTCCAGGTTGCTCATTTGTTCATTTGTTCCTCTGCTTCATCTAGCCTGCTATTTATTCCATCAAGTGTATTTTTAATTTCATTTATTGTGTTCTTGATCTCTGAATAGTTCTTTTTTTTTATCTTTTAGTTCAAGGTCTCACTGATGTCCTCCCCTATTTTCTCAAGTCCAGCGAGTATCTTTATGATCATAACTTTAAATCCTCTATCAAACATAATTCTTACATTTATTTCATTTAAGTCTCTTACTGTGTTTTTTTCCTCTTCATTCATTTGGGAGATAATTTCTCTGTTTCCTCATTTTGTCCAACTCTGTCTATTTCTCTCTGTTAGGAACATCAGCTACTTTTTTTTTTTTTTTTTGCTCTTAATAATAATAGCCGTATGGAGAAGAGGTCCTGTCATGCCCTGAAGTGCAGTGTCCCCTTTTCCCCAGGGCCTGGTTCTTCAGGGAGTATCTCTTATGTGTGTTTGTGTGCTCTGCTATTGAGTCTTGGCTTCTTTTTCATTCAATTCAGTTGTCTGCAGAGGCTCTCTTTGCCTATTTGTGCAGAGTTTGGTCCCCAGCAGGGGTGAGATGCATTGTAATAAGGTGTGCCACTGTGTGAAATGAGACCTTCCCTCACATTTCCTGGAACTGAGGTCCCATACAATGCACAAGTCAGGAGACGTGGTGTTGAAAGCATTTGGGTTGGTCTTCTGGGGAGAGGGCCCCTCTGTGCTGGGACTAAGGCAAACCTAGCTGGGAAGGGCAGATCTGCCAAAGTAGAAGTCAAGAGAGCTTGGCGCAAGCAAATTAGGTAAAGTGTCTGCACGGTGCTGGTTCCCACAGGTGGCCATTTTTTATGCTGGGGGGTGGTTAAGGGAAATAACATCTGCCATTTCCTCTGTTCTTAGAGGTGTCTTCCCAGGATACCTGTCTCTCCAGGCCATGCTCTGAGATGAACAAATCACTCTCCCTCACATCTGTCCCCTGACATTTTTCAGACTGCTACTTCTATGTGGTATCTGTAAGGGCTGTTTGTGCTCTCTCTTTAAGGGCAGGGACTCAGCTTCCTAATGCCCTTAATACTTTCCCAGAGTAGAGACTGCAGATTTTTAAAATTCCAGGCTTTATGTCTTGCTGGTTGTAAGAACTCAGGAAATTCAGCTCCTCTTGCTTTCAAAGGCAAATGTTACGGAAATTCATCCTCTCCATTCATGGGCTCCTCCTGTGAAAGTCTGTCTTCCATCCTTCTCTGCACCACTGGCTCCCTCCCTACAGCAGATAGATGGCCAAGATCCATTTTGCTCCCAAACCATGTCTCCACCCTTCCCCTCACTTCTTTGATGTGGCCTCTTCTTTACCTTTATTTGTGGAGTTTGTTCTGTCAGTCTTCAGACCGTTTTCTGGGTTATTTATGCTGCTTTGTGTGTTACCTAGTTGCATTTACTGGATGAGGTATGCTTCTTGTCCTCCCACTCCACCATCCTCCCAGCCAAACTTCCAAGTATGGAATTCCTATAGCAAGATGGCAGGCTGGAAATTCCTGAGAGATCTGATGTTGTAGTTCTGAATCTGAATTTTTTTTTTAAAGATTTTATTTATTTATTTGAGACAGAGAGAATGAGAGAGACAGACAGTACATGAGAAGGGGGACGGTCAGAGGGAGAAGCAGGCTCCCTGCCGAGCAAGGAGCCCGATGCGGGACTCGATCCCGGACTCCAGGATCATGACCTGAGCCGAAGGCAGTCGCTCAACCAACTGAGCCACCCAGGCGCCCCGTTCTGAATCTGAATTTAACAGGGCAGCAAACTAGATGCTCAGTTAGTTTCTATATTGCAGCCTTAAGGATAAGATTTCCTTGAGTCTTCTTTTTTAAAGATTTTATTTATTTCTTTGACAGAGGGAGAGAAAGAGAGAGAGCACAAGCAGGGGGAGTGGCAGGCTGAGGGAGAGGGAGAAGCAGATTCCCCACTGAGCAGAGAGCCCAATGTGGGGTTCAATCCCAGGAGCCTGAGATCATGACCTGAGCCAAAGGCAGATGCTTAACTGACTGAGCCATCCAGGTGTCCCAAAACTTCCTTGAGTCTTAAGGATAAGAATTCCTTCTTGTTTGGGAAAGCTCAGTCTTTGCTCTTAAGCTTTTCAACTAATTGAATGAGGCCCGCCAATGTTACGAGTGTTATCTGCTCTACTCAATGTCTACTGATTTAAATGTCAATATTATCTAAAAAATACCTTTACAGAAATACCTAGAATTCTATTTGACCAAATATCTGGGTAGTGTGACCTAGTCAAGTTGACACATAATATAACTATCATAAATCCACATCTTGTGAAATTGAAACCCATAAACATTTCCTTAAACCATACTGAATCTCCAAATAAACATGATAATAAATTCATACTCCTATCTAACATGATATAATAACTTCCTATATACAATAAAAAATGTACTAGCACTTTCCCCAGAAGAGGTTGCAACATCCTTGGATGCTATTCACACTTCTCCTTAATATACAGTAACTTAAACACTATAATGTAAAGTAAATATATCTTTAAAAAATAATAACTCATATTATATAAAGGGATGAGAGATGAAGAAAACAAAGATTATACACAGACACAAACATACATACCACACACAAACATATTTATAAAAAATAAGAAAGAACATTCACAGTGTTTATTTCCACAACTTTTCAAATACTCATAACTGATATTTTTAACTACCTTCTACTATACAGGACACTCTTTATTTGCCTTCAGTAAGCACCTCACCTCAATTGTAGCTTGTTTTGTTTGGTTTTTAACCTGGCAGAGTCACCCAAATCTTCCTTTTTGAAGTTCAGGGCAATTAGTAGCCCTGCCTGGATGGGTTGTTATTGTTTCCCATTGTTTTTAATGACAGGTCATGGTAATACTAAGAAACACCCTATGGTATCTTTCGTATTCTAAACATACTTTTAATTACCTCTGTTATGTAGTACAAGTCCAATTTCCCCTTCAGGTCAATCACATAACAAGTTTGGTAATTACATTCTTTGTATATGAGGAGTCCAAAGTGACAGGATGGCAGTATTAATTTCCAATTCAAAGGAATCTTTGATGTGTCCCCTTATGGAAGCTTTCCTCCCTTTGGAACTAACACCTCTGGACCAAAAGAGCACAATGTCATGAGAATAAGAAGTAAAAATTTTACCAGTGGATCTCTACAAGTAATACTGAGTGGTGCCATTTGCATTTTCACCCCTTTGATTCCTGGACTAAATACAGACCCTCCTAAAGAACAGTGCCCCAGTCTGCAAGGTATTGCCACCTAACTGGCACTCTACCTGAATTTTCAAAACGCTATTCCACCATTTTATCAAGCAAGCTGCTTTGGGATAGTAGGGAGTATGGTAAGACCAATGAATTCCATGAGTATGGGCCCATTGACATACTGAGTTCCTTGATCTGAGGTAATCCTCTGTATAGTACCATGACTGTGGATCAGCTATTTTGTAAGTCCATAAATGATAGTTTTGACAGATTGCATACAAGGAAGAAAAATTTGTATACACAGTGTCTATTCCAGTAAGAACAAGATGCTGCCTCTTCCATGATGGAAATAGTCCAATGTAATCAATCTGTCACCAGATAACTGGATGATCACTTTGGAAGATAGTGTTAATACTGAGGACCTGATGTTGGTCTCTGCTTCTGATAGATTTGGCTTTCAGTAGTAAGTGTAGCCAAGCCAGCTTTGATGATTGGAGGTCCACATTACTGAGGCTATGCATACTCTCCATTCTTGCCACCATGACATATTTCTTTATTAACCCATTAGATAATGACAGGGGTGGCTGGAGAAAGAGATTGATGATTTCCACAGAATGGGTCAACCTGTCCTCTTGATTATTAAAATCCTTCTCTGTTAAGATTGCTTCTGTGAACATTCACATGGGACACAAATATCTTAACCTTTTTTACTATTCACATAAGTCTATACACATACCTCCTCCTCAGCTCTCCTTGTGACCAGTTTTCCAACCATGTTCCTGCCACATTCCTGACCATCCAGGCAAACTGTTTGCCACAGTCCATGAGTCAGTATGTAATCACACATCTGACCATTTTAATTTTTCAAAATAAAGTGAATAACCAAGTGCATTGCTCAAAGATCTGCTCACTCTGAGAATGTTCCTTAACCACTATCTTTTAAAGATGTCACAGAGGGTCACCTGGGTGACTCTGTCAGTTAAGTGTCTGCCTTCAACTCAGGTCATGATTTCAGGGTCCTGGGATCAAACCCCAAGTCAGGCTCCATGCTCAGTGGGGAGTCTCCTTCTTCCTTTCCCTCTGCCCCTTCCCCCTTCTCATGCTTTGTCTCTCTCTGTCAAATAAATAAATATTTTAAAAAATAAATAAATAATGATGTCACAGATAGGGACTGCAGCACCATTGCTCTCCATTTTCAGGTAACATGTACATATTGCACAAAATTATCTGTAAACAAAGCTGTTTTCTCTTTCTCTGTCAATGGATCATAGTGATTATCCATGACAATACAGGCATGGGCTGGGAGAGAGAAGGTGATGCAGTAAAAGTGAGGACCATGGGCATTTGGGCCACTTGCACATTTCTTGTGCCTTCAAGGTCTGCTCAAACCCAATCTTATATATGCCACTTGCATTTAATAATAGAAGGTTGCTGTGTATTCCCAAATTTATGGTTTGGTGGGTCAAAAAACATCCAGTTCATGATGGTAGCTTAGGTTGTATAGAAACTCAGCAGTCTGTGGTTAAGCATTCAGTCTCTACTAAGGCCTAATTGCAAGCCAAAGCTGTTTCTCAAAAGAAGAATAGTTATTCACAGAGGATGGCAAGGTTTTACTCCAAAATCCTAAGGAACTATACTGTGATTCATCTGTAAGGGCCCTCCAAAAGCTCTAAATGGCATGTGTCTACTGATACTTCAAGCACCACTAGATCTGCTGGATTATATATCCCAAGTCACAGAAAAACTTGTGTGACAGCCTGGACTTTTTACAGAGCTGCTCTTCTAGGCCTGACTCAAAACTAGCAACTTATCAGGTCTTCCACAACTGGAACAGAGTAGAATACCCAAATGAGGAATATGTTGCCCTAAAAACCCCAAGAAGCACATTAGCCTTCACAATTTTTTTTTTAATTCAAAAAGGGCCAGATATAACCTATCCTTCAACTTATAATGGATATGTCAACATTATAAATACAACTTGACCCTAGGAAATACACTGAGAAGATTCCTACATTTTTGTTATATTTAATACCCACTTTCTGATATGCAAATGTCTTACCAATAAGTCTGGAGTAATTGCTATTTCTTGCTCACCAGGTCTCATCAGCATAATGTAATCAATATAATGGACCTGTGTGATGTCTGGTGTAAAAAAAAGGTTGTCAAGTTTCCCACATACTAAATTATAACAAGACTAGAGAGTTGATATACCCTAGTGAAGATGTATTGCTGATCTTGATAGTTAAAAGTAAACTTGTTCTGGTGTTCATTATTAATAGGTATGGAGAAAAAAAACATTTTATGAATCAAGAGATATATATATCATGTACCAAGGAATATGTTAATCTGCTCAATGAAACCACATCCAGTACAGCAACTAGAACTGAAGTCACACCATGAGTAAGCTATTGATAATCCACTATCATTCTCAGAAGTCCATCTGTTCTCTGCACAAGTTAAATAGGAAAGTTGAATGAAGGATGCCATGGGAGTTGGCACACATGCAAACTTCCTGTCCTTGATGGTGGTAGTAAGCTTTGTCATCTCTCCATGAATTTGGTATTGTTTTTAGTTTACTATGTTACCACATAGAATATGGCAGTCCTAGTTGCTTTCATTTGGCTTTTCTTATTATAGTAACATTCACTTCACAGGACACAGAATAATTATGGAAATTTTACCATTTTCTGAGTATGTCTATTCCAATTATGCATTCCACGGCTAATGAAGTAACCCCAGGGTAGTTTTATAGATCCACTGGACCCACTGTGAGATGGACCTGAAGTAACACTCCATCGATGACCTGATCTTAATAAGCCTGTGGACATGGGTGGACCACAGTGGTGTTTTTGCTCTCTTGGAATTAGTGTTTAGAACCAGTGCCAGTAATTCCTGAAATATATGATTATTTTATTTTTCGCAGTACACATTCCCTGATGAAAGATGATAAGTCTTGGGCACCTGGGTGGCTCAGTCGTTAAGCGTCTGCCTTCGGCTCAGGTCATGATCCCAGGGTCCTGGGATCTAGTCCCACATCGGGCTCCCTGCTCGGCAAGAAGCCTGCTTCTCCCTCTCCCACTCCCCCTGCTTGTGTTCCTGCTCTCACTATCTCTCTGTCAAATAAATAAATAAAATCTTAAAAAAAAAAAAAAAGAAAGATGATAAGTCTCTTTGTAGAAGTCTGTTACTTTTTCAACTAATAATATTAATTTGGGGGGAAGTGCAATCGGCTCTTTCCTCAAGAAGATTTAGTGTCCCCTTTATTCAGTGGGGTTCTGGATTTCTAAACTAAACAAAGTCTGAGAATTGATTGAAGAGTCATGACTATTTATTTTTATGATGAAATTTAAAATTCTGTTAACATGACCAAGAACCCTTCTGCTTATACAAATCAAATGAAAATTTATTACACTTCCCATCTATTTAATGGGAATCAACCAGCCACCATTGTAGGTCTCTGTGGGTTAAACTATTCTGATAACTGTTTTATCTCTACTGCTCATTACAGTAACCACATCCACCTTGCCTTGAACAATTAAGGGCAATCTTGTCCCTTGCTATCTTGAGATCTAAATATCCTCATTGGGCTTAGGTTTTAAAATTCACTGGTAGCAGCTCTTTCTGTAATTTCTAACCTCAAAAGAGCAACCATAGTACTCTTCAAGAATGCTGGGGCTCCTTTCACAACTTTATTTCTCCCAATTGTGGTGAAAGATACATCCTTTGGATTCTTCTATGATGTGTGAGCAGATCTTAAGTGATAAATCTACTCTAACATTCTTTGGAAGTCTTTGAATCCCTTTCTCTACAGTACATCAAGGCAGGCCTGTATTTCACCTTCATTTAGTTTAAGCCACATTTTGGTCCATGTTTCAGTGAATCAACAACAATTTTAGAGAACTTTCTAACCCCATGAGGTACAACATTAAATCCAGGTTTAGTGGATCAGTAATGATAAACTCAGTTTGATACAAATTTGTGTTTCTTCAACCATTATTTCACACCCTTAATATCCACTCCCACACATATTCCCCAGATTTCTATATGTATAAATTGGAAAAATCAAGTAATTTTTTTTTAATTTTAGCATATCTCTTCATGAGTTACATTTTGTACCATAACTTTTTAGATGGGCTGGAACTTGACTCTAGTTATAGGTCTAGGAGCAAATAAGGGTTGATGATGGGTCAGCTCTGAGAATAACCAGAATTGTCTTACAAGGCAACCACTTAAGGGGATGCCATTACAGTTTCCTCAGGCAAAGCATGTTAACCTCCTCAGATGGAGCTGGAATGGCCCCTTCTACAGGTCAAAAAAACCTCAGAATTTATGGGTTCAATATTCCTAGTTTCATTAGGAATTGCCCATATGTCTTCATTTCAATTTTAAGGATTCCATACCTGCTCAATCAATGTACTCACCTTAACAACATTTGAGATTAGAAATTCAACCTGCATTTCAGCCTCTCATAGCCTCTGGGATTGGTTTTCTATAGGAGATAAAGGTTTATTTTATGGCAGACATGGAAACTTTCAAATCTTTTATTCAGCATTTGACCTGGGAATTTGAATCCCTGAGTATATCTCTTTCTTTCCCCTCATTGTCTAGAGCAATTAGAAGAAATTAGCCAATCTCAATACACTTATTAGTTTGAAAAAAATGTTCTAAAGTATCAAATACATGTTTACACAGACACTTGCTTTTTACAAGTATTAGTTACAAGTATGCAATGGTGATAATTTGAATATTTCTATTGCCACATCACACCATGGACTATCACTCCTTTTTTTAGTACTGGAAAGAGAGTTAATAGTGACTTCAAATCTAATTAGATTAAAGAACGAAATCTAGAAAGCCCAGAACAAATGATGAAAATGTATCTTTAAGATTCAGTTCCTCTGAGGTAGAAAGTTGAAGGATGGTGACAGATTAGGAGGACCCTAGGTTCAATTCATCCCATAAATACAACTAGATAACTATGAAATTATCCAAAATACTTCAGAAATTGATCTGAAGATTAGAAGAACAAACTTTACAACTAAAGGTAGTAAAGAGGCCATGTCAAAAAAGGTAGAACGTGTGGAAATGTGGTTTAGGAGAGAAATGGATAGTGGCCACTACAGTGGGAAGGGAGCAATGCTCTTGGAGAAGGGTGAGAGGAAGACTAGCACACAGGGGAGTGCATAGGCAAAATGAACCCCTATAGAAATTGGCTTGGAAAGTGAGAGAGCCTGAATTTCATGAGTACTTGCAACCAGTGGGGCTTAAAGCCTGGAATTCCAAAGATCAGGAAACTTGACCTGGGAAGAGCCAGAGGACATTGGGGCTGCTTTTGGAGAGAAGTCAGGCAAACAGGTGGAAACAGCAATCTGAAATGTGCCAGGGGGAGGTTATTTGCTCATCTTAAAATGCATCTGCTAGACTGCATTCAGAGAAACCCCTCTGGGAACAAAGGAACTGACAGGCACTATTTCACTTCCCCATCCCTCAGTATAAGAACATGGCCACCTACAGGAACCAGTGTAGCCCCAACACTCTCTACCTACCTTGCTTACACCAAGCTTCACCCTCACACTCCTGTGGAACCACCATTTCCAGTCACACATGCCTCAGTCCCAGCTTGGTGGGCCCACTCCCCCAGAAGACTGGCTCAAACCCCAGCTCACACTAGGGAGTTTTGCAGATCCTCCACTCTGATGGCATTGGTGACAGGTCTCATTTCACAAACAGACCAGAGCACACCTAATTAAAACATGCCACTTTCAAGAAAGGGATAACATAGCAGAGATAAAGTGTTCAATAAATGAAATGAGGAACATGCCTGATGGAATGAACAGAGGCTGGAAGAAACAGAGGAACAAATTAATGACCTAGAAGACAGAGTAATGGAAAGTATTCAAGCCAAACAAAAGAGAGAAAAAAAGACTTATACAAAATGAGAATAGATTTAAGGAGCTCAGTGACTCCATCACGTGTAATAACATACATATTATAGGAGTCCCAGAAGAAGAAGAGAGAGAAAAAGGGGCAAAACATCTATTTGAATAAATAATAGCTGAAAACACCCTTAATCTGGGTATGGAAACATATATCCAGATCCAAGAGACACAGAGAACTTCCATCAAAATCAATAAAAGTAGATTTACACAAAGACATATTGAAATTAAATTGGCAAAATATAGTGATAAAGAAAAAAAAATTAAAGCAGCAAGACAAAAGAAGACAGTAACTTACAATGAAAAACCCATAAGGCTATCAGAGGATTTCTTAGCAGAAACATTCCAAGCCAGAAGGGAGTGGCCTGAAATATTCAAAGGGCTGAATGGGAAAAATCTGCAGTCAAGAATATTCTACCCAGCAAGACTAAGATTCAGAATACAAGGAGAGATAAAGAGTTTCCCAGACAAATGAAAACTAAAGAAGTTCATGACCACTAAGCCAGCCCTGCAAAAAATACTGAGGAGATCCTATCAGAGGAAAAGTGACAGTATAAAGGTAGAAAACACAAGAGCATTAAAAATGAATATTTCTGTAAAAAAGTCAGTCAGTGAACTCATACACAAAAAGGGATATGAATTATAACAACACACACCTAAAATGTGGGGAGGAGAGGAGAAAAGAATGGGTTCAAACTGAAGCAACCATCAAGTTAATATAGACTACTATATTTAGAAGAGGTCATATACAAACCTAATGGTAACAATACGTAAAAGAGCACTAATAAATGTACAAGGAATAAAGAGAAAGAAATCCAAATATACCACTAAAGAAAACGAGCAAATTATGAAAGACAAGAAAGGATCAGAGAAAATCTTCAGAAATAACCACAAAACAAATAATAAAATGAAAATAAATACATATCTACCAATAATTACTTTGAATGAAAATGGACTAAAAGCTCCAATCAAAGGACATACTGTGACAGAATGGATTGTAAAAGAACCCATCAAGTGCCTAGAAGAGACTCATTTTAGATCAAAGACAAATGTAGATTGAAAGTGAGTAGATGGAGAAATATCTATCATGCAAATGGATGTCAAAGGAAAGCAAGAGTAGCAATATTTATATCCAAAACAGTAGATAATTTTTTAGACTTTAAAACAAAGTCTGTAATAAGAGATGAAGAAAGACTCTATATAATAATAAAGAGAACAATCCAACAAGAAGATATAACAATTGTAAGTATTTATGCACCCAACATAAGAGCACCCAAATACATAAATAATAACAAACATAGAGGAACTAATTCATAATAATACAATAATAGTAGGGGATTATAACACCCCACTTAAATCAATGAGCAGACCATCTAAACAGAAAATCAACAAGGAAACAGTGGCTTTGAATGACATACTGGAATAGATGGATTTAACAGATATATTCAGAACATTCCATTCTAAAAAAGCAGAATATACATCCTTTTCAAGTGCACATGGAACATTCTCTAGAATAGATCACATATTAGTCCACAAAACAAGCCTCAGCAAATTCAAGCATATCAAAACCATATCATGCAGTTCTTCTGATGACATTATGAAACTAGAAGTCAACCACAAGAAGAAAATCTGGAAAAGCCACAAATACATGGAGGTTAAATAATATGCTACTAAACAATGAATGGATTAACCAGGAAATCAAAGAAGAAATGCTTAAAATACATAGAAACAAAAGAAAATGAAAACACAATGGTCCAAAATCTCTGTGATGCAGCAAAAGCTGTTCTTATAGGACAGTTTATAGCAATACAAGCCTACCTCAAGAAGCAAGAAAAATCTGAAATAAACAAACTAAACTTAGAGCTAAAGGACCTACGAAAAGTGCAACAAAGAAAACCTAAAACCAGCAAAAGGAAGGTAATAATAAAGATTGCAGCAGAAATAAATGATATAGAAACTGAAAAAAAAATAGATCAATGAAACCAGGAGCTGGCTCTTCGGAAAAAAAAAAAAAAATCAACAAAATTGGTAAACTTCTAGCCAGACTTGTCAAAAATAAAGAGAAACTCTCAAATAAATAAACCACAAATGAAATAGAAATGACAACACCACCACAGAAATACAAACCATTATAAGAGAATATTATGAAACACTCTATGCCAACAAATTGGACAATCTAAAAGAAATGGATAAATTCCTAAAAACATATAAACTACCACAACTCAAACAGGAAGAAATAGACAATTTGAACAGACCAATAACCAGCAAAAAACTGAATGTATAATAAAAAAACTCCCAACAAACAAAAGCCCAGGAACAAATGGCTTCAGAGGAGAATTCTACCATTTAAAGAAGAGTGAATACCTAGTCTCCTCAAACTATTCCAAAAAATGGAAGAGGAAGAAAAACCTCTAAATTCATTTAATGAGAGCAGCATTACCCTGATAGTAAAACCAGATAAAGACTCCACTAAAAAAGAGAACTACAGGCCAATATCCTTGATGAACATATATGCACAAATCCTCAAAAAATACTAGCAAACCAGGAGGGCAGAGCAAGATGGCGGAGGAGTAGGAGACCTGGATTTCGTCTCCTCTCAGGAATTCAGCTGGATAGGGATTGAACCATTCTAATCACCTACAAACTCAACAGGAGATCGAAGAAAAGAAGAGCAACAACTCTCTCATCAGA
>NC_138385.1:45464576-45488670 GCF_054177405.1 Leptonychotes weddellii
ATCAGGCTCCCTGCTCAGCGGGGAGTCTGCTTCTCCATCTCCCTGTGCATCTCCCCCTGGCTTAGGCTCTTTCTCGCTCACTCTCTCTCTCTCAAATAAATAAATAAAAATTAATTAATTAAAGTATTTATTAGAAAATAACAGCAGACAATATATACAAAAAAAAAAGAAAACACATTCACCATGATCAAGTGGGATTTGTTCCCATGTTGTAACAGTGGTCCAATATTCACAAATTAATCAACATGATACATCACATTAGTAAGAGAAAGGATAAAAACCATATGATCATTTCAATAGACTCTGAAAAAGCATATGACAAAGTACAACATCCATTCATGATAAAAGCCCCAAACAAAGTAGGTTTAGAGGAAACACAACTCAACAAAATAAAGACCATATATGAAAAACTAACACCAAACATCATCCTCAATGGGGAAAAATTGAGATCATTTCCCCTAAGGTCAGGAACAATACAGGATGTACATTCTCACCACTTTTAGTCAACATAGCACTGGAAGTACTAGCCACAGAAATCAGAGAACACAAAGAAATAAAAGTCTTCCAAACTGGTAAGGAAGAATAAAACTTTCACTATTTACAGATGACATGATACTATATATAGGAAACCCAAAGGACTCCATCAAAAAAAAAAATTCTAGAACTGAAAAATTAATTCAGTAAAGTTAAAGGATAAAAAAATCAATATACAGAAATCTGTTGCATATCTATACACCAATAAGGAAGCAGAGAAAAATAAATTAAGAAAACAATTCCACTTAAAATTGCACCAAAAATAATTAGATACATAGAAATAAAGTTAACCAAAGAGATAAAAGACCAGTACTTTGAAAACTATAAAATACTGATTTTAGAAGACACAAAGAAATGGAAAGACATACCAATCTCATGGACTGGAAAAAATATTGTTAGAATGTCTATACTACCTAAAGCAATCTACAGATTTAATGTAATCCTTATCAAAATGCTGAGTATTTTTCACAGAACTAGAACAAATAATCCTAAAATGTATATGAAACCACAAAAGACCCTGATAGCCATAGCAATCCTGAAAAAGAAAAGCAAAGCTTGAGGCATCAAGTTATATTACAAAATGGTAGTAATCAAAACAGCATGGTACTGGCACAAAATAGACACATAGTTCAATATAGGAAAATAAAAAACTCAGAAATGAACCTGCAAAGAAATGGTCAATAAATCTTTAACAGAGCAAGAAAGAATATCCAACAGAAAAAGACAGTCTTTTCAACAAATGATGTTGGGAAAACCGGACAGCAACATGCAATAAAATAAATTTTAAAAAGTTTCAAAAAGAAAAAAAAAAAAATGAGGGGTGCCTAGGTGGCTCAGTCGGTTAAGCGTCTGCCTTTGGCTCAGGTCATGATCCAGGGTCCTGGGATCAAGCCCCACGTTGGGCTCCCTGCTCCACGGGAAGCCTGCTTCTCCCTCTCCCACTCCCCCTGCTTGTGTTCCCTCTCTCGCTGTGTCTCTCTCTGTCAAATAAATAAAATCTTTAAAAAAAAATAGAAAAAAAATGAAACTCTAGCACTTTCTCTACAATGTACACAAAAATAAATTCAAAATGGATTAAAGACCTAAATATGAGACCTGAAATCATATCTTGCCATTAGCAATGATATGGATGGGACTAGAGTATTTTTTTTTTAAAGATTTTATTTATTTATTTGAGAGAGAGAATGAGAGACAGAGAGCACGAGAGGGAAGAGGGTCAGAGGGAGAAGCAGACCCCCTGCCGAGCAGGGAGCCCGATGTGGGACTCGATCCCGGGACTCCAGGATCATGACCTGAGCCGAAGGCAGTCGCTTAACCAACTGAGCCACCCAGGCGCCCCTGGGACTAGAGAGTATTACACTAAGTGAAAAAGTCAGTCAGAGAAAAATAAATGCCCTATGATTTCACAAATTTGTGGAATTTAAGAAACAAAACAAATGAGCAAAGAAAGAAAGTGAAACCAAGAAACAAACTCTTAACTATAGAGAACAAACTGATGGTTACCAGAAAGGAGGTTGTTGGAGGCATCAGTTAAAAAGGTGATGTGGATTAAGGAGTGCACTTATGATGAGCACCATGTATTGTATGGAAGTGTTCAATCGCTCTATTATACACCTGCAATATTACACTGTACGTCAACTAACTGAAGTTTTTAATCAAAACTTAAAAAAATAGTGTTATAATAAAAGAACATATTAGTTTTAATTATTTCACTTGGTTTGGGCAAATTGAGTATTTCCAGTTATGAGCACTATTTGTTAATAAGGATTTTGGGGGGTGTTTTGTCAGGAGCAGCATAAAATGGGTTTTCAGGGCGCCTGGGTGGCTCAGATGGTTAAGCATCTGCCTTCGACTCAGGTCATGATCCCAGGGTCCTGGGATCGAGTCCCACATCGGGCTCCCCGCTCAGCGGGGAGCCTGCTTCTCCCTCTGACCCTCTCCCCTCTCATGCTGTTTCTCTCTCGCTCACTCTCTAAAAAATAAATAAAAAAATCTTTAAAAATGGGTTTTCAAAACATGTCAAGCAGGTATTAAAACTTTTTTTTTTTTTTTTACCATGGAGAACATTTTATTTGGGGTAGGGATGGGTTTGGGAGATACAATTACTACTTACAAGGACTTGACAGCCTTTCTTTTCTTTTTTTTCTAAGATTTTATTTATTTGACAGAGAGAGACACAGCGAGAGAGGGAACACAAGCAGGGGGAGTGGGAGAGGGAGAAGCAGGCCTCCCACTGGGATCATGACCTGAGCTGAAGGCAGACACTTAAGGACTGAGCCACTCAGGCGCCCCTTGACAGCCTTTCAAATGAAGATGTATTCCATAATATTCTGCAGTATTGCAGAGGGCATATTAATAATATACAAAAATTGTGGAGGCTGGCAATTCCAGACTCTGCAAATTTGATATCTTAGTTCAAGTCCAAAGTCTAAAAGTTGTTGTAGCATAAAGAGCTTATGTTTCAGTTGAAAGTCATTAGCAGAAAAATTTTCTCTATCCCATGGGAGAGCCAGTTTTTTTTTTTCCAAGCCTTCAACTGATTGAATAAAGCCCATCAACATGATGGAGATTAATCTGCTTTACTAAATCTAGTGATTTAAATGTTAATCTGCTCCGAAATTGCTCTCACAGAAACACCCAGACTATGCATATGATCAAATATCTGGGCATGCCTGTGGCCCAGTCAAGTTTACATATAATTAACCATCACAGGAGGCAAGTTACTTAACTCCTCTGTTCCTTTGTTTTCTCATCTATAAAATAGAGCTAATAATAGTACTTACCTCACTGGGTCATTGTGGGAATCGAATGATAAAAATATCTAAAATGGTACTTCAAATAGTCCTTAGGACATAGTAATTCTCAGTAAATATTAGGTAGTATTGTTTTTAAAGCTCAATATATGAAGCTCTGAAATAATTTTAATAATTTGATATAATATGATAAAAGACCATGAGTCAAAAAGCAGCTGTACTTCGACTAATCTCCAAAGTCTTAGAGCAAAACATTAAAATTTATCTTGACCTTTTACAATATCTAGCATGTAGCAACCTAGGAATTTTTAAAAAAATGATTGATAATTGGTAATGACTACCTTTTAACAATTTTTGGTGCTTTATTAAATTATATTTTACATAGTTTCAGAAAGACTCAATTTTTCATTTTATTACATAGCAAACATAATCAGGTTATTGCACTGGGAATTATAGAAAATTTTGTTTAAACAAAGTTAATGACATTTTAAATCAATGAGGTTGGATTTCAGAATAATTTAAGATAAATGTTTTTTTATCATATTGAAATGTAGAGAATAATGCTAATAACAAAACTATCATCAAATAAGGATTGTCACTCTTTCTTGAATGAAGACTAAAGGCCATTTGTAATTATCAATAGAATTTTGTTATAAATAATTAAGATTCTAAATTCTCAGAAAATCAGTTAATTCTCTTCACTAATTAAAATTTTCCCTTTATATTTTCTCAAATTTGCTCAGCAAACTTGTCTTCATAACAAGTACAAAGACACAATTAATGCTGGTGAAGAATGGGTATAGTATTTTTAATCATTAACCTTCATCAATGATAGTTTAGTGTATAAAAGAACAAAGCATAGCTAAATATGGGATTTTAAAGAAACAATTTTTTTTTGTATTCAAAGAGTGACCTTCTAAGTATAAGACCCAGAGTTAGAATTTCCAACATGTTTACTTCACTTAGTTATTTTTTTCTTTTAGTTAAAATATCTACTTTTGTGTTAAATTTTTATTGCATTGATTGTGATATTTTAATGCTATACTTTATGAATATCATCTCAGGAAATACTAACACTGAATGAATTAGATGTAGAGGAAGGCCTCACTGTCTAAATTGGGGCATATCACAAGTTGTGAAACCTAATTTACTATAGATTTGTATCAGAATGTCACCTGATACCTGATATCAAGCACTTTATTTAGAAATTCAAAGCAACACAGCTACATGCCACTTGGAGAATATTTCCTGACTTACAATTAATAAATAAATGTAAATTTGAGATTTTCTCCCTTTGTAAAGCAAAAATAGAAAGCTATGCACACCTACTTGTTTATAATTGCCTCCTCTCAAGAGAAAGCAGGCTGGAAAGGAATATGAGACCTTTAATAACCAATGTAGAATCTGCAAGATTTTGTCTTGTTTCTTTTCTGCTATCATATTATGTATCACACATATGTAAGAGGGCAACAGTCCTAGTTGTCCCTGAAAGTTTGGACCTCTGAAATTAGTCACAGTACCTACCATATTGCTATGAAGTCATGATTATATGAAAAGTATTGTAACAGACCTGTCAAACACTTTTGTTTATATCTTATTACCTTCAGGAAAACTTTAGTGTTTACAAACTACAAAGACTGCCACAGAGTACTGAGGGGTTTTTTGTTTGTTTATTTGCTTGATTTTTGTTTGTTTGTTTTGAGCTATCTTAATTGCTTCTATGGAGGAAAAGAGAGGGTTTTCTTCCCTTTTTCCTACTCTTAGCCTAACTTTATTCATATTTTGTTTTTTCCCCATGTTTATATATCATGCTTCAGGGTGAGACTTTATTTGAAGCAATAACAGTAAGCAAAGGAAGATGTGGAAAATCAAACCAGTTAGGAAAAGGAAACTGCCCATTGCCACTGGAGTACATGTAGGGTTTGGGGAAGTAAGAGGCACTTTTGTGAAGGCAATCCATTAGGCTTTCAAAATAAACATCAGCACACTTTAATAGCATCTACCTCTCTTTTTGACTGTGCAACAAATGACTCAGGTATGAAGAATAGAAACATTTGAGGTCTGAAATAAAATAGCCAATCTTGCTTCCCCTCTTGAATACTACACTTTCCAGATACATAGTTTTTTATAATCTGCATATGTTTTAAAATAATACCAATATATTACTTAAAATCCAGTATCTTAAGTATTTTTTAAATAATAGTGACTGAGAAAAAGCATAAACAAAAAAACAAACAAATAAATAAATAATAAAAGCTACCAAATTGTAGATAATAGATTTACGAAGACACTTTTGAAACCATGATAATGTAGTTAATTTAAGATGAGAAACCAAGGCAGAGGGAGACTGATTTGTGCAGGTTTACAAGGTTTTCTGTCTCCCAGTCAGTACTTTTTCCATTATGTCACTCTGCCACCAAATTCTAAACTTTTAGATGTTTTTAAATATATACATTCTGAGTACCTCAAATAAGAAAAAAAAATGGAACTAATTTCCTTCAAAAGAATTCCAACATTTGAAATCTGTGTATAAAGTGCAAATCAGATATGTGTGTATGTGTGTGCATGTGTGCATATGTAAGTGTATGCTTCATTCTGTTTGGATAAACTTTACTTTGAATGTATTTCTGAAAAAAATGTATTTCTGCTCACCACTATTTAAAGATTTATTTATTTATTTTACAGAGAAAGTGAGTGGGAGGAGGGACAGAGTGAGAGGGAGTGAGAGAATCTCAAGCAGACTCCCTGCTGAGCATGGAGCCCCAATGTGGGGCTGGATTCTGTGACGCTGAGATCATGAGCTGAGCCAAAATCAAGAGTGGGATGATTAACTGACTGAGCCACCCATTTGCCCCATCTGCCCATCACTTTTGTTTGTTCTTTCAGGAAATTAGACAGATGAAATAATGGTAAGAAACCATCATTTTGAGTTTAATTTATGAGATTAACCACATCACTCCAAGCCAGGCATTTATATGGTCAAAGTAGATGGAATCTACCTTTAGGAATGATTTCAGAAAAGTTATGATTAAGACAGGAAAACAAGAGATAGGATTCTTTTGATATTCCTACTGTTAAAGGGCAGCAATTTTATGTATGTCATATTGCTTAGAGAGTTTTAACCAGCATTAGAATTATTGTAAAATAAAAGTTTGAAAACAGCCAATGATCATCAGATATTCTTAATCTGACCACAGGTAGTGTCAATTCCAGAGCTGAGAAGGAGGCAATGATTAGAAAATTGCCTGCATATGTCGCCATGAGTAGGGTCAAATATGCAGAAGAACAAAAAAAAAAAAAAAAGGAAATTTTCTTTCCCAAGAAGTAATTAGTTTCTGTGAATAATAGATCCCATACTTTCTAAATGGCTTCAACCAACCAACTCTAACTTTGCTTACAGGCTATTATTGTTCTAGTACAACTAGAATGTCTAGGATTGTAATTGTAACATTACTGAAGAATGAGAATGAAACTTTGAGTTGTATAGTTGCTAAATGACATCAGCTATTAAAAAAATTACAGTGTTCCAAAAAAGGTCCTTTTGGGAAACATGGAAAAGCTTGTTTCATTTTAGGAATGTGTTACTGATCAATCCTAAAACTCTGTTTAGAAATTCAAATGTTTATTGTCAGCATTATTTTCAGCATAATTGTTTGATACATGTCAATTTTAGTGCTGTCTCTGTTGGGTTGAAAGTTATAGGAATTCTAGGTTTGATCTATTATTTTTGTCACTGTAAACTTTGGTCTTGCAGGGTTTCCATTTTGTGTTTGAAATGTTATGTGCAAACTGGATTATAACATATTAAAGAAGATGGTTTGGGAAATATAGCAGCAGGTTGCTGGATAAAGCTCAGCCACTAGAAAATCTATTTTTGGAAAGGAAAATGAAGAACATCATATTTTACTATGAAATAAAAAATTCATAATTGTATTTTACTCATATATCTGGGACAAATTATATAATTACTTTGCTTTTTTACTTGAAATTTCACTGTTTAAAGTTTACAGGTGCTAACATTCAATTTGATAATATTCTTTTAATGTTGAGAAAAATTCTTAGCACTTTTAAAACACTGAAAATAAAATGATTGTTGAAGTGTTTAAAATGTTTCCTAGGAATCAAATGTGGGAGTTTGAAATCATTCTCTTAAATATAACTGAATGCTACTATTTCTAAAATTGAAATATTTCAATATATAAATAATAAATTTAATTATAGCTCTTTTATTTTGGTTTATAATTATGGTATTGAAATATTTTAGGGCATTTCAACACTTCTTCAGAATCAGAATTCAAATATGTATACATTTATCCCATAAAACGCTTCTCCAGGTAAAGCTATACTCTAAACTTAACTCTACATTCAGTTTAGATTAGCTTAGGATCTTTTGTCTTATGTATCCTTTATCTCAATTATACTGATAAAATGTAATTTTAAAATTAAAACAGTATAAATTAGGAAATGAAAATAAACATTACTTATAAGACAGAACCTAGCATTGTTGAAGGACTGATTTTATGATATTATTGAGGGTCACTAAAATCCTCAGGTCTATTTCTCACAAAAACCTGCCAAAACACCCCAAATTCCCACTCTTGAAAAGTTCTTAATTTTAGGGAATCAAATTTAAATTAATATGTCAATATTTTTGATATCTTTTAAAGTAAATTAGTTTTTTTGATTGGATTTCCAAAAATAGGTCATAAGTGAAAGCTCTTAGTGAGTACCTGTAGTTGGGACCCAGAGTCTGCCAATACTAAGAGGCTAGTAGGCATCTATCTGTGGTTGTCAGTCAATATAGAAGATCAACAAGAAATTAAGATCCTACTTCCATTCATTTTTCATATTGATAGAGGATGGGCATTTGCCTATCAGGATGAAGCAGTATAGTGCTGAAATCCTGCTGCTGCTGAGGTTTCAGGCCTTTTGTTGCCTTGGACTCTCCCAATGCCCCCACATTGGGTGCCCTGCCCTCTCCTGCCTTAATCCTAGAACTTTTACTATTCTTGATCTTCAGGTATACTTAGGTGAATGAGAAAGATAGAGAGCAAAAAAAAATAATGTGTTTTCAAGGTTGTTATCTAAGGAAATAAAAAGATTTTGTAACAGGGGCACCTGGGTGGCTCAGCCATTAAGCGTCTGCCTTCGGCTCAGGTCATGATCCTGGGGTCCTGGGATTGAGCCCCGCATCAGGCTCCCTGCTCAGTGGGGAGTCTGCTTCTCCCTTTCCCACTCCCCCTGCTTGTGTTCCCTCTCTTGCAGTCTCTCTCTCTGTCAAATAAATGAATTAAAAAAAATCTTTAAAAAAAAATGTGTAACAGTTACCATAAATTTAGTAGTACTTTAAAATTATATTGTCAGTTATAGCATTTCTATGATTTAGAACAAAAGAACAAATCTGACTCCCTTGTGGGTTCACAGCTGATATATTGTGGTCCCCTGTAGATCCACTGCTTTAGGGTATATTTGGCACATTTGGGAAGTTAAGTTTACAGATTCAGGGTGTGTCTAGATGACATAGGAACAAAAAACAAAACAAAACATTTTTAATGCAGCAAAACCACATTGGTCATTGAGATCAGGTATCTTAATATACTAAATAATGTGTTTTAAATGATCATCAGAACAATATAGCAAACACTTTCTAATGTCAGTTCTTGAAGAAGGTGGAACACACACACACACACACACACAAGTTCAATAAATTTTGTGGCAACATGGCAGCACAGGTCTCATTCCTACAGCATATATTTATCTAAAAATAGATAAATACACACACACAAAGACAAATACACATATATACCAAATAACAATTTCTTAAAATTAATCTTCATATGAATGAGGACTAAATTTGTTTTCCTGTGTGTCTTAAGGCCTCAAATCATCTACTGTTTTCTCAACAGAAAGGAAATATATTTATAGTTATTGGAAAATAATACAATCTGATTAATGTATTTCAGTAAGAATTCTCATTTGTCTAAAAACAATAGCAGAAAGACTAAAGGGAAATTCAGTAGAAACTGATGACTCTTCCACTTATGTAATTAGATGATGTGAATACATTTGCAAAATGACTCTCAAAGGTAGACAGATATTCTTTGGAATCCATGCAATGTTAACTTACCATCATATGGGTAATCTTAATTTATAACAACTGTGAAATGATTTGGGGTCACTGATTACTGAAATACATGAAATCACCTCTGTTCTTGTTTTTTTTAATTAAAATCTGAAGGAAGGATAAATAATATTAGATTTCCTAGAAAACAATTTAATTTTTTAGAACTATAAAAAGCCTTAATCATTAAAATATTGCTTAAATCATAATGTATATTACATATATTAAAATGCAATTTCTGTAGTATGTTAAAATGCATGACAGAGAGAAAAGATTTCTTTCTGGAGATTACAATGCATTGATTGATTGATTGATTACAGTGCATTTAAAACTTCCCTTGCATAGTTGTTCTGGAATATATATTCAAACAGAAAGATAATCAGATAGTATAATATTGTGTAAAGGATCTTTGAACTGTGTCATAAATGTCTTATACTTTAACAACCTTGGTGATGACTTTGGACATTATGAAAAAAATTATTAACATCATATATATATATAACATTAGGGCACTGTTATTTGGACTTAAAACATCAGAGACAACTTTCCTACTATACAACTTTTATGATCTAGTTAATTCAAGATTGTTTACTAAGGTATAGAATTTCAAATTACAAAACAGATGCCAGAATTTTAAAATGTATATATTTTTAAAAATCAGCAATCACAAAAGTTATATTACCACAAACACTGGATATTCACATATTATGTGAAAATAAAACCCACACCAATTGATGAATTGATTAGAAAAATTTGAGGAAATGGAAGAAATTTATAGAAAAGATTAATGATAAAATTTTACCAAAGGAAAAATAGAAAACATGAATGAATCAATAGCCAAGACAGAAATAGGAAAATTTATCAAATAATTACTTCATTGAATGTGCCAAGACTAAGAAATTTTATATGTAAGTTCTTTTTTTGTTTTGTTTTGTTTTATTTAGTTTGGTATGTGGCAGGATTTTTTAAAAAGCTTTTATTTAAATTCCAGTTGGTTTCAGGTGTAAAATTAGTGATTCAACTCTTCTGTACAATACACAATGCTCATCACAACAAGTGAACTCCTTAATCCACATTACCTATTTATCCCATTCTTCCACATGCCTCTCTTCTGGTAACCATCACTGTGCTCTCTATAGTTGAGTCTGTTTCTTGGTTTGCCTCTCTTTCTCTTTTTTTGCCCCTATGATCATTTGTTTTGTTTCTTAAATTCCACATATAAGTGAAATCATATGGTACTTTCTCTCACTGACTTATTTTCCTTAGCATAATACACTCTAGCTTCATCCACGTTGTTTCAAATGGCAAGATTTTGTTCCTTTTTAAGGCTGAATAATAGTCCATTGTATACATATGCCACTTCTTTATCCATTCATCAGTTAATGGAAAATTAGGTTGTTTCCATAATTTTCCTATTGTAGATAATGCTGCTATTAACATCAGATTACATATATCATTTTCAATTAGTATTTTTGTATGTTTTGGGTTAATACCAGTAGTGCATTTGCTGAATTAGAGGGTACTTATATCTTTAAGTTTTTGAGGAACCTACATACTGATTTTTGGAGTGGCTGCACCAATTTGCATTCCCACCAACAGTGCATGAGGGTTCACCTTTCTCATCCTCACTAACATCTGCTGTTTCTTGAATTGTTGCTTTTAGACATTCTGACAGGTGTGAGTTGATATCTCAATGTAGTATTGATTTGTATTTCCCTGATGATGAATAACATTGAATATCTTTTCATGTGTCTGTTGACCATCTATATAGCTTCTTTGCAAAAATGTCTATTCATGGTTTTTGCCGATTTTGTAAATAGAGTATTCATTTTTGGAGTGTTGAGTTTGATAGGTTCCTTATATTTTTAGATATTAATGCTTTAGCAGATATGTCATTTGCAAATATCTTCTCCCATTCTGTAGGTTTCTTTTTAGTTTTGTTTATTGTATCCTTTGCTGTACAGATTTATTTTTTATTTTTTATTTTTTGAGAGAGAGACAGAGAGAGAGAGTGAACAGGAGGGAAGGGCAGAGGGACAGAGAGAATCCCAAGCAGGCTCCATGCCCAACACAGAGCCAAATGTGGGGCTCAATCTCACGACCCTGAGATCATGACCTGAGCAAAAATCAAGAGTCAGACATTTAAACTACTGAGCCACCCAGGCACCCCAGAAGCTTTTTATTTTGACGAAGTCCCAATAGTTTACTTTTGCTTTTGTTTCCCTTGCCTCAGGAGATATATCTACAAATAAGTTGGTATGGCTGATATTCAAGAGGTTCCTCCCTGTGTTCTCCTCTAGAGTTTTAATGGCTTTATGTTGCAGATTTATGTCTTTAATCCATTTTGAATTTATTTTTCTGGTTGGTGTAAGAAACTGGTCAAATTTCATTCTTTGGCATAATGTTGTCCAGTTTTCACAGCACCATTTTTTAAATTTTTTAATTTAATTTTATTATGTTATGCTAATCACCATACATTACATCATTAGTTTTTGATGTAGTGGTCCATGATTCATTTTTGCATATAACACCCAGGGCTCCATTCAGTACCAAACAAATAATACATTATATGTTAAAAAAAAAAAAAAGCACCATTTGTTAAAGGGAATTTTTCCAATTGGATATTCTTTCCTGCTTAGTCGAAGATTAATTGACCATATAGTTGTGGGTTCATTTCTGAGTTTTCTAGTCTGTTCCATTAATCTATGTGTCTATTAATCTGCCAGTACCATACCATTTTGATCACTACACTTTGTAATATAAATTGAAGTCTGGGATGGTGATGCCTCCAGCTTTGCTTTTCTTTTTCAAGAATGCTTTGGCTATTCATGCATGGTCTTTTGAGGTTCCATATTAATTTTAATATTGTTTGTTCTAGTTCTGTGAAAAATGCTGTTGGTATTTTGATAAGGATTGCATGAAATGTGTAAATTGTTTTGGTTAGTATAAACATTTTAACAACATTTGTTCTTCCAATCCATGAGCATGGGCTATCTTTCCATTTCTTTGTGTCATCTTCAATTTCTTTCATTAGTGTTTTAATAGTTTTCAGAGTAAAGGTCTTTCACTTCTTTGGATAGGTTTATTTCTAGGTATCTTATTGTATTTAGTGCAATTATAAATAGGATTGTTTCCTTAATTTATATTTCTGCTACTTCCTTATTGGTATATAGAAATACAACAGATTTCTGTACATTAATATTATATCCTGCAACTTTACTGAGTCCATTTATCAGTTCTAGAACTCTTTTCATGGAGTCTTTTGGATTTTCTATATTGAATATCATGTCATCTGCAAATAGTGAAAGTTTTGCTTCTTCCTAGCTGATTCGGATGTCTTTTATTTCATTTTGTTATCTGATTTCTGTGGCTAGGACTTCCAGTACTATGTTAAATAAGAGTGTTGAGAATGCACATCCCTGTATTGTTCCTGACTGCAGAGGAGAAACTCTCAGTTTGTCCTCACTGAGGATTATATTAGCTTTGGGTGTTTTATATATGGCTTTCATTATGTTGAAGTATGTTCACCCTAAACCTACTTTGTTGATAGTTTTTATCATGAATGGATGTTGTACATTGATGAAGTCTGTTTCTGCATCTATTGCAATAATTATGATTCTTATCTTTTCCTTTATGAAAGTGGTGTATCACATTTGATTGATTTGTGAATATTAAACCAATCTTGCATCACAGGAATAAATCCCACTTGATTATGGTGAATGATTCCTTTAATGCATTCTTGGATTTGGTTTCCTGGTATTTTTATTGGGAATTTTTGGATCCATGTTCATCAGGGATATTGGCCTGTAGTTCTCTTTTTTATAGGAGTGTTTATCTGGTTTGGTATCAGAGTAATGCTGGCATCATAGAATGAATTTGGAAGTTTTCCTTCCTTTTCTACTTTTTGGAATCATTTAAGAAGAATAGGTATTAACTTTTCTTTAAATGTTTGCTTTAAATGTTTGCCTGTGAAGCCATCTATCCCTGGACTTTGGTTTGTTGGGAGTTTTTTGGTTACTGACTGAATTTCTTTGCTGATTATTGGTCTGATCAAGTTTTCTATGTCTTCCTGTTTCCATTTGCTACTTCATATCTTTCTAGGAGTTTATCTCTTTCTCCTAGGCTGTCCCATTTGTTGACATATAGTTTTTCATAATATTGTCTTACAATTGTAAATACTTCTGTGGTGTTAGTTTTAATTTTCCTCTCTCATTTGTGATTTTATTTACTTAAGTCCTTTCTCTTTTATTTTTGATAAGTCTTGATAGAGGTTTATAAAGCTTATTAATTTTTTTCAAAGAACCAGCTCCTGGTCTCATTGATCTGTTCTATTGTTTTTGTTTGTTTGTTTGTTGTTTGTTTGTTTTTAGTTTCTATATCATTTATTTCTGCTCTCATCTTTATTATTTCCTTCCTTATGCTGTTTTTCAGTTTTATTTGTTGTTTCTTCCTTAGTTCCTGTAGGTGTAAAGTTAGATATTTTGTTTGAGTTTTTCTTGCTTCTTAAAGTAGGCCTATATTGTTATATACTTCCTCTTAAGTATTTTTTTTTTCTTTGCTGCATCGCCAAGTTTTAGGACCATTGTGTTTTCATTTTCATTTGTTTTTGTGTATTTTTAAAAATTTTTTTCCTTTGATTTCCTGGTTGGTCCATTCATTTGAGTCACAGTACGTTGTTTAATCTCTATGTATTTGTGGTCTTTCCAATTTATTGCTGTGGTCGAGTTCTAGTTTCATAAAGTTGGATTCAGAAAAGATGTATAGTATGACTTCAATCTTTTTGTATTTGTTGAGGCCTGATTTGTGACCTATTATGTAATCTATTCTGGATAATGTCCAATAGCACTTGAAAAAATGTGAATTCTGCTGTTTTAGGATGGAAAGCTCTGAATATATCTGTAAAGTCCATCTGCTCCAGTGTGTCATTCAAAGCCATTGTTTCCTGGTTTGCTTTCTATTTAGATGATGTGTCCACTGATGTAAGTGGAGAGTTAAGGTCTCCTACCATTACTGTATTTTATCATTTAGGTACTTCATGTTTGTTATTAACTGTTTTACATATTTGGGTACTCACATAGTAGGTTTGTAAATATTTATAATTACTGTATCTTTTTGATAGATTGTCCCATTTATTATGATACAGTGCTCTTCTTTATTTCATATTGTTGTCTTTTTTTTTTTTTTAAGTCTAGTTTGCCTGATATAAGTATTGCCATTCCGGCTTTCTTTTGTCATCAATTTAAATGAAAAATAATTCTCCATCTTCTCACTTTCTATCCACAGGTGTGTTTAGTCTAAAATGAGTCCCTTGTAGGTAGCATGTGTATGGGTCTTTTTTAATGCATTCTGTCACCCTATGTCTTTTGATCGGAGTAGTTAGTCCATCTACATTTAAGGGAATTATTGATAGACATGTATTTATTGCCATTTCATTACTTGTTTTGTCATTGTTTCTGGAGATTTCATCTGATCCTTTCTTGTCTTTGTTCCTTTTGGTCTCTCCTTTGCTTTCAAAGAGTCCCCTTTAATATTTCTTGCAGGGCTGGTTTGGTGGTCACGAACTCCTTTAGTTTGTGTTTGTCTGTGAAACTTTTTATCTCTCCTTCTATTCTGAATGATAGCCTGCTGTATAGATTATCCTTGGCTCCAGATTATTCCCATTCAGCACTTTGAGTATATCATGCCACTGCCGTCTGACTTCCCAAGTTTCTGTTGAGATAGCTGCAGCTAGCCTTATGAGACTTCCTCTGTATGTTAAGGACTTCTTTGTCTTGTTGCTTTTAATTTTCTTTCTTTATGTCTATATTTTTCAAATTTAATTACATTTTATCTTGGTGTTGGCCTGCTATTTTTTTTTTTTATTTTGATGGGAGTTCTCTGTGCTTCCTGGATCTGGATGTTTATTTCCTTACCCAGATTAGGGAATTGTTCTGCTAACACAAGGTATCTAAAACCTGGAGTTTTAATGGTCAGCAGGTTTGGCTGTGATAGAGCCCTGAGGGCACCGCTTTGCTCCTGCAGAGAAGGCAGGCAAAAAACCCAGGGGGCAGACAACATGGAAACAGTGATCTGAAGAACACCTGAGGCACAGAGGGGGAGATTATTCACTCTGCTAGCAGAACTCTATGCTGGGAGGCAGTGTTCACAGAGATGCCTTTCTGGGAACAAAGGAGCTGACTGGGGCCATTTCCCTACCCCACACCTCAGCATAAACACTGAGCCACTTGCAGGAAGCAGTACAGCACCTACACTGGCTGCCTAACTTGCTTACAACAAGTCCCACCCCAATGTGCTCTGTAGCGACTACCCTTGTCAGTCAAGCATGCCCTTAAACTAGAAAGGTGAGTCCCTTCCCCAGAATATGAGCACAAACTCCTGCCCACACCACATGTCCCAATCAGAGAATTCTGCAGGGCCTCGGTTCTTGTGGAAGTAATATCAGGTCTCATTTCAGAAGAAAACAAGGGCACACTTAGTTAAAACTCACCACATGGAGGCCATGGACCAAAAACTTCCCATGACAGGCAAGGAGAGCTTCTGCAGAAGACTGGCCTGAAGGATGGAGGAATAAAAACACAATAGCAGAGCACATGCAGCATACAACAGAGACACTCACTGAAGTGCTAGGCCCTGGATATTACATGACCTCTTCCTGAGGACATTACTTTCAGGGGCAAGAAACATAACTGGAATTTCTAACAGAAGAAGGCAGAGGCTTAGACAAATTCCAAGATGGGGGAATTTATTTTTAATGAAAGAAGGGATGCCTGGGTTCCTCAGTCCATTAAGCATCTGCCTTCAGCACAGGTCATGATCCCAAGGTCCTGGGATTGAGTTCCTCATTGAGCTCCTTGCTCAGCGGGGAGCATGCTTCTCCCTCTGCTAGTACTTCCCCTGCTTGTGCTCTCTCTCTCTTTGACCAATAAATAACAAAAAAAAAATCTTTAAAAAAAAGAACAAACGATATAAGCCCACGATCAGAGATCTAAGCAAAACAGATATAGGTAAGAAGCCTGATGCAGAATTTAAAGCAACAGTCAAAAAGATATTCACTGTGTCATTGTGCACTTAAATAACGTTCTCAGACACCAATCTGAGCAGCCATGCAGGGCTGCCTCTGCAATGGAGAGCAGCAGCAGCTGAATCCCGCACATAGCTTTTATTTTTTATTTTATTTTATTTTATTTTATTTATTTTTTTATCAGAAAAGCAAGGACAGATGCCTCAAAGCATGGGAAAGGAGTACAAAGGGATAGCAGATGCTTGAAGCCATAAAGCAAGCTTGCACTCTCACCTTTGCATGGGCACACAGTGAGTCAGTCATGGGATAAAGGAGAAGTGGGATGTTTGTGCTAGCAATCACCAAGTGCAGAAAGGGGGTACTGAGGGTTACATTCTTTCATAGCTCTTAACTTATGCCCTGCCCCTGGGGATCATGGGATCCTGCTCCTATTGGGCCATTGCATTCAATAACCTAACAAGAATGCTGCTGATGTTTCAGTTGCTTCCACAGTCACTCCTTAGGGCTTACAATATACTTTCTAAGACTAACCCAGGAGATCATGGGATCCTGCTCCTACCAGGCCATCGCATTCAATAGCCCAAGAACAGGAACACTGCTGACATTTCAGTTGTTTCCACAATCACTCCATAGGGCTTACGATATATTTTCCAAGAATAACTCCACACACTGGACTTGAGAAGAAAATAGAATACATCAGGGAGACCCTTAACACAGAGATAGAGATTTAAAAAGGAATCAATAAATTAATCAGAGATGAAGAGTGTAATAAACAAGATTAGAAACTAGCTTAATGCAATAAACAACAGACAGGAAGATGCAGAGGAATGAATTAATGACTTAGAAGACAAAGAGGTGGAAAACAATGAAGTTGAACAGAAGAAAGAATTATGCAATATGAGAATACCCTTAGTGACCTCAGGGATTCAATCAAATATAGTAAAATTTGTATTATAGGAGTCCCAGAAAAATTAGAGAGAGAAAAAGAGGCAAAAATTTATTTCAAGAAATAATAGCTGAAAACTTCCCTAATCTGGGGAAGGAAACAAACATCAAGATCCAGGAAGCACAGTGAACTCCCATCAAAATCAAAAATAGGAGGTGATCACAAGACACACTTTAATTAAATCTGCAAAACATAGTGATACAGAAGAAATATTAAAAGCAGCAAGACAAAGAAGTCCTTTATATACAAGGGAAGACCAATAAGGCTAGCATGAGATTTCTCAACAGAAACCGGGGAAGCCAGAGTGGAGTGGCATGATATATTTAAAGAGCTGAATGAGAAAAAAACTGCAGCCAAGAATGCTCTATACAGCAAGACCATTATTCAGAATAGAAGGAGAGATGGTGTGCCAGACAAACACAGAATAAAGGAGTTTGTCATTACTAAACCAGCCTTGCAAAAGTATTAAAGGGAATTCTTTGAGTCCAAGGAGAGACCAAAAATGACAAAGCCAAGAAAGGATCAGAGAAAATCTGCAGAAACAATGACAAAACAAATAATGGAATGGCAATAAATATATATCTATCAATAATTTCCTTAAATGTAAATCAAAAAATGCTCCAATCAAAAGACATAGGGATTATATTGGTCAGTTTGTTAGAAGAAACTACATCTCAAAATTGTAGAGAAATAAAAAACTTATATATATATATATATATATATATATATATATATATGCAAAAATAAAATTAAATTTGTTGAAAGGATAGAATGCAAATGTGAAGATGAATAGTAAAAAAGACTAACAAAACAAAACAAAACAGAAGAAGAAGAAAAAAGAGATTATGATCAAACAAGTGAAGAAAACAGAGCCATACACTAAATTCTAGGTGTATTTTAGTCTGTTAGAAGAAATCGCAATGCAAAATTGTAAAGAGAAAAAAAAATGTGTATATATATAATTAAATACAAATCCCACCTAGGATTCTACCCCACTTCACCACCTGAGCACCTTCCAGGTAGGGATGTCCCTCACAGAAGCAGACTTCTAAAAGTTCTGATTTTGTGCTCTGCTGCTATATCACTTTCTGGTAGCTGGCTTATGGAGGCTCCCTCCCCATATGGTTTATCTTTCCATATAGCGCCTCGGATTCATTTCTCTGCACTTCCTACCTTGCAGAAAGTGGTCACTTTTCTATTTGTAGAGTTGCAGCTATTATTTTCTTAGATCTCTGGTTGAGCTTGCAGGTGTTCAGGATGATTTGATAGCTATCTAGCTGAGTTCCTGGGACCAGAGGAAACTAAGGTCTCCTATTCCTCCACCATCTTGGAGTCTCTCCTAGAGAATACATTGAAAGTATGTATTTGTTGTTCTTACTCCATGTTGTATGGTGATATAATTACCTTTTTTCCCAAGATTTTATTTTTAAGTAATCTCTACACCTGATGTGGAGTTTGAATACATGACCCTGAGATCAAGAGTCACATGTTCAACCAACTGAGCCAGCCAGGTGCCCTGATATAATTACCTTTTAAGAAAAAGAATTTTGAAATACTGTTAGCAGTACAACTATAGTTTCACATTTATATACATTGCATGCACTTTATGCTATTGATGCAATGATATTTTAAATTATAACACCTTTATTGAGAAATGAATATTGGTTACAATAAAACATTCTGAATAACTGTCTAAAAGGATATACTTCCCAATACTTAGTAAAGACAAAAATACCATGCAGTATGAAAGATATTAGCATAATATTTCAAACTTTGGTATTAATTTTGAAACTCTGATTTTCTCTACTCTATTAATTAGGCTTCCTTTTTTAAAGATTTTATTCACTTATTTGACAGAGAGAGACAGCGAGAGAGGGAAAACAAGCAGGGGGAGTGGGATTAGGAGAAGCAAGCTTCCTGCCCAGCAGGGAGCCTGATGTGGGGCTCAATTCCAGGACCCTGGGATCATGACCTGAGCTGAAGACAGACACTTAATGACTGAGCCACCCAGGTGCCTCTATTAATTAGGTTTCTTATTAAATAATACAAATCTCTTCCTTGCTCTGTTTTTGTTATTGTTCTTATTCTGACTGCCAGATACCTCTAGAAATTACTAAGAAAGTTTGTGTATAGTCATCAGACTATCCAGATAAAAATAATGTTTTCTAATATTTAATTTAGTGAGGGCTGTCATATTTATATTCTATAAGCATAGATTTAGAAGTAGTAACAGATATATAACTTATTTCATTCATAGAAGTAGTTTCTGGTGAAGATTAGAATGGTAAATTCCTAAATTATCCCAATGCTTCTTTCATTAAGCTGTGTTTATTCACACACTCATACAAACAGTTTATTCCAGTTAATGTTAAGCTTTCAACAAAGTTGTGCTTTGATTCTACTGAATAAATAAAAGTTGTCACTTAGTTAAAAAATAGCAAAATTTGGTTAGCAAGGACTTTATTCACCCAGTTTTCTGTCATATATCAAGAACTGTTTATTTTATCCTGCTTCAAAGCTATAAGGTTAGCCAACCACATTTTCATCGATACTGACAAAAGACACAAGACTCCTGGGTCAGAGACAAAGCACTATTAGTTATATCAGAGCAGGCAGAATAAGCTTTATATTTGCACTGTATCCCCTTGTCTCCCAAGTCACATAGGGGTGATACCAGCTAGCACAGATAGATATTGTGCACACAGTGAGTTTATGTCATAAGTGAGAAACTTCAAGTTAGGAAACTCCCAAACTCAAAGGAGGATTGCTTGCAAATTTATCCATCCTTTGATTTTGAGGGAGACATTATGTTTATCACCCTGGATAGGAAAGAAATCTAATCTATCCTCTGCTCTGGAGGGAGATGCTATTTCTAACTTCCAACGTTGTTCGCTATATACCTATGTGTGAAAAATTATGAAGAAAAGCCATAAATGCCTCTTCACAAGACATAGACATAGAGCCTATGTTCTCTAAACAAATAATAATAATAATAATAATAATTTAAAAAAAACACCCATTAGCTACCATAAGCTAAGTGAACCCAGAAAAGTTTGTGATTTACACACTTAAACCATGAGCCAAAAAGCCCTATTTGTTCAGCCCAGATAACCAGAATATAGTAAGAACCAAAGAGTTAATTATTCTTTATCAAATATATAGATAATTCTAACTATTATTTTATTGTACAATAAATACCTTATTTTTCTTAGCTGGTTACTAGATGCAATAAATTATAGATAATTATTACCCAAGTTTTCTGTTTATAAAATTGTTTAAGAAGAGTTAGCATCATAATAGTCAAACTTTATCAAATTTGTAAGCTGATTTTAATATAATGATTTAATGAATAAAATGAGAGATTTTTATTTCAAATTGACAATTGAACAAATAACTGCTGTCCACATTTTAATATATGATTTATTGCATACATGAAAATTGAATAATAAAAGTCTGCTTAACATTGAAATCAGTGTTATTAAATATGAATGACTTCAGTGCTGGATTCTTAGTGTATAAATCTACAGTTTGAGGGCTTTCATCTCCAAACTATGATGCAATAACAAATCCAAAATCAGACATCTGGAAAACCTATACTTTCAGCCTATTTATTTCTACTGTGTGAGTCATCTCAGATTCTAGGGCAAAAAAAGTGGTATTACACACTAAATATGCCCATTGAAAGGTGAATAAAATAAAATATTATTTGAGAATTCACTTTTGTTATAATTTTAGAAGATTCTTTAGAATATTTTTCATGCTTTCAATTTAACTTTTAAAATGTCTTGCATAAATTAAAATTATTACCATACATTTGATTCACTTTGATTCTTTCAAAGTCCTAGGATTGTTATATTTAATATGTCTAAAACATAACTTACAAGAAAATATCCAACACATTGATAAAAGATAAATAATATGGGGCAAATAGAAAACTTTGTTTTAAGACATACTTTTGAAATACAATATGAGAATATAATCTTTAAAAAGTTTAAGAACTTTCGGGCGCCTGGGTGGCTCAGTTGGTTAAGCAACTGCCTTCGGCTCAGGTCATGATCCTGGAGTCCCTGGATCAAGTCCCGCATCGGGCTCCCTGCTCGGCAGGGAGTCTGCTTCGTCCTCTGACCCTATCCCCTCTCATGTGCTCTCTGTCTCTCTCATTCTCTCTGTCTCAAATAAATAAATAAAATCTTTAAAAAAAAAAAAAGTTTAAGAACTTTCAAATAATAAAAGGCTGTTATCTTCAGAGTTCTATAAGCTTATTTATTCTAAAATTGTATTCTACTCTGTGTTCACTATATAATTTGCTGGTCTTGGTGATGTTAATGTAATCTATTATTATAGATGCTAGTTACTTTGTATATATGAAGTAAAGGTATTATCCTATATGTATATTTTAAAATACAATGTTTTGTAAAGGAATTCAAAAATTACTAATATAATCGTTGTTGTCACACACTGAAATAAAGTTCTCAGACACCAATCTGAGTGGCTGTGCAGGGCTGCCTCTGCAAGGGAGAGTAGCAGCAGCTGAATCCTGCACATAGCTTTTATTTTGTTTTTTATCAGAAAAGCAAGGACAGATGTATCAAAGCATGGGGAAGGAATACAAAGAGATGGCAATTATCTTGAAGGCGGAAAGCAGACCTGCACCTTCCCCTGAGAGTGGGCATGCAGGGAGGCAGTCATGGGATAAGGGGGGAACAGGATGTTTGTGCTAGCAGTCACTGGAGGCAGGAAGGGGTGTTGAGGGTTACTTTCTTTCATAGCTCCTAAATCTATACCCTGCCCCAGGAGATGATGGGATCATGTTTGTACCAGGCTATAGCTTTCAATAACCTGAGAACAGGAATGCTGCTGATGTTTCAGCTGCTTCCACAGTAACCCCTTAGGGTTTACAATACATTTTCTAAGAATAACTCTGCAATCATAAAGGAACAAAATGCATGTTTGGCCTTGTATCTTTGAGGAAAGTCAAGTACACCTGTGAGATATTGAATGAGTTTATACGTTTTAAAAATAGAAAACTCAGTCTTTATAAACATTAAACTGTATTCCTTTATCTTTTTCTAGGTAAAAGTTTGCCTTCCCTCTCTACAGAAATTGAGAATATCTTTCAAGTGTCTGTTAGAAAAGGATGTATCTAGGATTTTTTACATTCTTCTGATTTTACTACTCTGACTTAATTTGATTTTCATTTGTCATTTCTAAAATTTTAGCTCAATAGATACCTTTGTATTTATGACAAAATATGAGTAATATCCAATTTAACTACTCTGTTCTGCACTTAAATCATATTTTCAAAATTTATGGAGGTTTACCAGCTAAAATGTGAATTCTATAGATTAGAACAATGACAGTGATAAAAGCTGCTTTTCTGACTAAAATTATTTTTAATCCAACTGCTATTTTTACTTTACTCTCAGAAAAAAAGAAAATTTTTTTCTATTTTATTTTTATTGATATCTACCTGATAGCTTATATCTTTTTTTAAAAAAGACTTTATATATTTGTCAGATAGAGCATAAGCAGGGAGAGGGGCAGGCAGAGAGAGAAGCAGGCTCTCCGCTTAGCGGGGAGTCCAACACTGGGCTCAGTGGGATCATGACCTGAGTCCAAGGCAGGTATTTAACCAACTGAGCCACCCAGGCGTCCCCTGATGGCTTATATCTTTGTAAAACTATATTTTGTATCTCATTTACTTAAATGAGATAAAAAATAAATAAAATGTTATTTTAAAAATGGAGAAATATTTGATTTAGTTGCCTGAATTTTCTTAATTAGTTTAATTGTCCACATTAATTCATTGCTGACATTGAGTAACTATAACTGGAAGTAGCAAATTTACCTGCAGATGAAAATATTTGATGAGTCTTAGATATAGGCTAAATACCCTCTGCTTTATGAGAGTTTAGAATTTCTGTAATATAGTATATCTATGGATTAAATAAATTCTATATATTATTTCATACATATATACTTATTAAATAAGATGTAATATACAACAAGCCTCTAAGTAAATTAAATTCCAGCTATATTATCTTATTATAGAATAATAACAATATGCACTTACTAAATAGGAAAGTAATTTAATTTCCTAGAAACTCTTTCTATTGGGGCACCTGGGTGGCTCAGTCGTTAAGCGTCTGCCTTCAGTTCAGGTCGTGATCCCGGGGTCCTGGGATTGAGCCCTGCATCGGGCTTCCTGCTTGGCAGGAAGCCTGCTTCTCCCTCTTCCACTCCCCCTGCTGGTGTTCCCTCTCTCGCTGTGTCTCTCTCTGTCAAATAAATAAATAAAATCTTTAAAAAAATAAAAAAGAAAAAAAAAGAAACTCTTTCTATGCATTTAATTTTACCATAAAAATTCACACATGTAAAATTATTGTGAAGATTGGGCGCCTGGGTGGCTCAGTCGGTTAAGCGACTGCCTTCGGCTCAGGTCATGATCCCAGAGTCCTGGGATCGAGTCCCACATCGGGCTCCCGGCTCAGCAGGGAGCCTGCTTCTCCCTCTGACCCTATCCCCTCTCATGCTGTTTCTCTCTCTCTCTCTCTCAAATAAATAAATAAAATCTTTAAAAAAAAATGATTTAAAAAAAAATTATTGTGAAGATTAATACATGCAAAGCTCCTAGCATAGTCACACATAATGGGTGAACAATAACTATAAGTTGGATTAGAGCTCTAGTTATGGTGTCTATATTTAATCCTTATGACTAT
>NC_138385.1:45488770-45504115 GCF_054177405.1 Leptonychotes weddellii
TCTATCTCAAATTATTTTACTTTTATTATATTACTTCCTTTTCATGAGTTTAATTTTTATTTTGAATTTAAACATAGCATATTTATAATAGTTGAAACTTTTTTTTAGGCACAGGAATTTTTATCTAGTTGTAAGCATACAATGCAACTTGCAATGTCTTTAAAATGATTTTTATTCAATTATGAAAAACATTTCAGATATTAAATTGAGCAAAGTCTCTAGAAACTGCTGGTAGGACTTTGTGTAGCCTGCCAATATATGTTTGTTATCATTGTCAGGATCCTGTGAACTTGGAATCTGATCATAGTAACAATATTCTTATCTACAGAGATGGATGTTAAAAAAGTGAAAAAAAGTGCAAGCATTGTCTTTTTTCAATTGCTGACTCAATACAGATCAGGTCCTTGATATTTTAATGATCTGTTTGTAATAGCACAGTGTAACGGAGGTTTTCTTATGAGTTGTTCCTCTTTCTCAAAGATGTTTCTTTCTGATATATCCTATTATCTTTCTGATATATCCATTCTGCAACTCCATCTAACACTACTAAAAATTATATTCATGATTTTTTTTTCAATTTGGTAGTCAAGTTATGAATATTTAAAAGTTAAATTTCAAAATGAATTCATCCCAATTGGACTTAATTCCCATGAAAGCTGCAGGAATGTTGTCTAAATTCAACAAAATTGTTAAAACTACTCCCACAAATGGGACATAAATATTTCCAACCATCATCAGTGCTTATGATCACAACCCTCATGCTATGGTGAGATCTCAAATGATCCTCAAAAGCTTTTCTATTAAGTGTGTTTTGAATTTGGGACCATGGGATATAGAACACAGGCCTCACAAAAATATGGAAGCCATCTTTCCCTTTAGCACAGGTTGATTTGTAAAATTTTCCTGATGTCATTCTTTCAATGAGGGGATGGTAGTAGTATACCCTTAAAGGTCTTCCAAATATTATGGCTCTCTCCCCATGGGTTAGGACATTTGGACAAGGAAGAAATGCTGTATATTTTAGCTTTACCCACATGGTATTTTGACAACCTGCAGCCTGAGAGAAATGTCTCCCACACAGCAGGCGGAGAATCATTCTCTTTACTTCATGATTGTTAATGAATGGGATTCTCCACAAAATTGAGAGTTGGAGAGGAATTTTGTAATTTATGGTGCTATTATAGAAATCACTTGTTTTCACCCCCACCTTCCCTGAGTGGAATCTTGTTCTGTTAGTTAAAGGATTGTTGTTATTGCTCTTTCTAGTGAGATACTCAGATAGGTAATTTTCTCTAGCCCTGACATGAGAAAGATCCATTTTCTAGGAATAAGGATCTGAATTAGAAGGGATTCTTCTTTTAAATGCTCTTGTTGAAGATCTTTTTGGGTCTTCTCAACTTCAAACTCATTGTCCTCTACTGCTTGACAAACAACATGCCCCTGGGAGGTCGGTATGTCTAGCTCCCTGTTCACTGGGTTGCTTTCCACATGAGTGATAATATTAGAATCAGCAAATGAAGGCTTGATATCTGTACTACATTCATGTGGAACTTCATTTTCTAAATTTTTGAGATCATTTTCAGTGGCATCACTTCCTTCTTTAGTAGAAGAAGTCATCCTGGGTTCTATTTATGAGAAAAAAAACAAAGATCCATTAAACTGAAAAATGTTCCATTTCATAAAAAGACAGTTCTTTAGTCCTGAAAATAGCATGGATGTGTTATTCCTAAGCTTTCTCAGCTTTATAGTTTATCACATCTTTAATATCAAAGTCACAGATCCACAAAATAAAATAGAGAAAAATAAAAACTGAGAGTAAATATGACTCCTATTAAATAAGTGTTCTCATTACTTAGCTTTAGAACGTGTATAAACCTGGGGTAACATAAAATTTCATCTGGCTAATATAAGAATACATTCTATGCACTAGAGCACATATAGTTCCCAATGGGAGGTGCAGTTGTTCTCTTTTGGATGATAAATAAAATAAAATTTTCATTTAATAAGATAGATATGAATTACTGACCTGAGATTTTAAGATGAGGCTAAAGTAGAAGGCAGTTTTTTTTAATGAGTATATACGTGTAAAAAAGAATTAAAACCTATGTGAAAATGAAATGGTTAAATTTCTATGAAGAGCAAGCTATTCTTCCCTTGGAATTTTTCTTTGTCTTATTATTTTATCTGTTCATTTTAAGCAATATCTATGCAAAGGGCAACAACTATGAATTATGTAAGAGGGGAAGGCAGAGAAAGTAAGAGAGTAGGAAGCTGAATAGTGAAGTCTAACCCAAGTAATTTATTAAAATATGATTTAAATTTACTATTTCCTCCTCATTCCCATTATCTCAGGACTAATCAAGCTGATAATTAGATCATGTTTGCTTTACTGCTGATATCTGGTTTCCCTGATTCAAACTCTTGGCTCATACCTCTACTCTTAACTTTTTCTTTAATATATGTCACCTACCTGCTCAAACACCTTTAGCACATACTAATTATCACAGCCTATTCTCAATATATTATATATTAAATATGTTTCATTCTTCTGTATGAGGAGACTTGGGACAATGTAAGTTGGAAAATTTCTTTTTCTTAAAATTTTATTTATTTAATTTATTTGAGAGAGAGAAAGTGAGTGTGACCCGGCGGGGGGGGGTGGCAAAGGGGATGGAGACTGACAAGCAGACTCCATGCTGAGTATTCATACCCATCCATGCCCATCCTATGGCAGGGCTTGATCTCCCTACTTGGAGATCATGACCTGAAGCAAAATCAAGAGTCAGAGGTGTAACCAACTGAGCCACCCAGGAGCCCCTGGAAATTTTCTTTAGAATAGGAAGATAGGGATGTCTGGGTGGCTTAGTCAGTTAAGCATCAGACTCTTGGTTTGGGCTGAGGTCATGATCTCAGGGTCATGGGATTGAGGTCTGCACTGGGTTCCACATTCAGTGGGGGTCTGTTTGGGATTCTCTATATCCTTCTCCCTCTGCCCCTCCCTATGCCCAGGCTCCTCTTTCTCTCTCTAAAGTAAATAAATAAATATTCTTTTTTTCTTTTTTTATTTAAATTCAATTAGCCAACATATAGTGCATCATTAGTTTCAGATGTAGTGTTCAATAATCCATCAGTTTTATATAACACCCAGTACTCATCACATCATGTGCCCTCCTTAAAATAAATAAATATTTTTAAAAAGAATAGAAAAATAGGTACGAGCATTTTTACTGAAGGTAGTGGTAGGGAAAAGCAAATACAAGTGGATTGAAAACAAATCTGGAGGAAATTAAGAATTAAAAAACATGGCTTCCCTTCATTTTAATGTCTAGCTTTTAATTTGCTCTGTCTAGCTACCTTAAGGATAATTTAGGAATAGGTCAGCTGAATTTAAAGATGTAAAGTTGTGTGTGAGGTGTTTATGCTGGTCTTATGGGGGTGGGGCTGACTGTGCTGATTCTCAAGAGGACTTGCTCTAGTGGAGATACACCTGCAGGGCACAGAGGCTTGGAATAAGTCGGCCCAGCCTCCACTGGGTAGTACTTTTTTGCTCACACAAGTCTACTGATCATAGAGTGCTGCAAAGCTTCAGCTTCTTAATATACCCAGTACTATCATGAGCAGGAATACAACAGGCTTTCCTAACAATCACACAAAAAATCAGTGACCCAGACAAAATGACAAGAGAGAGGAATTCATCCCAAAAGAAAGAAGTTGTGGCCAAGGATTTAATCAATATAGATACAAGTAAGATGTCTGAACCAGATTTTAAAACAATAATCATAAGGATACTAGTTGGGTGTGAGAAAAGCAAAGAAGACTATAGAGAATCCGTAACTGCAGAGATAAAATAACTAAAAACTAGTCAGACTGAAATGAAAGTTTTATAACTAGGAGGCAAAATCAAATGGATGAAATGGCAATGAAGATGGATGGAGCAGAGGAGCAAATCAGTGATATAGAAGATAAAATTATGGAAAATAGTGAAGTTGAAAAAAAGATAGGAAAAAGGTACTGTGTAATGAATGTAGACTTAAGGAACTCAGTGACTCTTTAAAGTGTAATAATGGTTGTATCATAGGAATCTCAGAAGAGGAAGAGAAAGAAAAAGGAGCAGAAGGTTTATTTGAGCAAATTATAGCTGAAAACTTCCCAAATCTGGGGAAGGAAACAGACATCGAAATTCAAGAAGCATAGAGAACTCCCATTAAATTCAAACAAAAGCTGGCCATCAGAAGACATATCATAGTCAAATTCACAAAATAAAAGGACAAGGAAAGAATCTTGAAAGCAGAAAGGGGAAAAATAAAGCCCTTAACCTACAAGGGAAGTCAGTTCCAGCTCACAGCAGATCTGTGCACAGAAACTTGACAGGACAGAAGAAAGTGGCATGATATATTCAACATCCTGAATGGAAAAAATATGCAGCCAAAAATAATTCATTCAACAAGGCTGTCATTCACAATAGAAGGAGAGATAAAGAGTTTCCCAGACAAACAAACTAAAAGAGTTCATGACCACTAAACAAGCTCAGCAAGAAATTTTAAGGGGGACTCTTACATTGGCAATAAATTCATAACTTTCAATAATCACTCTGAATGTAGATGGACTAAATGCTCCAATCAAAGGACATAGAGTATCAGGATAGATTTTAAAAAAAAAGATCCATTTATATGCTGTCTACAAGAGACTCATTTTAGACCTAAAGACACCTGCAGATTGAAAGTGAGTGGATGGAGGGTCATCTATCATGCTAATGGACATGAAAAGAAAGCCAGAGTAGACATATTTATATCAGACAAAATATATTTTAAAACAAAGACTGTAACAAGTGCTGAAGAAGAGCACTGTGTTATAATTAAGGGTCTATCCATCAAGAAGATCTAATAATTATAAATATTTTTGCTCCCAACTTGGGAGCACACAAAGACATAGGTGAAATAATACCAAACATAAACTCATTGATAATAATACAATAATAGTAGGGGACTTTAACACCCCACTTACAGCAATGGACAGATCATCTAAACAGAAAATCAACAAGGAAACAATGACTTTGAATGATACACTGGATTAGATGGACATAACATATATATTCAAAACATTTAATCATAAAGCAGTAGAATACACATTCTTTTCAAGTGCACATGTAACATTTTCCAGAAAAGATCACATACTAGGTCACAAATCAGGCCTCAATTGGTACAAAAAGATTGAGATCATACCATGCATATTTTCAGACCACAATGCTATGAAATTTGAAGTTAACCAAAAGAAAAAATTGAAAAACCCCCAAATACGTGGAGGTTGAAGAACATCCTACTAAAGAATGAATGGGTTACTTCCGATTCAGGGAAGAAATCAGAAAGGGAGACAAACCATGAGAGACTCTTGACTTTGGGAAACAAACAGGGTTGCAGAAGGGAGGAAGTTGGGGGTATGGGCTAACTGGGTGAGGAGCATCAAAGAAGGCATGTAATCTGATGAGCACTGAGTGTTACGCAACTAATGAATCATTGAACACTACATCAAATCTGTTGATGTATTATATGTTGGCTAATTGAACTTAATAAAAAAAGAATGAATGGGTTAACTAGGAAGTTAAAAAAGGAAAAAAAAAATACATGGAAGCAAATGAAAAAGAAAACACGACAGTCCAAAACCCCTGGGATGCAGCAAAGGCTGTCATAAGAAGGAAGTATGTAGCAATACAAGATTACCTAAGAAGCAAGAAAGGTCTCAAATACACAGCCTAACTTCACACCTAAAGGAGCTAGAAAGGGAAAAGCAAATAAAGCCTAAAACCAGCAGCAGAAGGGAAATAATAAAGATTTAAGCAGAAATGAATGATAGACACACATAAAAACAGTGGAACAGGTCAAAAAAACAAAGATCTGGTTCTTTGAAAGACTGAATACAGTTGAAAAACCCTAGCCAGACTTATCATAAAGTAAAGAGAGGACCAAAAGAAGTAAAATCACAAATGAAAGAGGAGAAATCACAACTAATACCACAGAAATACAAAAAATTAAAAGTAATGATGTAATGTATGGTGATTAACATAACATAATAAAATAAAATTAAAAAAGAGAATATTATGAAAAATTATATATCAACAGACTGGAAAATCTGGAAGAAATGGACAAATTCCTAGAAACTTACAAACTACCAAAACTGAAACATGGAATAATAATCATTTGAACAGACCCAAAGCCAGCAGTGAAATTGAATCGGTAATCAAAAATCTCCAAACAAGCAAAAGTCCAGGGCCAGAGGGCTTCCCAGGAGAATTCTACGAAACATTTAAAGAAGAGATAATACCTATCCTTCTCAAATGTCCAAAAAATAGAAATGGAAGGAAAACTTCCAAATTCATTCTTCGAAGCCAGCATTATCTTGATTCCAAAACCAGACAAAGACCCCACTAAAAAGGAGAATTACAGGCCAATATCCCTGATGAACATGGATACAAAACTTCTCAACAAGATACTAACAAATCAAAACCAACAGTACTTTAAAAGATTTATTCACCATGGTTAAGTGGGATTTATTCCTTGCCTGCAGGGGTGGTTCAAATTTACACATCAAACAACATGTACACCACATTAATAAAAGGAAGGATAAGAACCATATGATCAGCTCAATAGATGCATAAAAAGCATTTGACAAAATACAGCATCCATTCTTAATAAAAACCCTCAACAAAGTTGGTATACGTGGAACATACATCAACATCATAAAAGCCATATAGGAAAGACCCACAGCTAATATCATTCTCAATGGCAAAAAACTGAAAGCCTTTCCCCTATGGTCAGGAACAAGAGAGGGATGTACTCACACCATTAATATTTAATATAGTACCAAAATTCTTAACCTTCAGCTATCAGACAACAAAAATAAATAAAAGGCATCCAAATCTGCAAGGACAAAGTTGAACTTTCACTATTTGTAGAAGATATGATACTCTATGTAGAAAACCCAAAAAACTCCACCAAAAAATTGCTAGAACCAACACATGAATTTAGCAAAGTCACAGGATACAAAATCAATGTAAAAATCTGTTGCATTTCTATACACCAATAATAAAGCAGCAGAAAGAGAAATCAAGGTATTGATCCCATTTACAATTGCACCCAAAAGAGTAAGATACCTAGGAATAAATATAAACAAAGATGTAAAAAATCTGTACTCTGAAAACTATAGAATACCGATTAAAGAAATGGAAGAGGACACAAAGAAATGGGGAAAATAATTCCATGCTCATGGATTGGAAGAACAAACATTGTTAAAATGACTATATTACCCAAAGCAATCTACACATTTAATGCAATCCCTATCAAAATACCACCAGCACTTTTCACAGAACTAGAACAAACAATCCTAAAATTTGTATGGAAACACAAAAGATCCCAAATAGCCAAAGCAACCCTGAAAAGGAAAGCAAAGCTGGAAGCATCACAATTCTGGACTTCAAACTATATTACAAAGTTGCAGTCATCAAGACAGTATGGCACTGGCACAAAAACAGACACATAGATTAATGGAACAAAGAATAAAGAACCCAGAAATGGACTCACAACTATATGATCAAACTAATCTTTAACAAAGCAGGAAAGAATTTCCAATGGAAACAAGACATTCTCTTCAACAAATGGTGTTGAGAAAACTGGACAGCAACATGCAGAAGAATGAAACGGGACCACTTCCTTACACCATATACAAAACTAAATTCAAAATGGATGAAAGACCTAAGTGTGAGATAAGAAACCATCAAAATTCTGAAGGAGAACACATGCAGCAAGGTTTTTGACCTTGGCCTTGGCAACTTCTTACTATACACATCGTCAGAGGCAAGGGAAATGAAACAAAAACAAAAATGAACTGTTAGGACTTCATCAGGATAAAAATCTTTTTCATAGTGAAGGAAACAACCCTCCTGCACTGTTGGTGGGAATACAAACTGGTGGAGCCACTCTGCTAAACAGTATGGAGGTTCCTCAAAAAGTTAAAAGAAGAACTACCCTAAGATCAAGCAATTGCACCACTAAGTATTTAGCAAATGGATACAAAAATACTGATTTGAAGGGATATGTGCACCCTGATGTTTATAGTAGCATTATCAACAACAGCTAAATTATGGAGATGGCCTAAATGTCCAGCAACAAAGAGTGGATAACTTAGTTGTTGTATATATATAATGGACTATTACTCAGCCATAAAAAGAATGAAATCTTGCCATTTGGATGGAGCTAAAGAGTATTATGCTAAGCGAAATAAATCAGTCAGAAAAAGACAAATACAATATAATTTCACTCATAAGTGGAATTTAAGAAACAAAACAGATGAACATAGGGGAAAAAAAGAGAGGCAAACCATAAAACAGACTCTGAACTGTAGAGAACAACCTGAGAGTTGCTGGAGGAGAGGTGGGAGGGATCATTTAAATGGATGATGGTTATTAAGGAGGGCACTTGATGTGATGAGCACTGCCTGTTGTATGTAGTGATGAATCACTAAATCCCATACCTGAAACTAATATTCCACTGTGTGCTAACTACCTGAAAGTTAAATAAAAGATTGGAAGAAAATAATAACACTGTTCTTAAGATTTACTTTTTAAGTCTTCCTAACATTTAAATTTAGACATTACTCAAGACTTATTTCTCCATCTTCTAGTCTATTTTTCTTATTCTCCTCTTCAGTGTCAATACATCCCCCAAATTTCAAGGAGCATGTCCCTGCTGAACTTAACAATTTGATTTGTTCAAGTTTGTCAGAGAAGCCCTTTATCAATATATGTCACCATGAGCAGAGTTATAATCACGGTAAGGCAATAAAGTCTAGATTTTAAAGGATGTCTAAAATAACCAATTTGAACTTACCAAATTTGAGGTTAATATGGCCGCTTCTCAGTAAGACTGAGAACCAGTAATTTGATGGGGACTGAAGTTACTGGTGGTCTTGATTTTGTCAGATGCACCCTGAAAAAAAATCAAGATAGTTTCATAAAACAGAGGGAAGCTATCGAGCTCCTGTACTTATCTCCATGTAAAGTACATTTTCTGCTTTATTTTTTTGGTAGGGTCTTCCACTTTTATATCCCAGGCTAAATATGAGATTCATTGTTTCCTTCCACATTTTGCACTGGCATTTTATATAAGATACATCCAGTGCATATACTCATATCTATCATAGATATTTATCCTATTAGACAATATTAAAATGGGTTTGTCAATAGAATATAAATTATATCTGAAGGCTTGTTGTCCTCTGCAAAGGAGTCACATCAGAAATTTATGTATTTAGGGCCACTATTGTTTATTTCAAAAAATAAATCCTCATTGAGATTGCACATGAAACACATGGGGTATTCTATTCAACATCTTAATCTTTATTTTTTAATCTCTGTATTTATGTGTGGATATAGCCAAGAGTCATATGTCTTCTTGTTTTATCATTTACTAATAATTTAGCCAAATATGTATTCCTTTAAGCAATATGATAATATAGTCTTCTAATCTCTATTCCTGTTCTCTGTTCTTTGAATTTTTTTACTCATCTAGAGCATTTATATATAATACATGGTAATAGATATATATTTACTGAAAGCAAAATTTCAGTTTATTAGAACACCAAATTTTTTATATTTTACAAAGATAAAGGTAGGGGCATATGGGTGGCTTAGTTGGTTAAGTGTCTGCCTTCAGCTCAGGTCATGATCTCAGCGTCCTAAGATTGAGCCCTGAGTAGAGCTCCCTGATCAGTAGGGAGTCTGCTTTTCCCTCTGCCCCTCCCCCATCATGTTCTCTCTCAAATAAATAAATAAAATCTCCATTTATTTTTTAAAGATTTTATTTATTTACTTATTTGACAGAAAGAGAGAGAGAGCACAAGCAGGCAGAGCTGTGGGCAGAGGGAGAGGGAGAAGCAGGCTCCCTGCTGAGCAGAGAGCAATGTAGGGCTTGATCCCAGGACCCTGGGATCATGACCTGAGCTGAAGGCAGATGCTTAACCCACTGAGCCACCCAGGTGTCTCAATAAATAAAATCTTAAAAAAAAAATAAATGTAAATGTGCCTGATAGCTTTTAGAACTGTTAAAATTCTTAAAATAAAACACATTTGGAATTGGTCATTGAGTACTTGAGGAACTACAATATTATGTTTATATCTTTATAAATTTTAATTTTGTAAAAAGTGATAAAAAAGAAAAACTACAACTAAATACCAGGTTGGGTGTTTCCAAATATTCTTTCTTCTGCTTCACATTTTGACATGCAAAGCTGTTGAAATTAAAAATACACATATATGGAATTTGAAATGAACCTGGCTATTTTGAACCTTTCTAAATAAGATTTAATTAGCCTTCAATCTGAGAGGTATGTGTTTATATTCTAGTCAAACTGTGTCCTCTAATGCCCACATGCTCTGGAAAGGATGTTTTTTTTTCTCCTACCAATATTTAAAAAAATTTACACCAAATTGCATGAATGATTCATCAGCTAAGTCAAAACTTCTTTACACAAATTGGATGTCTCACCTTTCCCTTTTGACAAAATCTCCAAAATATATTTTCACATTATCTTAGATAAAAGGTTCTCAATTAACATGATTTCTTTATATGCCCCATGCACTTATGAGTGTCAGGAAATCCCTCACTGTGTCCCAATTACTTCATTTGAGGGGCTTTAACTTTTTTGTCCCCCAAAATCATTAATTTTACCTTCAAAATATATTTTTAATATTTTATTTTTAAGTAATCTCTACACCCACCATGGTGCTTGAACTCACAACCCCAAGAAGAAGAGTAACACACTCTATCAACTGTGCCAAGCAGGCACCCCACACTTTACTTTTAAAATATTTTTGTAACTCAGAAATTTAGTGAAAAATAAGGTAGTTTTCTCCATTTGAGGTATATTCACAGAATCATATGTGAACATATTGAAAACGTGACCCAAGGAACAAGTCTCAGAGTAGCATCTTTATCAAAGAATTACAAATCAAGTAACAAAAGCTATTTTCAAAATAATTGTTAAACATTATAAAAAGAATATATAGACTAAGAAGTACTTATTAAGATCCCTTATGTTTTTATTTTCACTTTCAACACATCCTTTATCTCCACTCTCAGTAGTACAAATCCCTCCAAATAATGTGCACTCCACTAAGCCAGACTGCTTTTCTTTTCTTCTGCCCTCTACCTCTCCATTTATGCAATTTTCACAGTTCCTTTGACTCTGCATCACAGTATCTACAGAACTTGGCAACCTAGCAGTCAAACAGAACCCTCTGCAGAAGGTAGAAGGAGGAAATAACTGAAATGGTAAACCTAGAATTGTTTTTAGATAGCAGGAACAGAGTAAAGGCTGGAAAGATTCTTAAGTTTATCATTCTACCGCATCACAGATAAAACTCTAATTATATCTATTCCCAAAACTGAAATATTGTGAAGATAGGATTGCCAGATAAAGTGTAGGACAGTCAGTAAATTTGAATTTCTGATAAACAATAAATGTGTTTTTAGTATAATTATGTACCAAATATAGTCAAATGTTTTGAGACATACTTTTATTAAAAAAATTTCATTGTTCCTCCCAAATTAAAATTTTATTGAGCATCCTGTATTTTTGTTTACAGAATCTGGTATTCCTACATGAAGATAATACATGACTAGCTGTTACATTTTATTAATTTGGCTTACAAAAGTTTCACTGTCTTTACATCTTTTGCCTGGTCTTCTTTTGTGGTAGTTTAAGTGAATATTTTATTTTCACAAGCTAACTGATTTCCTTTCATTTTGTCAGCTTCCAATCATCAAACAGTAGGGAGCCTGATATTTTTTTTAGTAACTTTGTAACTCATCAATATACTTTTATTTTGATCATTTCTCCAGAACACTTACAAACCACATCTGTCTTTGGTTTGGGTGAAGATGAGATATTTCCTGATACAAGTGAGCCTATAATGCTCAGAGGGGATTTGAAAATTGGCTGTCTCTCATCTAAGGTAAAGCCTATCCTAAAGGAAATATGTTAAAACCAAAGGGTCAATATAGGCCTTGTATCAGGACTAGAAGTCAAATTGTGGCACCAAAATTGAACTGCTAACCAGGAAAAAGGAATAGTACAACCAACAAATGAAAATTAGGTGTATTATCAGGGTTCTCCAGAGAAACAGAATGAATTTCATATAAATGTATATATATATATATATATAAAGATAGATATAGATGTAGATATATAGATATGGATATGGATGTAGATATAGATAGGTAGATAAATAAATATAGATATAGATGATATAGGTATAGATATATGGAAATAAATTTATTATAAGTTTTGGCTTATGAGATTATGGAGGCTAAGAAATCTTACTATCTGCCTCCTGCAAGCTGAAGGCCCAGGAAAGCCTGTGTTGTCATTCCAGGTCAATCCTCAAAGACTGAGAAATAGAGGAGTCAATGACATAAGTTTCAGTGTGAGTCTGTAAGTCCAAGAATGAAGAGCTCACATGTCTGAGAATATGGGAATGTAGATATCTCAGCTCAGCAAGGGAGCACATTTACCTTTCTTCTGCCTTTTTGCACTATCCAGGAACTGGATAATACTTACCTACTTTGGTAAGAGTTATCTTCTTTACTCAGTCTACAAATTCAAATATTAATCTCTTCCAGAAAATCCTCACAGACATCCACAGAAATAATGTTTTCCAACTATCTGGGCATCACTTAGCCCAATCAAGTTGACACATAAAATTAAACATCACAAGTCCACCTCTAATCAAATTGACACTATATGTATCTCCTTAAACCACACTTAATCTCCAAATGAAGGTAATAATAGGGTCATAATTCTACATAACATGATACAACTATCTTGCATACCATTAAAAATGCACTAATCTCTTAACCCAGAATAGATGGTAAAGATCTTGAATGATGTTCAGTCTTCTGATATCCCATAACTTTAATACTATGATAAAATATTAACAGTACATAAATCCTTATATAAGGTCAACCCATTTTGTGTTACATGATGGGGGATAAAAAAGGAAAGAAAACAGAGAGAGGCTGGGAATATGGCAGAGTAGGAGGACCCAAAGCCCAACTCATCCTGTAGATACAACTAGATAATACTCATATCAACATAAATAACCTAGAAAATGACCCAAAGATTGGCAGAACAAATTACACAACTAAAAGTAGAGAAGAGGCCACATCAAAGAAAGTAGGAAGGGCAGAGATGCAGTTTGGGAACAAAACAGACCATAGCCGTCTGTGGTCAGGAGGAAGCCTAGGGTGCAAGAAGGGCAAAAAACAGACTATCACACTGTAAGCCTACATCAAGATTAATCCCCATAGCATTTGACTTTGAAAGTGAGAGGGTCAAATTTTGTGATATCTTACAAGTGGGGCTTAAAGCCTGGAATTTTAGAAATCAGACGGCTCAGCCTTGGAAGAAATGAGGAGGCTTTAGGAAGCTAAGTCACCACCCTTAAAGACAAAGCAGGACAAACAGCTCATGGAGATACAGCTTAGAAGCAGCAGTTGGAAAAATATCTAGGGCACATGAAAGGGAAAGTTATTTATTCATCTCAGAGTGTGGCCCAGAGAGGCAGGGATTACAAGGAGACCTCTACAGGAACAAAGGGCCTTTAAGGTACCATTGTCTTTCCCTGCCTCTTGGCATAAACACATGACCACCTGCTGGAGGCTGCACAGTACCTACATTCCATACCTAACTTGCTTATACCAAGCTCTGCTCACCCGCATGCTTCAATAGATCTGCCTTTTTTAGTCACACTTATCTCAGTCCCATGGCTGTAGGTACATTTTTCCAGAACACTGGTGCAAACCCCACCAACACCACATCTCTGACTTGCATGTTTTGGGGGCTTCAGTTCTGGCAACAGCAGTACCAGGTCTCATTTCACAAGCAGACCAATGCATACCTTGTTAAAATGCACCCCACCCTAGCTGGGACAAAACACAGCCCACAACAGGCAAAGATAGCCTCTGTAGATGAATGGACTGAAGGAAAAAATGACAAGGACACAATAATAGAGCATAGACAACACACATAGGAGATGCTCCATTAAGCACCAGGTCCTAGGGAACAGAGGATGGTGCACTGCAGGAATTAAGAATTTCTTCTTTATGGAAGGGGGAAAGGTGGCAGAGGAGTAGGGGACCCCATTTCAGCTGGTCCCCAGAATTGAGCTGGATATCTACCAGACCACTCTGAGCACCCACGAAACCAGCCTGAGATGTAAGAAGATCTGGATCTCTACAAACAGAATATTGCAGGCAGTTGGTTTTGAGGTACGAAGTGGGGAGCCGTGATTCTACGGGCAGATATCAGAGGATAAATGGCAGCGGGAGGGTGCCTGGCCATGGGGAATCCTACACCACTGGTGAGTGACAGCCTTGCGCACTGTGGAAGGGCACAGACTCACAGACCAGTAGCGTGGGGGGAAGGACTTTAGGGCAGTCCCCAGGCCGGAAACCCAGAGCTGCGGGGTCGTGCACACACAAACTGCAGCCCCCCCAGATGGAAACCCGGGGCACCGGGGGCGCACCGGTGAACTGCAGCCCCTGGGATGGACCCTCGGAGCGACAGAGTTGCTCGCATGTGAACTGCAGCCCCCGGGTCGGAAACCGAAGTGGTGGAGTTGGGCGCCCGTGAACTGGGAGTGGCTGGCAGTTTTAGAAGCACAAAGGGCAGAAACGTGCCCTGACCTGGAGGCAGGACTGGGAGCGCTGAGGAGGGGGGCACAAGCCAGGATGCCGCAGTTTATAGCAGCACAGACAGAAACGGAGACGGTGTGGCCTGGAGAGCTCACTGAAGAACAGACTGCAGGCTCTCTGCTCTGAGGCAGAGGGTTGGAAATGGTCTCTTCTGCTCTGACTGGCGGAAGAGATGCGGAAAGCCACCAGGGAAAAGCGCCAGAGAACAAAAGCCCCAAAGACTGATTCCCACTGAGCCCATCCCCCACCACAGGGGTGCAGGGCAACTCTGTCCAAAAAGGGTTGCCTGAGTAACAGCACGGCAGGCCCCTCCTGCAGAAGACAGGCTGGGAAAACAAGAGGCCAGCAACCCTAAGGTCCCAAGAAAAAAGGTTCATCTTGCTTGGATTCTGGTCAATAATTTGGACTCTATACATTCCCTCAACCACCCATCAACAGAATGACTAGGAGGAGGAGCCCCCAAAACAGAAAAGACTCAGAGATTATGACTTATGCTGCAGATTTACAAATGGATGCAGCTATAACCAAGATGTCAGAGATGGAATTCAGGCTAGCAATTGTGAAGACAATGGCTAGAATGGAGAAATCAATTAATGGCAAC
>NC_138385.1:45504615-45518291 GCF_054177405.1 Leptonychotes weddellii
TCAATGAAATAGAAACCAAACAACAGTAGAACAGATCAACCAAACTGGGAGCTGATTCTTTGAAAGAATTAACAAGATTGATAAACCCCTGGCCAGACTTATCAAAAAGAAAAGAGAAAGGACCCAAATAAATAAAATCATGAATGAAAGAGGAGAGATCACAACCAACACCAAAGAAATACAAACAATTATAAGAACATATTATGAGCAACTCTATGCCAGCAAATTAGATAACCTGGAAGAAATGGATGCATTCCTAGAGATGTATTAACTACCAAAACTGAACCAGGAAGAAATAGAAAACCTGAACAAACCCATAACCACTAAGGAAATTGAAGCAGTAATCAAAAATCTCCCAACAAGAAGAGCCCAGGGCCAGATGGCTTCCCAGGGGAATTCTACCAAACATTTAAAGAATAATTAATACTATTTTTCTGAAGCTGTTCCAAAAAATAGAAATGGAAGGAAAACATCCAAACTCAATTTATAAGGCCAGGATTACCTTGATCCCCAAACCAGACAAAGACCCCGTCAGAAAGGAGAATTACAGACCAATATCCCTGATGAACATGGATGCAAAAATTCTCACCAAAATACTAGCCAGTAGGATCCAACAGTACATTAAAAGGATTATTCACCACGACCAAGTGGGATTTACTCCAGGGCTGCAAGGTTGGTTCAACATCTGCAAATCAATCACTGTGATACAATTCATTCATAAAAGAAAGAACAAGAGCCATATGACCCTCTCAATAAATGCAGAAAAGGCATTTGCCAAAGTACAGCATCCTTTCTTGATTAAAACTCTTCACTGTGTAGGGATAGAGGGTACACACCTCAATATCATAAAAGCCATTTATGAAAAACCCACAGAGAATATCATTCTCAGTGGGGAAAAACTGAGAACTTTTCCCGTAAGATCAGGAACATGGCAGGGATGTCCACTATCACCACTGCTGTTCAACATAGTACTAGAAGTCCTAGCCCCAGCAATCAGGCAACAAAAAGAAATAAAATGCATCCGAATTAGCAAAGAAGTGAAACTCTAACTCTTTGCAGATGATATGATACTTTATGTGAAAAACCCATAAAACTCCACCCCCAAAATGCTAGAACTCATACAGGAATTCAGTAAAATGGCAGGATATAAAATCAATGCACAGAAATCAGTTGCAATTCTATACACCAACAACAAGACAGAAGAAAGAGAAATTAAGGAATCAATTCCATTTACAATTCCACCCAAAACAATAAGATACCTGGGAATAAATCTAACCAAAGAGGCAAAGGATCTGTACTCACAAAACTATAGAATACTCATGATAGAATTTGAGGAAGACACAAAGAAATGGAAAAACTTTCCATGCTCATGGATTGGATGAATAAATATTGTGAAAACGTCTATGCTACCTAGAGCAATAACACAGTTAATGCAATCCCTATCAAAATACCATCCACTTTTACATAATATAATAAAATTAAAAAAAAATACCATCCACTTTTTTCAAAGAAATAGAACAAATAATCCTAAAATTTGTATGGAACCAGAAAAGACCCCGCATAGCCAGAGGAATGTTGAAAAAGAAAACCAAAGCTGGTGCCATGACAATTCTGGACTTCAAGCTCTATTACAAAGCTGTCATCATCAAGACAGTATGGTACCGGTAAAAAAACAGACACATAGATCAATGGAAGAGAATAGAGAGCCCAGAATTGGACCCTCAACTCTATGGTCAGCTAATCTTTGAAAAAGCCGGGAAGAATATCCAATGGATAAAAGACAGTCTCTTCAACAAATGGTGTTGGGAAATTGGACAGCCACATGCAGAAGAATGAAACTGGACAATTTCCTTACATCGCACACAAAAATAGACTCAAAATGGTTGAAAGACCTAAATGTGAGACAGGAATTCTTCAAAATCCTAAAGGAGAACACAGGGAGCAACCTCTTCGACCTCAGCCGCATCAACTTCTTACTAGAAATATCACCAAAGGCAAGGGAAGCAAGGGCAAAAATGAATGATTGGGACTTCATCAAGATAAAAAGCTTTTGCACAGCAAAGGAAACTGTCAACAAAACTAAAAGACAACCGACAGAATGGGAGAAGATATTTGCAAATGACATATCAGATAAAGGGCCAGTATCCAAAATCTGTAAAGAACTTGTCAAACTCAACACCCAAAGAACAAATAATCCAATCAAGAAATGGGCAGAACACATGAACAGACATTTCTGTAAAGAAAACATCCAAATGGCCAACTGACAGATGAAAAAGTGCTCAAGAGCACTCGGCATCAGGAATATCCAAATCAAAACCTCAATGAGATACCACCTCACACCAGTCAGAATGGCTAAAATTAACAAGTCCGGAAACGACAGATGTTGGCGAGGATGCAGAGAATGGGGAACCTTCTTACACTGTTGGTAGGAATGCAAGCTGTTGCAGCCACTCCGGAAAACAGTATAGAGGTTCCTCAAAAAGTTGAAAATAGAGCTACCCTATGACCCAGCAATTCCTCTACTGGGTATTTATTCCAAAGATATAAATGTAGTGATCCAAAGGGGCACATGCACCACAGTGTTTATAGAAGCAATGTCCACAATAGCTAAACTATGGAAAGAGCCTAGATGTCCATCAACAGATGAGTGGATAAAGAAGAAGTGGTATATATATACAATGGAATATTATGCAGCCATCGAAAATTGTAATCTTGCCATGTGCAACGGTGTGGATGGAAGTAGAGGGTATTATGCTCTGTGAAATAATTCAGTCAGAGAAAGATAATTATCATATGATCTCACTGATATGAGGATTTTGAGAAACAAGACAGAGGATCATCGGGGAAGGGAGGGAAAAATGAAACAAGATGAAACCAGAGAGGGAGACATACCATAAGAGACTCTTAATCTCAGGAAACAAACTGATGGTTGCTGGAGTGGAGGGGGGTGGGAGGGATGGGGTGGCTGGGTCATGGACACTGGGGATGGTATATACTATGGTGAGCCCTGTGAATTTTGTAAGACTGATGAATCACAGACCTGTACCCCTGTACCCCTGAAACAAATAATACATTATATGTTAATAAAAAAAAATTAACAAAATTTGGCACAAAACAGACACATAGATCAGTGGAACAGATTAGAAATCCCAGAAATGGACCCTCAACTCTAAGGTCATCTAATCTTTAACAAAGTAGGAAGGAATATCCAATGGAAAAATGACAGTCTTTTTAATAAATTGTGCTGGGAAAACTGGACAGCCACATGGAGAAGAATGAAACTAGACCATTCTTTTACACCATACACAAAGATAAATTCAAAATGGATGAATGACCTCAATGTGAGACAGGAATCCATCAAAATCCTGGAGGAGAACATAGGCAGTAACCTCTTCGACATCAGCCACAGCAACTTCTTTCAAGACACTTCTCTAAAGGCAAGGAAACAAAAACAAAAATGAACTTTTGGGACTTCATCAAGATAAAAAGCTTTTGCACAGGAAAAAATCAGTCAACAAAACCAAAAGATGACTGACAGAATGGGAGAAGATATTTGCAAATGACATATCAGATAAAGGGCTAGTATCCAAAATCTATAAAGAACTCATCAAACTCAACACCCAAAGAAGAAATAATCCAATCAAGAAATGGGCAGAACACATGAACAGACACTTCTCCAAAGAATACATACACATCACTAACAGACACATGAAGAAATGTTCAACATCACTAGCCATCAGGGAAATCCAAATCAAAACTGCAATGAGATACCACCTTACACCAGCTAGAATGGCCAAAATTAACAAGACAGGAAACAACAAGTGTTGGTGAGGTTGTGGAGAAGGCAGAACCCTCTTGCACTGTTGGTGAGAATGCAAGCTGGTGCAGCCACTCTGGAAAACTCTGTGGAGGTTACTCAAGATGTTAAAAATAGAGCTACCCTACGACCCAGTGATTGCACTACTATATATTTACACCAAAGACACAGATATAGTAAAAAGAAGGGGCACATGCACCCCAATGTTTATAGCAGCAATGTCCACAATAGCCAAACTATGGAAGGAACCAAGATGCCCTTCAACAGAAAATGGTTAAAGATGTGGTACATATATACAATGTTATATTACACAGCCATCAGAAAGGATGGATACCCACCATTTGCACCGACATGGATGGAACTGGAGGGGATTATGCTAAGTGAAATAAGCCAAGCAGAGAAAGACAATTACCATATCGGTTCACTCATATGTGGAACATAAGGAATAGAACAGAGGACCACAGGGGAAGGGAGGGAAAACTGAATGGGAAAAAATCAGAGAGGGAGACAAGCCATGAGAGACTCTGGACTCTGGGAAACAAACTGAGAGTAACAGAAGGGAGGGAGGTGAAGAGATGGGTGACTGGTGATAGGTATTAATGTGAGCACGTGTTGGGATGAGCACTGGGGTATTATACACAACTAATGAATCACTGAACACTAAAAAATAAATAAATAAAATAAAAAATAAATAAAAAACAAACTCAGTGCTGGGAAAAGTAAAAACAATGTCAGTTATAATTTATTTTATTCAAAATGATAGAAACAGTCTGAATTTTGTCTAAAAAGGGGAATCAAATGTAAAAATCTGAATATATTTATTCAGCTATATACTGAAATAAACTACAGTTGTGAGTTTAAAAATTTGATAATCCATCAATTTAATAAAGTTAGCAGTCAATTGGTTGTGTTTTGACTACTTTCTTTCTATGAAGCAATATTTCCCCATCCTTCTGGGCACATATTGTACACCTTCCTTATCAGGGTGTGCATGGAGGGGGTGGAGGGGGTGAGGGAAGTCTGGAGTGGGAGAGGGATACAAGGTGGTGGTGGGGGGTGAGTGTGAGTCCAAGAGACCACTTTTAATCTAGTTTTGACTAAGTTTTCTTACTGATTTAGGATTGGAAAAGCAAGAACAAGGGGATGGTGGCTTTAGGATGGGAAGAAGAGAATTTCTACCAACCAGTGGGATGATTTTTAATGTGGAGTCTTTTAGAACTGATAATGGTGAGGAAAAATGGGTGAAGATTGCAAAACTATTTAGGGATCTATTTTATTCTCAAACACCTGTGTTTTCAGGTGTTTTGCTTCGTTTTTGACCAAGATTAGTATTAGCCCATATCCCCTATTTCAGTGAGTCTAGGTTTAACTGGCCAAAAATTAAATGGATTAGGACTTGTTACAAAATAAAATGATGTGTTTTGTTACCAGCCATCTCCACCTTCCACGTCTTCAATCCCCACCCTTTTGGCCATTCTGCCTCTCCACCACACTCTGGGTTATAGGCTGGTTCTCAGGACATAGCCACAAGCTCTAATTTGTCTTAAGGTTTTTTGAAGAACTGTGTAAGGTCTTGAGATTTTACCCAGCTTGCAAGTTTACACATGAGACTGTCACAATGTAGTCTAGCATAATGACACAGACTCCTGGGTTAGAAACAAGACATTATGAGTCATGGCCCAGCAGGCAGCTTCACTGACATCAGTCCCCTGGTCCCCAAGACCCAAGGTGAAGATATGGAGCAGACCAGGTGGGTGCTGCACACACAGTGGGTTTGTATCACAGCTAAGTGACCCCAAACTTAGGAAACCCTCAGTATTTGAAAGGGGAATTCTAGAAAATCTCACCAACTTTGGCTCCAGAAAGAGATGTCATCTTTATTAATCTGCTCAGGAAACAAATCTACCCTCTGCCCTGAAGGGACCTCTATCTTTTAAGGCTGTTTGCTATACAAATGTCCTTGAAATGACAGTCCAGAAAAAATGCTGTCACAAAATGTGTAGAAAACCACACAAAATTGCATCATGACAGTCTTAACTGCTTGAATCTATCTGGTTGTAAAAATAAAAATTAATTATGAATCAATTTTCCTTTTAGAACTAACATTCTGTAATGTCCAGTCAGTGTAATAAGCAGATTTTTACCATCTGTACCTTTAAAAACCCTTTAATCTATTTTTTTTAAGGATGGAGACAAATTATAATTTCAAGTAAAAACCTAAAAACGTTAATGGTTAAAGATTTTTTAATTTTTTTTATCAAAATAAGTTTTCAAATATAGAGAAAAATGTTTTTTGTGCCAAAGATACACATCCCTCAAATATAAAATTTCCTTTTACTTGTAGTCAATGCTACCCAATAGGAATGTTATAGATCTGTACTATCCAATTCAATAGCTATTATCCAATGAAGTTAGTGACCACCCCAAATTTGGTGAGTGTGACCAGGCAACTGATTTTTTTTTATTTTCTTCAATTTTAATTAATTTTAAAGTATTAATTAAATTAAATTAATTGCATTAAAATAGTCACATATAGCCAGTGGCTACTGTATCATAAAATCAGAGTTTAAGATGGGAAAATGTATATATTTTTGATATTAGTGTAATTCAGAGAGTCAATGACTTAGCTGATGACATACCAGAGGTGGAAAAATTTACCATGGGACTTATCAGGACTGAGCCAAGAACCTGGAAAAGCAGAGAACTCCTGGAGTGAAGAGAGTAGGGAAGTCTTAAAAGGTAAGTTATATTTTAGTTATTATAAAACAGAGTATTTTGGTGACATAATGACATTTTGTCTTTTACCTTTCTTTTTTCTTTCCCTGATTATTGATTGATTGATTGTTTTTTAATTATCAGAGGCTGTGTGGAAAAGGAATGAGTGTTTGAAGTAAACCCTGTGTTCTAATCCAGACCCAATCACTCATTATATGACCATAAACAAGTTACTTAATCTCTATGATCCTAATTGTACTAAATGAAAATATTACCTATAATACTTAGAGTTTTCAAATTAAGATGATAGGGGCGCCTGGGTGGCTCAGTCGTTAAGCGTCTGCCTTCGGCTCAGGTCATGGTCCCAGGGTCCTGGGATCGAGCCCTGCATCGGGCTCCCTGCTTGGCTGGAAGCCGCTTCTCCCTCTCCCACTTCCCCTGCTTGTGTTCCCTCTCTCGCTGTGTCTCTTGCTGTCAAATAAATAAAATCTTTAAAAAAAATAATAATAATAAAATTAAGATTATATATGAAAAACACCTAAACTGTACCATTTAATGCACATTCCATAATGAGAATTGTATTTATTATTATTTTTTCATTTATTCTCTTCAGATAACTTTGTGCTGGAATGCCAGCAAGATGATTTGACTGGCCAAAACTATATTTCTGATAGTCCTAAAATGGCTGGGAGAGAAGGCAGGGACTAAGATAATTTGTGAATTAAATTGATTTGGGAATTCATAAAAGGGTGCATTGACAAGGATGTCACACAAATTATCTACCCCCAACTTTTTTAGAAATACACCTGCTGTCCGCACCATTCCACAGTATAAGTACGCTGCGGGAGTTCGCGATCCTCAACAGCATTTTAATGCACAGCCACAAGTTACCATGCAGCAGCCTGCTCTTCATGTACAAGGTCAGGAGCCTTTGACTGCTTTCACGTTGGCATCTGCCCCTCCTCAAGAGCAAAAGCAAATGTTGGGTGAATGGCTCTTTCCTCTAATTCAAGCCATGCACCCTACTTTTGCTGTTAAAATCACTGGCATGTTGTTGGAGATTGGTAATTCAGGTATTTTTCTTCGGTGAAGCACGAGGTTTTTTTGTGGTCCCTGATCAATTTTAAACAGTTTTAACACCAGTGGTACTGTTAACTGCTTTCTGGGCAGCCTCTTTAGCTTGGTGGGCTTGTAGTACAACTACAGCTTCATCAACTTTAGAACGGAGAGACTCTGGAGACTCAAGCATATGAAGAAGTTCTAAACATCGAAAAACTTAAACATTATGGAAAAAAAACATTGCAAAATAGAAAATAAATTAAAAAAGGAAAGGAAACTTTGAACCTTATGTACTGAGCAAATGCCAGGTCTAGCAAACATAATGCTAGTCCTAGATTACTTATTGATTTAAAAACAACAACAAAAAGCCCCACAAAAAATAGCAAAATATAAAAACAAATTAATGTTTTATAGACCCTGGGAAAAAGAATTTTCAGCAAAGTACAAACATTTAAAACATTCCTTTCTTTAATTTTGTAATTCTTTACTGTGGAATAGCTCAGAATGTCACTTCTGTTTTAAATAACAGAATTGATAACTGAGCAAGGAAACATAATTTGGATTATAAAATTCTTGCTTTAATAAAAATTCCTTAAACAGTGAAAAAAAAGAAATACACATAAACTGTAGAGTACACAAAAATCAACATGAAGGTTTTTTTAAAAAGTGGATTCTTGAGTTCTACCTCTAGAAGGGCCCAGTAATCTGCATTTGTAATAATCAAAAGTAATTTTAGGCAGATGGAAAATGAGCAGCCTTTGATAAACAGTAGATTTCACTTCATTTTTTATTGAATTATTATTTATTAACAAAATAGGGTAACAATCTGTATTCAGATTGCCAAGATTTAATGCATTTTGCTTTAGTTGCCAGTGTACCTCTTCCCTGAGTGGATTTTTTTTTTGCATACAACTGTTTTGTTTAACTTTACTGTCAATATTCAAACCCATTTATGGTTATAGACATCGCTTACATACTTTATAGCTTTGCAGATATGAGAATTTGAGCTATTTGCCCTTGTTACAGATCACATGAAAGGCAATAATTAAGTGTAGCCTTGGATTCATCAAATGATGAGTGCAATTAATGTTGAAATTATGAAAATTTCTGAGTGAGCTCTTGAAAAGAATATTGTCTTTCATTTAAAATATCAATTTGAATTCTCTTTATCCATCATTACTTACTATAGGAAGTAGCATTTCTTTACTAAATCTGTGGACATGTAACTCAATTCTGTTTGAAAGTCCTTCAGTGAGATTATTCTAAGAATTAAGACTAAAGATTACATTACTATTTAATAATATTTAAAGATTCTTTCAGTGGTGGGATAGAACAAACTAATCTTGGATAGATGAAATGCAGAAGTCTGTGTTACTTATATTTACAAACTAGACAAGGCTGCCACACAGAGAGTTGCACTCAGGAGCAGAGTAACAAGGAGCAGTTGATGTATGGGGAGTGGGGGTGGGGTTAGCTAGTTTTCCTAGGCTTGAAGTGGATTGGCTAAACTGAATAATTTCTCATGTTCTTGGGCATAGGGGCTGTCCCTATTTGTCTGGTACCTAGCTCTGGAGTGTGGGAGCCTAATGAGGAAGGTCGTTAGGGTGGGGGCTTAGCAAACTGCCAGCACATAGGAACTGAGAGTTTTTAGGAATGATTTTAAAACTATATCAATACCTGATACCTGGGTGGCTCAGTCAGTTAAGCATCCAACTCTTCATTTCAACTAAGGTCATGATCTCAGGACCCTTAGAGCAAACCCTGCGTTCTTGGGCTTCCTGCTTATTGGGGAGTCTATTTGAGATTCTTTCCTTCTGTGCCCCCCTCCCCACCTTGGGTGTGCACTTGCACTCGTGCTCTCTCTCCCTCTCAAATAAATAAATAAAATCATTATAAACAAACAAACAAACAAATCTATATCAATACAGCATTTATGACACATTACATTATACTAACCTTTCCCCTCCTTCCCACAAAATTTACCTTAGATAACTGTGTGAATGAAACTTCACAAGCATTTAATGTTTATAGTAAGGCACTGAAAAGAAGCAGGGATTTCCACACTATAGTAAGAAAAGTAAATATCTATTAAGCATGTCTTATTTGATAAGCATTTTTGTGAAGTGTTTTAATACATGTCTTCTCTATTCTTACTCACCTAGAGATACCAAAAGCTGCCCAATTCTGGAATAGCGATGAGAAGGTGGTGTGATTAAGTTAATTATCCCTAAATTGAACCTTGAGGTTGAGCGTATTTCATTAGTAGATGAGGGACAGAAAAGGCATTGTGGATAGAAGGAATATAACACAAAGGTACAAAAGCATGAAAAAGTATATTGTGAATGTTTCCTCTATCCTTCTCGGTCTCTTTAACTCTTCTAATAATCAAATTAACATAAAAAAGATTAACAGGAAAAAATTTTATTTACATACATACAAGGGCCCCATAAGAACAGACAAAAGGACAAGCTAGGAAATTGAGGCTTATGTGTAATTTTGAGCTAAGGAATGGTATAAAGGTGTGGGAGCTTGAAATGGGGTGGGGGAGGGTGAGTCACAGGAAGATAAGAAGAGCAGATGTTTGGTAATTAGATGTTTGTCCTGCCATAAATATAGGTCATTTAGATTTAAAAAAATGTTATCTCTTGGTAATAGTTCTCTTTCTGATCCAGTATCCCTATCTAAATTATTTTAGGTAATTAGGGCGCCTAGGTGGCTCATTCGTTAAGCATCTGCCTTCGGCTCAGGTCATGATCTCAGGGTCCTGGGTTCGAGGCCCACATCGGGCTCTCTGCTCAACAGGGAGCCTGCTTCTCCCTCTCCCACTCCCCCTGCTTGTGTTCCCTCTCTCGCTGTGTCTTTCTCTGTCAAATAAGTAAATAAAAAATCTTTAAAAAATTTATTTTAGGTAATTTAACAGAGAGGTAAAAGGTTTTCTTCAGTCTTCTGGGTCTTAATTGAATTCAGCTCAAAATAGACCATATGACAATGTGGCACATTTTGGGAGAATTGTTCTGGACCCTGTGGTCCTGCTTTTGAAATTTCTCCAAGAACCTTCACAGTCCAGAATTTGGTAGATTATTCTCAGTAAACCAATCTCTTACTAGTGGGGGAGGGATTTCATGCCCACTGGCTCTTTTGTCTCTGGAGAGATGTCTCTGCAAATGCCACCCCTCACAGATGTGCTACAAGAAGAGTGAACAGTCTCTCCCCTAGTGCCTTAGACAATCCTCAGATGCCACTGTCTGTACCTCCTGCCCCTCCCCCCGCCCCGGGGTTGCTTTTCTGCCCTCTCTCCATAAGTAGGGCAGCACCCTCAGGGCACTATCCCAGCCAAACCTTCTGACCTTTAAAACTCCATTCTTCGAACCCTGCTTATTGCAAAAACTCATGAAAATCCCTCCTCTTGTTTTCCCAGCCAATGGCTTTGGGGAAGTGTTCTCCTTGTGCATATCCCTGTGCGCTCCACTCTCTCACCTTTCTCCATGACCAGGGCTCCTTCCCCTCTACAGTACTTGTGATCTGTTTCTCCCCCAAACCATGTCTCTGCACTTTCTACCTTCCTTGATGCTGTCTTTTCTTTACCTCTAGTTGTGCAGTTGTTCTATCAGTCTTCAGGGCAATTTCTTGGGTATTCAGAATGATTTGATAGTTATCTAGCTGTGTTCAAAGGATAAGGCAAGCCTAGGGTCCTCTTACTATGCTGCCATCTCAGCTCCCTCTGTCTCCTGAAATATTCATAAAAAAACAAACAAAAAACTGATGACATCTTAATAAAGTCTGTAGTTTAGTTAATATTGGTGTACTAATTCTAATCTCTTAGTTTTGATAAATACATTGTTTTTGTAAGATGTTAACTAAAGAGAAGTTGAGGGAAGGGTATATGGAACACTCTGTATTATGTTTTCAACACTTAGTAATCTAAAATCGTTCCAGAAAAATGATAAATTTTGTTTTATTGATAAAATAAGCTGCAATCTTAGCTTTTCCTCTTTTTATTTTTTTGTTTTTTATTTTTTTTCTTTTAAAAATTTTCTTTCTTCAAAAAGTCATGGTTTAAAAGAGCAGTGGCCATATAAAAGAGCCAGACCTAGGGGCGCCTGAGTGGCTCAGTTGGTTAAGCATCTGCCTTCAGCTCAGGTCATGCTCCTGGGGCCCTGGGATGAGCCCTGCATCAGGCTCCCTGCTCAGTGGGGAGTCTGCTTCTCTCTTTCCCTCTGCCCCTAGCCCCACTGCTAATGCTTTCTCTCTCTCTCTCTCAAATAAATAAATAAAATCTTAAAAAAAAAAAAAGAACCAGACCTAGAACTCTACCAAATGACTCTGGGGCTTCTGGAACACTCTTGGTAAAAGAGGCTGATGTACATGGTTTGTGCTCCACTTACCTCCTTGAAAACATCAGTGCTCCATCTGGTTGCCCTAACTGTCCTGTTGCCTCAGTGATCCTAGGGCCCATAGCCCACATCAGTGCCAACTGTCCTAACAAGGCAGCCACAGGGTGGTGCACACTGGGACAACCCTGGTTAGAGCTCACTATAGCCCCAGTCTTCATGCCAAGGTGACACAGGTACAAAGCAACCCAGAACATTCCAGGCCCATACCACTTCAACTTTTGATGGCTTTCTAGGGCAACACTGGTGCAGAGTGCTCCTGAACCTTTCAGCTGACATCTGCTTCAGATGCAGCTACCCTCCAAGCATGCCCACTGCTTGGAGTACCCACCCCCCAAAATCCCAGCCTGTTCTTGCATTGGTCCCAGCCATTCTACCAGGGCAAACCCCCATGCTAAGCACCTTGGGACATTCCTGGTTGCACCCAATTCAGGGACCTCCCAGCCCATACCCTGCTTCAGCTCCAGCCACACTGCCAGGGCATCTTCTGCACAGAGTGACCCAAGGGATACTGACTTGCACCTATTTCAGCTTCAGCTGTTTTGCCAAGGTGTTTTCAATACAAAGAACCCCAGGACACCCCAGCCTGCATCCACTTCAACTTTAACTGTCCAGACATTGCACCCACTGTTGGGAAAGCCCCAGGACTGCCAACCCACCGCAGCCATATAGTTCAAGCCAGCAAGCAAAAGACAACAACCACACACAGTCTAATTAGGTACAATAACACATGTGACCATTCCTTCAAGTTTAGGAGAAGTAGCTGTTCCACCTAATCCATAGAAACAAACAGAAAGTCAAGCAAAATCAGGAGACAGAGGAATAGTCTCCAAAAGAAAGAACAAGACAAAATCTGGGGAAAAGAAATAAATGAAATGGAGATTAACAATATGCCTGATAAGGAATTTAAAGTAATGGTCATACAGATGCTCACCAGTCTGGAGAGAAAATTGGAAGAATTCAGTGAGACTTTCAATAAAGAGCTAGAAAATATAAATAAAGAACCAATTAAGTAACCTCTTTGATATTGCCCACAGCAACTTCTTTCAAGATACATCTCCAAAAGCTAGTGAAACAAAAGCAAAAATGAACTTTTGGGACTTCATCAAGATAAAAAGCTTCTGCACAGCAAAGGAAATAGTCAACAAAACAAAGAGGCAACCCACAGAATGGGAGAAGATATTTGCAAATGACTCTACAGATAAAGGGCTGGTATCCAAGATCTATAAAGAACTTCTCAAACTCAACACCCAAAAAACAAATAATCAAGTCAAAAAGTAGGTGGAAGATATGAAAAGACACTTCTCTGAAGAAGACATACAAATGGCTAACAGACACATGAAAAAATGTTCATCATCATTAGCCATCAGGGAAAATCAAATCAAAATCACATTGAGATACCACCTTAAACCAATTAGAATGGCAAAAATGGACAGGGAAAGAAACAACAAATGTTGGAGAGGTTGTGGAGAAAGGGGAACCCTCTTACACTGTTGGTGGGAATGCAAGTTGGTACAGCCACTATGGAAAACAGTGTGGAGGTTCCTCAAAAATTTAAAAATAGAGCTACCCTATGACCCAGCAATTGCACTCCTGCATATTTACCCCAAAGACACAGATGTAGTGAAAAGAAGGGCCATATGCACCCCAATGTTCATAGCAGCAATGTCCGCAATAGCCAAACTGTGGAAAGA
>NC_138385.1:45518391-45547934 GCF_054177405.1 Leptonychotes weddellii
GGTGTTAAGGAGGGCACATATTGCATGGAACAGTGAGTGTTATACACAAAAAATGAATCATGGAACACTACCTCAAATCTAATGATGTACTGTATGGTTGCTAACATAACATAATAAAAAAAAAAGAAAAAAATTTAAAGGGTTAAAGAATATAATAACTGACATTGAAAACACACTAGCAAGACCCAACAGCATACTAGCAGATGCAAAAAACATGTCAGCAATCTGTAAGACAGTGTAATGTTAAACACCCAAGCTGAACAGCTAAAAGAGAAAAGATTTTTTCAAAAAATGAAGATTGTGGGGCACCTGAGTGGCTTACTCTTTTAAGGCTCAGACCTTTGACTCAGGTCATGATCTCCAGATCTTGGGATTGAGCCCCACGTCAGGCTCCCTGCTCAGCAGGGCGTCTGCTTCTCTCTCCCTCTGTTCCTCCTTCCTGCTCGTTCTCTTTCTCAAATAAATTAATAAAATCTATAAATAAATAGATAAATAAATAAATAAATAAATAAATAAAATGAGGATAGTTTAAGAGATGTCTTGGACTACATCATGAAAACAAACACTCACATTATAGCGGTTCCAGAAGAAAAAGAAGAAGAAAGAGAAGGGGGTAAAAAACTTATTTGAAGAAAGAATACATGAAAACTTCCCTAATGTAGGGAAGAAAATAGACATCAAGATCAAAGAAGCATAAAGAGTTCCAAACAAAATGAAACCAAGGATGGCCACACCACAGCACAGTATAATTAAAATCTCAAAATCTAAAGATAAAGAGATATTTTTAAAAGCAACAAGAGGGAAGCAAAAAGTTACATATAAGAAAAAATGTGTAAGGCTATCTGCTGATTTTTCAGCAGAAACTTTGCAATCCCAAAGGGACAAAGGGACATGAAGAAGGGAGTGGCATAATATATTCAAAATGTGAAAGGAAAATACCTACAGCGAAGAGTACTCTACTGGCAACTTTATCATTTAGATTTAAAGGAGTTATTAAGAGTTTACCAGACAAACAAAAGATAACAGGTTTTATCACCACTAAACCAGCCTTTTAAGAAATGGTAAAGGCACCTCTTTAAGTGGAAAAGAAATAGCTGTAATTAGACATAAGAAGATTATGAATAACATAAGTAAAATATGACAACATATACATAAAATGTGGGAAAACGTGGAAGAGGGAGAAAAAAGAAGTTTATTTTTAAGAATGTGTTTGAACTTAAATGACCATCAAATTAACATACACTTCTATATAGTTATGATGTCATATAAGAACTTCATGGTAACCATCAGCCCAAATCCTACTGAAGATGTGCACAAAGAAGAAAGCCAAACAAAACACCACAAAGAAGAAAGCCAAACAAAACACCACAGAAATTCTTCAATCACAAAGAAAGAGACCAAGAGAAGAAGAAAGGAGCAGAGAAGAACCACAAAAACAACCAGAAAACAGATAACAAAATGACAAGTACATACCTATCAGTAATTACTTTAAATGTAAATGGCCTAAATACTCCAATCAAGAGACATAGAGTGGCAGAATGGATTTAATCCAAACAAAAACAAACAAAAAGCAAAACAAAACAAAAAACAAGACCCATCTATATGCTGCTTATGAGAAACTCATCTCAGACCTAAAGACAGATACAAACTGAAAGTGCAGGAGTAGAATTCCATTTATTGTGCACTTGGAAGCAAAGAAAAAAAAGTAGCAAAACTTATATCAGACAAAGTAGACTTTAAAACAAAGACTGTAACACCAAAGAAAGGCATTACATAATGATAAAGGTATCTATCCAACAAGAGGATATAACAATGGTAAATATCTATGCAAACAACACTGAAACACCTGAGTATATAGAGCAAATATTAATGAACATAAATAAAGAAATTTATGGTGCTATGATAATAGTAGGAGATTTTAAAACTCCACTTACATCAATGAATAGATCGTCCAGGCAGAAAATCAATAAAGAAACAGTGTCTTTGAATGACACATTAGACCAGATGGACATAACAGATATATACAGAACATTTCATCCAAAAACCACAGAATATGCATTATTTTCGAGTGCATATGGAACATTATCCAGAATAGGTCACATGTTAGGCCACAAAACAAACCTTAATAAATTTTAGAAGATTGAAATCATACCATGTATCTTTTCCAATCACAATGGTATAAATCTAGAAATCAATCATAAGAAAGAAGACTAAAATACCCCACAAACATGTGGAAGCTAAACCACATGATCCTAAATAATCAATGTGTCAACAAAGAAATCAAAGAAAAAAATAAAAATAAAAAACTACTTAAAGACAATAAAAATGAAAATGCAACAGGTCAAAATCTTTGGGACACAGCAAAAGTAGTTCTAAGATAGAAATACATAGTGATACAGGCCTACCTTAAGGAACAAATAACAAGCTCCAATAAATAATCTTAACTTATACCTAAGGGAGCTAGGAAAAGAACAAACAAAGCCTAAGGTGAGTAAAAGGAAGGAAATAATAAAGATCAGAGCAGAATGAAATGACATAGAGACTAAAAAAAAAAAAAAAGAGAGAGAGGGAGAAAGAAAAAAATCAATGCTGCTTCTTTGAAAAGATAAAATTAATAACCATTAGCTAGACTCATCAAGAAAAAAGGTACCCAAATACATAAAATCAAAACAAGAGAGGAGAAAAAAACATATTTTTATTGCAGCATTATTTACAATAGCCAAGATACGGAAGCAATCTAAGTGTCCATCAATAGACAACTGAAAAAGGAAGAAGTGGTATACACACACACACACAAACACATACACATACATAATGGAATATTACACAGCCATAAAAAGGATGAGATCATTCCATTTCCAACAACATGGATGGAGGTTAATATGCTAAGTGAAATATGTCAGACAAAGAAAGACAAATACCATATTATGTCATTTATATGTGAAATCTAAAAACAAAAAAAAATGAATAAACAAAAAGCAGAATCAGACCTGTAAATACAGAGAACAAACTGATGGTTGCCAGAGGGGAGGTGATTAGGGGAATGGGAAAATGGGTAAAGGGGAGTGGAAGATACAGGCTTCTAGTTATGGAATGAATAAGTCACAGTTATAAACAGAGAATAAAAAATTTAGTCAATGATATTGTAACAGTGTTGTATGGTGACTGATGGTAACTACACTTGTGGTGAACATAACCATCTATAAACTTGAATCACTATTTGTACACTACACTTGAAACTAATATGTATTGTGTGTCAAGTGCACTCAAATAAAAAAATAAAACATTAACATTTATTTGGCACTGTAAAAGAATTAAAACAAACCCCAGTTTTCCTTGCTTCTACTTTTGCCTTCTTTCTTTTCTCTCTGTCTTTCTCTTCTACTACTACTTTTTCACTTTTTATCTCACCTTCCTCCGAACCTCAACTGGCATTAGAAAGTTAACAGATAGCCTTCACATCTTATAAAGAGAGCTCTCTATCGAATTGTTCTTACAGCTGCAAAAGTGAGATTGTACCAACAATCCCTAGCAGGCAGCATGAAAAACTGTACATCTCCTCTCCAACAATTCAAGCTGCAAGTTTTGTAGAAGTTACAGATAAAACAAAACAAAACAAAACAAAAGCAAAAGCAAAGCAAAACAAACAAACTAAAAACTAAAACCTTGGGCAGGACTACAATCACTGTGGCAGACATACTCTCAGGTGAATTCCAGTGATGTACTCCCTTATATAATCTTCTTTTGATTGCAGACAGAATCCTTGATTTGTTTTTAACCAATAAAAATTATGACAAAAGGTTATGGTATATTTCTCCCTTGGTTATATTATAGAAGACTTCGTTTTCACAAAATGGAGCAAGAGGCTTTTTTGCTGACCTTGAAGAAGCAAGCTGACATAAAAGGAAAGGTATATATGGCCGGGACCTCAGGACAGCCTCTAGAAGCTTAAAGCCTCAGTTCTACAATCACAAGGAACTGAATTCTGCTGGAAATCATGTGAGATGGAGGATCTCAAGCTTCAGAAAAGAATGTAGATTAGCTGACTCCTTGATTGCAGTCTTGTGAGACCCTGCATGGAAGAACCCAGCTAAGCCATGCTCAGAATCCTGACCCACAGAATCTGTGAGATGATAAATATGAGTTGTCTTAAATTGCTAAGTCTTAATTTGTGGTAGTTTGTTACACAGTGATAGAGAACAAATTCAGTCACACACCTTTCTTCTCACCCAATAAAAACTCCAATTCTGCTTTGGTTCAGAGTCATGAGGTCTTAAGCTGCTTTCTGATGTGCATCACTTAAATAAAGTCTTTAACATCTTTTTAAGTCACTTTGACTATTTTTTTTCTTGACAATTTTGTTCTGTGATGCAGAGCCAGTCTGAATGAACCCTTCTCCTGCTGAGGTTTCACACTTGAACAGAGTGCATCAAGGATCTCAGGCTTCCTCCCTTTTCTGGAACTATAGGTAGGTTGGGTGTTAAGGCCTCCTCCTACTCCTGTGCTTAAATTTGTCCCGCAACATAGATATTGTGGCTTTGAATCTTTGAAAAGGTTAATCTACTGTCTGAGTAAAGGCACTACCTCTGTTTCCTTTCATCTTTCTGGAATATCTAGCCAAGCAGAGAATTAGATAATTGTCCTAAGGTACAAAAAGGCCTTTCTCCCTTCTTCTATCTGCAATCTTTTATCATGGGCTAAGTAGTGACCTCAGGGAAGATAAACTTGAACTTAGTGGCTCCTTTCATGGTGCCTTAAAAAAAAAGAAAATAAGATAGCCAACTAACAATGGGCAACTTTCTTTAACTAGTACAAAGAAGCTGAGAAAAGAAAACAATTCAAGAGATTCCAGTCTATTGTGGCCTCTCTTAAAACAACTTCAACCTCTCTCTCCCCAAAGACCTGCTCCTAACTCTGTTTCTGTGCCTTAGTGCCACTCTGCTAGTTTCCGGGAGAGGCTGTTCCTCAACCTCCATTACTTTTTTTCTCCTTCTTCCCTTTCCCAGGTCCTTTTAACCTTTAGAGTAGAACCTTTATCCTTTCTCCTTCAAATAAGTGAAAGCACTGGGGATACAAGAAAGTTTTTTAAAGGCAATTCCTGGGGATTTCCCCTCAAATTGACTGGGGAATAATCCAACTCTGTCAACAAATCAATCTGTCTCTTAATTTTAAGCATCAACTGGAAACCACTTTTAGGAAATATTCAGGGTTTGGCATTCACATTAACACTGCCACAGGCAATCTTCACCTTTTTGTTAATGGCCTTTAGCCTAAAATGGATGCTATTTTGAAGCATAATATAGGCTGTAAGACCATACGGCCCAGTGTTTTGAGGATAGCATAATAAACATAGAGAAAACCACACACTGCAAAATCATATCACTGTCATTTTAAAACAGACACAATGCAGGTAAGGATCGATACTTGAAGATATTACAAATAAAAAGGCTACTGGGTCCATAGTTGTCTTTCTTTGGCCAGGAAACAAGCCACCCAACAGGCTGCTTAATCAGAAATAGAACAATTCCTCTCTGAGGAGGGCTTCCTCCTGTGTCCTAACTGTCTCTGTATCAGTAAAAAAACAAAACAAAACAAAACAAAAACTAACTATATTAGTAAATGACTATCCAATCTTGTTTTTAGTAGACATTAGAGCCACACTATCCACCAATAATCTCTCCTAATTTCCTACCACCCTTCCTCAACAATGAAAAGGTCTTGGTGTTGGGACTTACCAAACACATTTTTTCTTCCTCATTTTTCTGTCCACTCCCATACTGCCTATCTCCTTGGGAACCTTAACTTCTCCAGATGACTTTTTTCTAAGTCTTTACAACTATGCTAATTTATTAAAATTAGATAAATGGGTAAAATTTGCTCAGTGGTTACCTACTATTAGGTGCACATTCAAAGGACCTTTTCTTGATTCCCCAGACTTTGATAGTCAAATATACCATATTATGTGGTTCCACTTGACTACTTTGGACTCTTGTGTCTCTAATTCTTTTCTACTCTAGAATTACCTAAAATTTCTTATTTGCTTGCCTTAATACCTAATGTCCTCTAGGCTACCTCATCTATGGTGTGGGAAAAATATAGAACTTTAATGAGTCATTATACAACCCATAGAGCCTCTTCTTTTATTACCCTAGGAACCCTAAATCCCAAAACATTAGGGGTACTATCCATTTGATTTTGCATCCCCCCCCAAAAAAGGGGTGGGCGGTTTGAAATTAGTACATCCCTAACATTATTCAACAAAATCCTAGCCATGGGCATCAGTCCTATAAACGTCCCTACCAGGCTCTTTCCCTCTCTCCTTCTGGATATTAGAAGGTCCTATAACTTGTTGGCACTCTTGCCCAGGGATTCCCCTTACTTTGCCAATTCCTGAAAGAGTAATAAACCTTTGAATCACTTGCAGTCAGCGGTTCCTGTGTGGAATATTTTGACATCTGATACCATTTAATGGAAAAGAACAGCAGATCCAACAAAGGGCCAAGGTGAATCATAACACATCCATAGTTGTCATACCCTTAATCCAGCTACCTATCTTTTTTCCCTCTTCCAGAGAAAGTAATAGTTTAACATTAACCCCAAAATTTTCCCCACCTCACTCTGAACTCCTCTGTTAGACTCATAATTCTTTGTAGATGGGTCACAGCTTAAGAATGAACAGAATATTTTCAAGCTGGATATACTGTTATCACTTTCCAAGAATTTATTGAATAATCCTTTTTCTGAAGTCAAATCAGCACAACTAGATAAAGTAGCTTGACTAGATCCTGTCAGCTAGCAAAGGATGAAATGGCTAACATAAATAGACAGCATATGCTTTGTGTGTGTTTCCAAATGTTATGGAAACGTGGTTTCTCAACTGCTGATGGTGCACCCATTAAGCACAGTGAGCAAGTTTGAGTTTTACTAAATGCCTTGTTTCTCCCTAAAAAATTGGTTGTAATTAACATTGAAGCTCATACTAGAGAATAAACTTGTGAAGGAAAATGAAATATCTCAGCAGACCAGTATGTTAACCAAGTTACTCTCACCCAGGTTTAATTAAATCAGCAAACTAAAGTTAATCTGGTTAATCCAGATCACTTCATGAAGTTTATGAGCAAACTGAAATCACAATGATCAGACTGTGAAAAAAGATAACTGGAGAAATCTGGGTGTGCTCTCTAATCCGACCGGTTATAGAGGTAGCAAGATGACTGGTTAGTCTCTCCAGACACTCTGAAATGGATCTTGGTGAAAAAATGTGCACACTATGACCCACCACAGTAAAGAAAACATAAAAACTCTTCTGGAATAACATTAAAGGGGAAGATTTAATTGTATAGCAGATAAGGGTCTCCAGTGTATGTCTTACCTACCAGACTCATAACTCTAGAAAACTTTGTAAAGGTGGTACATAGATAGGAACCACAAGGGAACCTTTGAATATTCTCAAATGGACTTTATACAACACCCTACATCACAAGACTTTGAATATGTGCTTATTATTGTCTGCTCTTTCAAATGGTGAAAGGCTTTCTAAATTTGCTAAAAGGAAGCTATTTTTATTGTGGCTGAAAAATGATTAGATTTTGTTTTCCTACTTAACTTTCTAGTAAAGAGCTACTCATTTTACCAGGACCGTAATTAAGGAATTTTGTAATGTGTTGCCTGCTGGCCAAAAATTATACTGTCCTCACCATGCTCAATTCTCAGGAAAAATAGAAAGAGCTAATACTTTAAAATCAAAACTTGCTAAGCTTTCTGAAGACATAAAACTACTTTGGCCTAAGTTTGTCCTGTTGACCCTAATAGCAAATGTAGATTATGAGCTTATATGTTTGTCACAGGCAGACCAAAGAGATTAGGAGCTACACTCTTATTTTAAGCTCTACTTTGTTGCAGGAAAATATTACCCAATAATGTAAAGGGCTAATGCAATATACTCAGACTTATCATCAACAGAGTCAATTCGTCTTTCTAAAGAAGCCACCCTACTTTCTGGACTTACAATCAGGACACTTAATCTACTGGAATAGACACACACACACACAAAAAAACTGCTCTGGAACCCCACTGGAAAGACCTCTACCAGGTCCTCCTTATTACTAACAGGACAGCAAACCTACACGGGATACATCTTTGTGATGCAATCTGTGATTCTTTGACGTCACGTGCGTAGGCGCCACGTGCATAGGGCAGCCTTTGATGGCGTCTTTGTCTGGTCCCTAAACCCAGAAGTTCCTTGCCTCAGGTGGCCAAGGGCAGCAGCCATAACTGCTCAGTGGGCTGCTTGGAGACAAGAAATATGCCTGCAGGCAGTAAAAAGCAGGTAATTCAGTGGTCTTTTTCTGACTTTACTTTTTTTTTTATCTCTAACTCACCACCTCTACTCACCCCACCCCCACCCCTCCCCTCTCTTTACCTTCTCTCTTCCACCTTTCTCCACTTTCCGTGTGTGTGTGTGTGTGTGTGCACACATGTCTGTGCTTTCTCTTTGAAAGCTTTTTTGGGGCAAGCCTGAGAGGGAGGGGGGATATTTAAAAAAAATCTCCAAGTGGATACACTGCTGTAACAGCTTGGTTGGGCCTAGGTTTTAAGGTGTTGTGCTTTTTTTTTTTAACTATTTAAAAACTTCACTATTTCCTGTGGTAATGTCAAAATTTTTTAGGCTTGTTACTGCTTATTTCTGGTATTAAAATTTTACTTTAGGGGACGCCTGGGTGGCTCAGTCGTTAAGCGTCTGCCTTCGGCTCGGGTCATGATCCCAGTGTCCTGGGATCGAGCGCCGCATCGGGCTACCTGCTCAGCGGGAAGCCTGCTTCTCCCTCTCCCACTCCCCCTGCTTGTGTTCCTGCTCTCACTGTGTCTCTCTCTGTCAAATAAATAAATAAAATCTTAAAAAAAAAATTTACTTTAGAATAAATACCAGCAGCTTAAACCTTAGATGTTCCTGGCATGTCAGGTATGCTAAATTTGGGGGCTAATAAAATTTTCAAGAATTGAACTATCAGTAGGAAAATGTCACGTTTAGAGCAAAATGAAAGAGCACTCTATTACTGTTCTGTCTTGAATTGACTGATGAAAGTTTGCTGATGTACTGTTAATTTTTTACATATAAAAATTAGTAAGAATTAGGGGTTATTAAAAAGAATTGAGATGAATTCTCCAAATTACTCACTGTTCATCCTGTTTGGGGAATTCTTGTACATATGTATCAATGGAGAATGGACCCTGGACCCAAATTTAGGAAATCAACAATAATTCCCTAATTTTCTAATAATTCTTTAAACTGTAAAAGGGTATTATGTCCTTTTTTGGTTGCTCCCAAAAATAATTTACATGTGACAAAATATTTTTTTTCACCATATAGGTCTTCTTGTATCTTATTTTGTTTTATTCTAATAGGTTTATATAAAAGAATATTTGCAAATTGTCTGTAGAGCAGAGCAGTAAAATAAAGCAAACATTTATTGAGCAACTTGATTGTGTTACTTCATTGCGTCTATATAACCTTATGAAATTGGTACTTTCATTGCCATTTTACATAAAAAGAAACTGAGATACAGGAATATTAACTTGTATAAACTGGTAAGTGTCAAAACTAGGATTTGAACATATGCAGCCTGGCACTCATTCTTTGTTTCTACTCCACATTGCCTTCCTGTAATAGGGGGAAAAATTTGCTTGTCTCTCTATGTGATCCATCACTATAGATTTCAAACTAAACCTCTGTGGGACCTGAAACAATAGTACCACAGATTCTGAAAGAAATCTAAGGTTCTAAGAAAATCTAGAGTTCATTAACACTATTAATATACTTGGCACAGTCTAAAACTTTGGAACTGTATTCAAATATATCTATTATACATGTTTGAGCAGATTATTCACACTTAAATTCTTGGACATTTGTTAAGATCAGACATTTTCTGATCAGTTGTACAAATGCTGAGCTTTGAGTTTTTGAACCCCAAAACCCAGTAAATACATGTGGTAAGATGTTATACCTTCTGCATTTAAGCCAAATGTGTACAGAAACTTTGTGTATTTTAATTTTAGATTTAGCTCTATTGTCTTTTTAAAATTCATATTGTCTCAAAATGAATTTAAAAATTTAAAAATCTACTTCATAATATTTAAAAATCTTTTATTCCTGGTTATTTTCTATGCCAAGATAATACCCTCATTTAGAATTTATACTGTGATTATCCATGAAATTATATTATCAATAAGGGTTAGCAATGTAATGAAAAATGAACACTGACCTTTTCATTAAGAGTTGTATAAACACATGCATGTATGAATAATAGTAGTGGCACTACTATTACTTGGCAGAGAAATTTAAGTTACTTAAATATCATCCATATGATGGCATCCACACCATTAAACATTTACTAAGGTTTAGGAATTCAGGAAGTAAAAACACACTGCAAATTTTAATATGTTAAGGATCATTAACTTCACTGTATCAATTTGTTAAAGGGCCAAATAGTGATTTTACAAATAATTAGACTTTAACAGGCAGAAATGAATTTATGTCCTTCTTGCTTTTAAGATGCATATAATGATAGATGTACTGTCATGCAAGCTTTTGTTTTTAGGTACACAACATCTCAATGTCCTCAAGAAAATGAAATATTACATATCAATTACTGATCAGTGACTGTATAAAATGCATTAGTGGCTTTTCTTCTTTTAGTTACTTTTAATTAAAGCTCATCCATCATAGGTTAGAAAGATGGAATGTTTTCAGGCTGTTTTTATTGGAAAATGGCAGTGAGCCTTTAAAGTCAAAAGTAACCTGCCGCCTTAGCGCAGGAGGCAGCGCGTCAGTCTCATAAAGTCAAAAGTACATGACAAGAGTTTCAGATCAATAAAATTGTTTTCATAGTACTTAAGATTTATATAAACTTGGGTTGGTTCCTTCCCCTCTCTTCTAAATATTTTCCTTAAGACAAATTTGGAGGGACGCCTGGATGGCTCAGTCAGTTAAGTGTCTGCCTTCAGCTCAGGTCATGATCCCAGGGTCCTGGAATTGAGCCCCACATCAGGCTCCCCACTCAGCAAAAAGCCTGCTTCTTCCTCTCCCTCTGCCTGCTGCTCCCCCTGCTGTGCTCTCTGTCAAATAAATAAATAAAATCTTTAAAAAAACAAATTTGGAAAATATTTTTTAATAATATCAGGTTTCATGTGTTTTTGTAATGCCACACTTACAATATCATGGCCTAATGAGAAATACCTGTAGGGAAAGAGACAAATTTTAGTTCTACCCTTCAAAATCTTCTAGCTGGTTTAAGAGTTAAATTGACATGAGGCAGATTAAGAGGAGAAAAAAAAATACAAAGTCTAATTATATGTGCACAGAGGCCCAATAATGAAATCGAGACCCATATAAATGACCATAGCAGGTAATTTTTATACTTTTTAGGCAAAGAGAATAAATCTGTGAGGAATTGACAGGAAAATGAAAACTCTGGGAGCTTCAATTAGTAAGGAATTCTAAACAGAATTTGACCTGGAGTAATAAATTGGTAAAAAGTAATTAAGGTTTTTTATACAGCCTTCTCTGCTCTAAATTTCCCATCTCTAGTGATAAGGATGTCTCTTTACTTTCTGGTATGGAGAGGGTACCTTTTATATGGGAGATTTATTTCTTGCTTTCCGGAGACAAAAAGGGGGAGTCAGAGTGTTTTTGTTTGTTTGTTTTTTGTTTTCTTTGTTTTTTGTTTTTTTGCATTGTCTATCTTTTATGTAACTTTTATTTAGAATAATCAATAGGCCAAAGTTGTACATTTTGGAGTGGCCTGTCCTTGTTCCCTACATACTTCTTTGATTTTTTTTTAATAATTCCTACTGGGCTGCTCTGTGTTATGGCCATCAATTTTTACATATTGCAAACAAATCTCTATAAAAGGATTAAAATTAATGATATTCAAGGCCTGATGCAAGATAAGTTCCAAAGTGAGGAAAATAACAGAATAACATGCTCTCCAATCTTTATACTGAGAAGGATAAATTAATAGTTTTAATTAGAAAAAAAACCACTTGCTGAAATACATTTATACATTTTTAATTCACATTTTTAGCTAAAGCTATAAAATCTAATGTACTCTTTTGAGGATATAAAGATTCCTTTTAAATTCTGAATGTGAATGAGCACCTCTGAATGAGATAAGGTTTTTCTGAAGAGGTGTTCAGGTCTACTGGGCTGGAAGCCAGAAATATAATTTCCTGGTTCTCCTCTAACTTGTAAAGATAATTACTTATCCTTTCTGTGCCTACTGTAAGGATGTTATTAGAATGACTGAGAATACTGAGGTATTGTTAAGATTTTTTATGGCTAAATGGAGAAAAATGGTGACACAAACTTTATGTTACCTTACAGATGGTACTTTACCTTTCCTTTTTTCTTTCAAACAAAGGCTATTTGAAAAAATCAAGGTCGGTTTTTAAAATTAATATCCTCATATGACATGAAATCCTTGAGACTTTTACCTTCACATCACTTACGAATTGCAAGTTTCAAATTTAAAAAATGTCAGCAAAATGATGTTTTTTATTCAATAAACATTTATTAAAATAGTAACTTTTTATTCTAAATTTTAGGACAATATTGGGAGACTCCTCTTTTCCAGGAGTCAGTGAGTGAAAGGTTCACAACCAAGGTAGATATCAGTCAAAAATTTTTCAGTAGATTCTCTTTAGTTTCTACCAGAGGTAAGATGAAGAAATGATCAGATATTACCTGGATGGGTTTCTTGGCCCTTCAATAGTAAAGTTTCTCTATTTAACTCTTGAACTTTCTATTAGGGCTTTCCAGAGAACAGAGTGACAACAACAACAAAATAGGATGTAGATAAGACATGTGTATATCTATATCTATCCACCTATCTATCTATTATCTATCATCTATCTATCTATCTGCCTACCTACTTATCTATTTATAGAAAGAGACAGAGGAAGAGGGAGAGGGAAAGAAGGAGAGAAAGGGGTGAAGGGAGAGACAGTGAAAGAAGGTGAGGCAGAGATTTATTTTAAGGAATTGGCTCATGTAATTGAGGGGCCTGGGAAATCCAAATTCTGCAGGGCAGGCTTAAAGGCTGGTGATACAGGGTGGCGTGTTGATGTTGAAAGCAATCTGGAAGCAGAATTCCTTGCTTTTTGAGGGACCTCAGTCTTCTTTCGTTAAGGCCTTGAACTAATTGGATGAGCCCACCCACATTATGTAGGATAATTTGCTTTACACAGAGTCCACTGATTTAAATTTTAAACTTATCTAAAAAATATCTTTACCCCAATATCTAGACTGGTGTTTGGTCAAATATGTGGGTACCCTGACCTAACCAATTTAACACATAAAAATAACCACCACATCTATTTTGCTCACCCACCTCTTCTCTGGCAACCACCAGTTTGTTCTCTATATTTAAAGAGTCTGTTTTTTTGTCTATTTGTTTTTTTTTAATTTAATTTATTTTATTATTTATTTTTAAAATTATTTATTTATTTGAGAGAGAGAGCAAGCACAGGAGTGGGGGGGATGGGCAGAAAAGAGAGGGAGAAGCAGACTGTCCACTGAGCATGGAGCCCAATGCAGGGCTCAATCCTGGGATTCCAAGATCATGACCTGAACTGAAGGCAGACGTTTAACTGACTGAGCCACCCGGGTGTCACTGTTTTGTTGTGTTTTTTTTTTAGATTTGCTTTTCTCTGTCTAACTTATTTAAATTAACATAATACCAAGAGACTATGGACTCTGAAAAACAAACTGAGGGTTCTAGAGGGGAGGGGAATGGGAGGATAGGTTAGCCTGGTGATGGGTATTAAAGAGGGCATGTACTGAATGGAGCACTGGGTGTTATATGCAAACAATGAATCATGGAACACTACATCAAAAACTAATGATGTAATGTATGGTGATTAACATAACATAATAAAAAAATAAAAAAAATAAAAGGCAATATGAACAAATAAAAAAATAAATAAATAAATTAGCATAATACCCTTTAGATCCATCCATGTGTTCACAAATGGCAAGATGTCATTCTTTTTTATGGCTGACTAATATTCAATTTTGTGTGTCTTTGTGTATAACATCTTCTTAGCTCATTTATCTATTGATGGACACTTGTGTTGCTTGCATATCTTAGCTATTGTAAATAATGCTGCAATAAACATAGACATGCATATAACTTTTCAAGTTAGTATTTCCATATTTTTGTCTGGCAAATCCCCAGTAGTGGAATTACTGGATCATATGGTATTTTTATTTTTAATTTTTTGAGGAAACTCCATATTATTTTCCACAGTGGTTGCACCAATTTACATTTCTACTGACAGTGCACAAATGTTCCCTTTTCTTCACATCCTTGCCAACACTTGTTATTTCTTGTCTTTTTGATACTAGCCATTCTGACTAGTGTGAGATGATATATCATTGTGGTTATTTGTATTTCCCTGATGATGACTGATACTGAGCATCTTTCCATGTGACTGTTTATCATCTGTATGTCTTCTTTGAAAAAAAAATGTTTATTCAGGTTTTCTGCCCATTTTTAAATCAGATTGCTTTTATGGTATTGAGGGGTTTATGAGGTACAAACTTCCAGTTATATAAAAAATCATGGAGATGAAAAGTACAGCATAAAGAATATAGTCAATAATACGTCATAATATATGGTGACAGATAGTGACCATGCTTATTGTGTTGAACATTGAGTAATGTATAAAATTGTCTAAACAATATGTTGTACACCTGAAACTAGTACAGCATTGTCAATTATACTTCAAAATGAAACAAAAAGTAACCATCACAAACTTTCAGTTTTAAGCAGAGATTCAAGGCCACATTGCCACTTTCTTAAGGAATAGAGAACAAGAGGGTTGCCCACAGTTAAGCACAATGGACAAGACCTTTTCTCTGTTGAGGTGAGCAATTTTATATAATGTTATCAATTGTTCAGGTCCTAGGAATTATTTAGAAAATGTAGTGTTTTGTGCAAGGAAAAAAAATGGATGGCCAAGGCAGCTTACCCCCTCATCAAAACCTTATATCTACAGTATATTGTACTCGCCACATAGAGTCACCCTTGTGCCAATTTCCTCTACCCATTCTTTGCCAGGGATGCTATATAATTCAATCCATTCAGAGTGCAGGCTATGACTACCCTATCAGTGCTTCTTAGAACTGGGGATGTCTGGGGCTCTAATCCCTGGGCATTGGCACATCCAGTTTGAATCAAGGATCTTGAAGGTTGGGCCACAAATATCTCATAGCTCATTTGATAATTGAGTTGGCTTTGCAGCAGGACATAAAAAACATAAAATTATCTAACAGAACAGAACAACAGAATCAACATTGGGTCACTTCTTTATGCCTGTTACCATGTTTTGCCCATATTGTTACAGGATCTCTGTGAGGGGGATAATATCCCCATTTTACAAACCAGAAAGCTGAGGTGCAAAAGTTGATAATTTACTCATTTTCACATAGCTCTTAAATATAAGAATCTCGATTTGAATTCAGGTTTTTCCAACTAAAGAATATAGTGCTGAGCAAACAGGCATGGGCCTATTCTTCTGGAGAAATGCTTGTTTTATTTTATTACTGTTTTAGTACATGCTATAAGCAAAGTCACAAAGATAAAAATATTAGATTTATGAAAGAACTGTGTATATTAATTTCTTTCTCAGCAAATCAAAACCAAAAGCTGTGTAATCAACAAGACTTTTTTCACTCTGTCCTTTTAATCTTCCAGATAGATACAAGGGATGAGAGATAGTGCATATCTTATTTTTACTAAATAAAAGTCTCTTGTCATATTTGGCCTCCTAAACTAAGAAGCTTACTGTCATTCAGCTTTGTTTTCAGCAGAACTGATTACCAGTAATGTGCATAAGCAGTAATCTGATTCATGCAGCTCGTTGCTTGACACTTCATAAGTGAAATGTTTAATACCTCTTTAACTATAATAAGAGTGTCAGAACTCATGGTTCCATAGTTAAATATCTGTCGGAATTTCCATTATATAACTTATTTTCTCTGGTTTGTATATACAAAACCTGGGTGTAATGAAACTTGAATTACATAAGCTAATTCAGTGAGGAGTTAAAATACAGGAAATTAGTTACACCTCTTCATCATCAATATCTTCCTATGTAAGGCAAAGGGAGGGTCATGAAAAGATATAGGTAAAATAAACAGTGGATGACTTGGTCTCCACTTCTGAATAGAAGAAAACAGTGGGATGTATTGATAAAATGGGTAATGTAGCCCCACAGATTGCAATTTCAGGCAGAGAAAAAGTCAGCTTGAGATTGTGGCTCTAAAAGAATTACCATTTGAGTCCCAGTCTGTATTAGCTCAGCTTGCCATGACAAAGTACGATAGACTGAGTGGCTTAAACAACAGAAATTTCTTTTCTCACAGTTCTGGAAGCTGGAAATCTGAGATCAGCGTGCCAGTATGGTTGGGTTCTGGTGAGAGCTCTTTTCCTAGCTTGCAGATGGGTCACTGTGTCCTTACACGGGAGAGAGAAAAAGGAAGAGGGATAGGTAGAGAGAGCTAGAGAGACAGGTTGTGGGGGAGAGGAAGGGGGAAAGTTGGGGGTAGGAGAAGGAGAAATATATATATATATATCTTCCTCTTCTTATAAGGCCACCAACCTTATGAGATTAAGACTCTATTCTTTGACCTCATTTAAACTTAATTACCTCTGAAAAGCCCTATCTCCAAATATAGTGTTATTGGGGGTTAGAACTTCAATACATGAATTTGGAGGAGATACAGTTCAGTTCATAGCATGATCTTAGGAAATAAATTCCTTTATACCTCTACTCCCACCCCACCATCATATCCTCCCTAGGGCACCTGAACTCTTCTTCCCCCTTCCCCAAGTGGCTCTGTATTTCTATAAACAAATGAATTAGAATAGACAAAAGGGTAGTTGCATAGGTGGATGGACCAACAGATGAACAGAGGGTGAAGGAATGTATAAATATGTAAGTAGTGAATGCCTGCATATATAGACACAAAGATATTTGTGTTCATGTTTAAAAGGAGAAGGAGGTGTGCTACACTGAAGAGCCTTAGTAGAACACACTTTGTATCACATTCTAAAATACAATTAAGTTTTAATCATTTGATCATTTGGGGAATTGTGAGACATTCTGACCTGGTTATTGAACTGACCAGCAAAAATTATACTGTGAGTGAAGTTCATCTGTAGTTTTCAGCACAACCTTCTGCATGTATCCTGAACTCTTTTCAGACCTTCTTATTTTAGGTGCTTACTGGTCCCATTCCCATCTCTAGTTGTTCTCCTCACTCTAATCAGAATTTACCAGATGCTACTTTATTTACTTTCTAAGGGTCTTCTTTCTCTTACCTGTCAATGTGATGTTATAAATTAATCAAAATTTGGGCTATTATTCAGCTTAACTAGAGATTCAGCTGATAGAAGATCACCAAGAATTGAATGGGATACTGGAAGGTCAATAATATTCAACTACTTAGATAATAAAAGTAACAAAGTGGTTTTGGTCAGTCTAACTCATTTAACAGCTAGATGGAAGAGACCATCTGGAAATTTATTCCCTGCTGTGACAATTTACATTATGACAAATAAATAATAAATAGGAAAAAGCTTAATGATAGCATGTTACTAAAAAATATTATTTACATTGTTCCAAATTAAATTTAACGTTTATTTTCTATATATGTTAGAACCAGTATTTCTGAACAATCTTCAAATTATGTTTCTATAGTTTATGTGAAACTATATTACTTACTCTCAAATATGGAGTTCTTTATACATCGAATCAGGTAACACTAAATTAGGAATGTTAATGTTTACTGGTTAGGTTGCTTATGAAAAGTTGTTATGGATAAGGGGAACTAAGATGGCAGCATAGTAGGAGGACCCTAGGCTAGTGTTATCCCTCAAACACAACTCAATAACTATAAAATCATTCTAAATACCCCAGAAATCAACCTGAAGACTGACAGAACAAACTCCACAACTAAAAGGAGAGAAGAAGCCACATCAAAGAAGTAGGAAGTGCAGAGACTTGGTTTAAGGGAGAAATAGATGGCAGGTCCTGTGGAAAGGAGGGAGCTGTGGTCACAGAGACAGAGAGGAGCACATGTCATGTCGGGGTGGGGGGTGAAGCACAAGGAGAACATTTCCTCAAAGCAATTGTTTGGGGAAGTGAAAGGGGCAGATTTTAGTGAGTTTTTGCAGCTGCAGAGCTTAAAGACTAGAGTTTTAAAGGTCAGCAGGCAAGACTGGAATAGAGCCCTGAGGGTGCTTCCCTGCTCCTGGAGAGAAGGCAGGCAAGCAAGCCATGGGCAGGCAACATGGTAACAGCAATTGGAAGAATCTCTGGGGCACACATGGGGGAGATGATTCTTTCTTGATGGAGTGCATTCCTGAGAGGTAGTGTTGACAAAGACTCCTCTCTTGGGACAGAAGAGACAGCTGGTGCCATTTCCTTCCCTTGCCCCTCAGCATAAATGCAGAGCCACCTACAGAAAGCAGCTCAGCTCAACCACAATACTGGCTACCTAACCCACTTACACCAAGTCCCACACTTATGTGCTCTGGTGTGTCTGCCCTTCCTGGTCAAGCCTGCCTCAGTCCCCACACTGCAAGACCCTCCTCCAGAAGAAGAGCTCAGGCCTATGCCCACACTGCATACCTAAAGCCTGAAGTTTTAAAACTCAGCAGCTTGGCTGGGATAGAGCACTGGAGGGCATTGTGCTGTTCCTGGAAAGAAGGCAGGCAAACAACCTGGAGGCAAACCATGTGGAACAGTGATCTAAAAAATGCCTGGGACACACATGGGGGATATTATTTGCTCTTCTCAGATTCCCTGAGAGACAACATTCATGGAGACTCCTATCTAGGGACAAAGGAGTTGATTGACAACAATTCCCTCCTCAGCCCCTCTGCACGAACACAGAACCACCTAAGGTAAACAGCATAGAGCCAGCACTGGATGTCTAATCTACTTACACCAAGACCCATACATGTGTGCTCTGGCAGTACTGCCCTTCTCAGTCAAGGATGCTTCAGTCTCAGTGCAATGGGCTCTTCCCTAGAAGACCAACAGAAAACCCTGCCGACACCATGTCTCCTGACTAGAGAGAATTGCAAGGCCTCAGTTCTACCAGAAATAGTATCAGGTCTCATTTGAAAAGCAGATCAGAGTACACCTGGTTAAAATTTGCCACATTCTGGCCAAGGACCAAGCACTGCCCACTGTACACAAGGAGAGACTCTGCAGATGACTGGCCTGAAGATACAGCAGCCAAAACAACAACAGAGTGAAAGCAGCACACAACAGAGAACTTCCTGAAGTGCTAGGCCCTAACAGTATATGACCTCTTCATAAAATCAATACTCTTGGGAGTAGGAAACATAAGGAGATTTTCTAACACAGAGAAGAAAACAGAGACTTAGACAAAATGCCAAGATGGAGGGATTCATCCCAAGTGAAAGAACAAGACAAAGTCATGGACAGAGACCTAAGTGAAACAGAGATAAGTAATATACCTGATGGAGATTTTTGTTTTTTGAGAAAAAGAATGCACAAGACGGGGGTTAGAGCAGAGGGAGAGGGAGAGAGACACTCTTAAGCAGGCTCTACACTGAGTGTGGAGCCCAATGTGGGGCTCCATCTCATGACCCTGAGATCATGACCTGAGCCAAAATCAAGAGTCAGATGCTTAACCAACTGAGCCACCCAGGTGCTCCAACTGATGGAGAATTTAAAACAACCATCAACAGGATACTAGCTGGGCTTGAGAAAAGAATGGAAGACTTCAGGGAGGCCCTTACCACAGAGATAAAAGAGTTAAAAAAATCAGTCAGAAATGAAAAATACATTGAAATTTGAAAAGGACTTGATGCAATGAATAAGAGTATGGGAGAAGCAAGGGGGAAATAAGTGATAGTGGAAAATAATGAAGATGAACAAAAGAGAGAAAAATTATGTAACATGAGAATAAGTTTAGGGAACTCAGTGACTCCATCAAATGTAATAACATTCACATTATAGGAGTCTCAGAAGAAGAGAGAGAAAAAGAGGACAGAAAATTTATTTGAGGAAATAACAGAAAACTTTCCTAATCTGGGGAAGGAAACAGACATCCAGATCCAAGAGGCACAGAGAACTCCCACCAAAATCAACAAAAGTAGGCCAACACCAAGACATATTTTAGTTAAATTTGATAAATATAGTGGTAAGGAAAAATAAATCCTAGAAGCAGCAAGAGAAAAGAAGTCCCTAACTTACAAGGGAAGACCCATAAACCTAGTGGCAGATCTCTCCACAGAAACTTGGCAAGATAGAAGAGAATGACATGATATATTCAATGTGCTGAATGGGAAAGATCAGTAGCCCAGAATATTCTAGCCAGCAAGGCTATCATTCAGAATAGAAGGAGAGATAAAGAGTTTCCCAGACAAACAAAAACTAAAGGATTCCATAACCACTAAACAACCCCTGCAAGATATATTAAAGGGGACTCTTTGAGGGACAAGGAAAAACCAGAAGTGACAAAGACTAGAAAGGAACAGAGAAAATCTCAAGAACCAACAAAACAGTAATAAAATGGCAATAAATACATATTTGCTAATAATTATTCTGAATATAAATGGACTAAATGCTCCAATCAAATGACATAGGGTGACAGGATGGATTAAAAAAAAAAAAGATCCATCTAAATGCTGCCCACAAGACACTCATTTCAGACCTAAAGACACCTGCAGATTGCAAATGAGGGAATGGAGAAATGTTTATCATGCCAATGAACGTCAAAAGAAAGCTGAGGTAGCAATACCCATATCAGAAAAATGAGATTTTAAACCAAAAACTGTAACAAGAGATGAAGAAGGGCACTGTATCATAATAAAGGGGACTATCCAACAAGAATATGTAATAATTGTAAATATGTATGCACCCAATGTGGGAGCACCCAAATATAAAAAATAATTTATAACAAATATAAAGAAACTCATTGATAATACAATAAAACAGGGGATTTTAATACCACACTTACATCAATTGACAGATTAAGAAGAAATGCTACAAGAAAACAATGGCTTTGAATGGCACACTGGACCAGATGGCCTTAACAGATATATACATTTCATTCTAAAGCAGCAGAATGCATATTCTTTTCAAGTGCACATGGAGCATTCTCCATAATAGGTCACATACTAAAGCATAAATTAGTCCTCAAGAAGTATAAAAAAGATTAAGATAATGTCATCCATATTTTCTGACCACAAAGCTGTGAATCTCAACCACAAGAAAAAGTTTGGAAAGACTTCAAATGCATGGAGATTAAAGAACATCCTACTAAAGAGTGAATGGGTTAACCAGGAAATTAAAGAAGAAAATTTAAAAAAATAAAACATAAGAGCAAATAAAATGATATATATTATTAATTATATATATAATTATATATAAAATATATATATTATAAGCAAAGAAAATGAAAACACAATGTCTAAAAACTTCGAGATGCAGAAAAGGCAGTCATAAGAGGGAAGTATATAGCAATACAGGTCTACCCCAAGAAGCAAGAAAAATCTCAAATACACAACTTAACCTAACAACTTAAAGAGCAGGAAAAGGAACAGCAAATAAAGCCTAAAACCAGCAGAAGAAGGGAAAACATAAAAGCAGAAATAAATGATATAGAAACAAAAAAAAACAGTATAACAGATCAACAAAAGTAAGAGCTGGTTCACTGAAAGAATTAATAAAACTGATCAACCTCTGGCCAGACTTATCAAAAAGAAATGAGAAAGGACTCAAATTTAAAAATATCACAAATGGGGGCACCTTGGTGGCTCAGTAGGTTAAGTGTCTGCCTTTGGCTCAGGTCATGATCCCAGGATTCTGGAATCGAGCCACACTTTGGGCTCCTTACTCAGCAGGGTTTCTACTTCTCTCTCTCCCCCTGCTCCTTTACCCTGCTTGTGCTCTCTCTCACTCACTCTCTCAAATAAATACATAAAATCTTTTAAAAAATAAAAATAAATACAAATATCAAAAATGAAAGGGGAAAATTCACAACCAACACTACAGAAATACAAACAATTATAGGAGAATATTATGAAAAATTATATGCCAACAAACTGGGCAATCTGGAAGAAATGAACAAATTCCTAGAAACCTACAAACTACCAAAACTGAAACAGGAAGAATTACAAAATTTTAATAGATCCATAACCAGCAAGGAAGTTGAATCAGTAATCAAAAATCTCCCAATAAAAGTCCATCACCAGATATCTTCCCAGGGAATTCTACCAGACATTTATTTATTTATTAAGATTTATTTATTTTAGAGAGAGAGAGAAACTGTGGGGGGTGGGGCAGAGGGAGAGAGAGAGAAGAATCTCAAGAAGACTCCTTCCTGAGCATGGAGTCCAACATGGGGCTTGATCCCACAACCCTGAGATCATGACTTCAGCTGAAACAGGACTCAGATGCTTAACCAACTGAGCCACCCAGGCACCCCACTACCACACATTTAAAGAAGAGTTAACAATTATTCTTCTAAAATGTTCCCCCCAAAAAATGGAAGAAAAACTTTCAAACTCATTCTATGAGGCCAGCATTACCTTGATTCCAAAACCAGACAAACACCCCACTAAAAAAGAGAATTACAGGCCAATATCCCAGATGAACAAGGATGCAAAAATTCTCAACAAGTTACAAACAAATCGATCCTACATACATTGATAAGATTATTCACCACAATAAAGTGGGATTTGCTCCTGAACTGCAGAGTTGGTTCAATATTTGCAAAGTAATCAATGTGATAAACCACATTAATAAAAGAAAGGATAAGAACCATATGATCCTCTCAATAGATGCAAAAAAAAAAAAAGTGTTTGACAAAATACAGCATCCATTCTTGATTGAAAAAAAAAAAAAAACTTCAACAAAGTAGGGATAGGTGGAACATACCTTAACATCATAAAGGCCATATACAAAAAACTACAGCTATTATCATTCTCAGTGGGGAAAAACTGAGAAATTTTCCTCTATGGTCAGGAATAAAAAAGGGATATACACTCTTACTATTTGTTTTAACATAGTACTGTAAGTCTTAGCCTCAGGAATCAAACAACAAAAATAAATAAGAGGCATCCAAATTGGCAAGGAAGAAGTCAAAGTTTCACTATTTGTAGATGATATGATCCTCTATTTAGAAAACCCAAAAGACTATCAAAAAATTGCTAGAATGGACATATGAATTCAGCAAAGTCGCAGGATATAAAATCAACATTTAGAAATCTGTTGCATTTCTATACACTAATAATGAAGCAGCAGAAAAGGAAATCAAGGAATCAGTCCCACTTACAATTGCACCAAAAACAATAAGATACCTAGGAATAAACCTAACCAAAGAGGTAAAAGATCTATATTCTGAAAACTATAAAATACTGATGAAAGAAATTGAAGATGACACAAAGAAATGGGAAAACATTCCATGTTTATGGAATCGAAGAACAAGCATCATCAAAATGTCTATACTACCCAAAGCAATATATACATTTAATGCAATCCCTATGAAAATACCACCAGTGCACAAAGAAATAAAAGACATCCAAATTGGCAAGGAAGAAGTCAAACTTTTACTATTTGCAGATGACATGATACTCTATATTATATGTTGGCTAATTGAACATAATTAAAAAAAATAAAAAGCTACAATGTTTTTCTAGGACTCAAACAGACCCCAAAAGACTACACCAAAAAACTGCTAGAACAGATAAAGGAATTGAGTAAAGTCGCAGATACAATATCAATGTATAGAAATCTGTTGCATTTCTATAAAATGATAAGGAATCAGGAGAAAGAAAAATTAAGAAAACCATTCCATTTACAAATGCACCAAAAAGGGGCGCCTGGGTGGCTCAGATGGTTAAGCATCTGCCTTCGGTTCAGGTCATGATCCCAGGGTCCTGGGATCGAGCCCCACATTGGGTTCCCTGCTCAGAGGGAAGCCTGCTTCTCCCTCTCCCTCTCCCACTCTCCTTGCTTGTGTTCCCTCTCTTGCTGTTTCTCTCTCTGTCAAATAGATAAACTCTTTAAAAAAATGCACCAAAAATAAGATACCTAGGAATAAACCTATTGAAACAGGTAAAAGATCTGTACTCTGAAAATAGTGAAACACTAATGAAAGAAATTGAAGAAGATACAAAGAAATGGAAAAGCATTCCATGCTAATGGATTGGAAGAACAAATGATAAACTGTCTATAATACCCAAATCAATGTACACATTTAATGCAATCCTTATCAAAATAACACCAACATTTTTCACAGAGCTAGAACAAACAACTATATAATTTGTATGGAACCACAAAGACCCCAAATAGCCAAATCAACCTTGAAAAAAGAAAAGCAAAGCTGGAAGCATCAGAAATTCAGACTTCAAGTTATATTACAAAACTGTAGTGATCGAGATAGTATGGTATTGGCACAAAAATAGACACATAGATAAATAGAACAGAGTACAAAACCCAGAAATGAACCCATAATTATATGGTTAATTAATCTTCGACAAAGCAGGAAAGAATATCTAGTGGGAAAAATACAGTCACTTCAACTAATGGTGTAGGAAAATCTGGACAGCAACATGCAAAAGAATGAAACTGGACCACTTTCTGACACCATACACAAAAATAAATTCAAAATGAATGAAAGACCTAAATGTGAGACAAAAAAACATAAAAACCCTAGAAGACAACACAGGAAGTAATCTGGCGAGTTGACATTGGCCATAGCAACTTCTTACTAGATATGTCTCCTGAGGCAAGGGAAATGAAAGCAAAAGTAAGCTTTTTGGGCTTCATCAAAATATAAAGCTTCTGCACAGTGAAGGAAACAATCAACAAAATTAAAAGGCAACCTATAGAATGGGAGAAGATATTTGCAAATGATATATCTGATAAAGGATTAGTATCCAAAATATGTAAAGAATTTAACAAACTCAACACTGAAAAAACAAATAATCCAGTTACAGAAATGGGCAGAATACATAAATAGACATTTTTCCAAAGAAGACATACAGATGACCAACAGACACATGAAAAGATGCTCAACATCACTCATCATCAGGGAAATGCAAATCAAAACTGCAATGAGGTATCACTTCACACCTCTCAGAATGGCTAAAATCAACACAAGAAACAAGAGGCTTTGGAGAGGATGTGGAGAAAGGGGAACCGTCTTGCACTGTTGGTGCAAATGCAAACTGTTGGCAGCCACTGTGGAAAACAGTATGGAGGTTCTTAAAAAATTTAAAAATAGAACTACCCTGTGATCCAGCAATTGCACTACTATTTTACCCAAAGAATACAAAGAATACAAAAATACTAATTTGAAGGGATATATGCACTCCAATGTTTCTCACCACATTATCTACAATAGCCAAATAATGGAAAGAACCCAGATGTCCATGGACTGATGAATGGATAAAGAAAATGTCGCATATATAGGAATATTACTCAGCCAGAAAAAAAGAGAATTAAATCTTACCATTTGCAATGATGTGGATGGAGCTAGAGAGTATTATGCTTAGAGAAAAGTCAATCAGAGAAAGACAGATACCATATGATTTCACTCATATGTGGAATTTAGGAAACAAAAAAAAATGAACATAGTGGGGCAAACCAAGAAGCCGACTCTTAACTATACAGAATGAACTGATGGTTACCAGAGGGGATGTGGGGCAGGGGGATGGGTTAAATAGATGATGGGGATCAAGGAGGGCACTTTCTGTGATGAGTAAAAAGTGTAATTGTTGAATCACTGATTTCTACACCTGACATTAATATTATACTGTAGGTCAAATAACTGGGATTTAAATAAAGACTTAAAAAGAAAAGTTGATATGCCTTTCACTTCATTGGGTGTTTTAAGGAAAATTTTTCTTTGGCTTGAGTATCATAGAAAAACTGACCTACAAATAATAGTCTTCTTAGATATATAAAGCTTCAAAATGTAATGAGTACAGACTAATAGAACAACCTCTTTGTTATTAATTAGCACAAGGTTGATCTGTGCATAATAAAATATACTCTGTTACACAACATTATAAACACTATTTGGCATTTTTAGGAGGCCATTTATGAGAATAAATTACTAATAGTTTCAACTTTTACACATAGATTATATGGTTTAATTTTGTGGAGGGTAAAACATTTAAAATAATTCTAAATTGATGCATAGAATCCTGTTTATTTTAGAAAGTGATTCCTATGTAAATCACTTCACAAGGAGTGAGGGTGATACAGAAGTTCTCCTGCTATTCTTGTTTTTGTGGCTTGTTTTTGTTTTATGATATTATGCCTTGTTTTGAAGAAGGGTAAAATAGTAGTGATATGTAGTCAGTCCATTTTATAATGCCACCCACCAACATTTCATCTTACAGAAAACCTATTTTATCCTTTACAATAACTAGATGGAGAACCGTGAATAAGTAAAAGGAATGAGGGCCTGAATAAATAGGCATATCTTAACTGTACAGATAGAGGACATTTGAATATAAAATGTAAAATTTTTAAATAGAATTTGAGAAAATTTGCTGAGCAGTGATTCCCAGTGAGAATGATTTTCTACTCAGGGGACATTGGGCAATGTTTAGAGATAACTTTGGTTGTTCAGAACTGGGATGGAGCTGTCCTATTGGCATCTAGTGAATAGAAGCTGGAATGCTGTTAAACATCCTATAATGCACAGGACAGACTCCTCTACTTCGACAAAGAATTATCCTGCTCTAAATGTCAATAGCATTGCTGTTGAGAATCTGTGGTTTACAGTGTTGGTTTTTAATTTTATGGAAGTGATTTCAAATTCTCTCATGTTTTAAAAGTTAAATCTTGAATTGTGATGAAACATTGTCACTAAAGAATTACTAACATTAAGGGACCCCTGGGTGGCTCAGTCAGTTAAGCGTCTGCCTTCAGCTCAGGTCATGATCCCAGGATCCTGGGATCGAGCTCTGTGTCTGGGTCCCCACTCAGCGGGGAGTCTGCTGCTCCCTCTCCCTCTCACCCTCCCCCTGCTCATGTTCTCTATCTCTCTCAAATGAATAAAATCTTTTAAAAAAAGAATTACTAACATTGAACTCTGAAAAAATCAAAACCTACTAAGCAACAGAACTTTAGGAGTATGGATTTATAGTAAAGCTACCTTGGTTGTTCTTCCTGTGTATTCCAAAATCATTAGTTTTTTTTAAGGTTTTATTTAATTATAGTGCCCTGAGCCAAAGGTAGACACTTAACCGACTGAGCAACCCAGGCGTCCCAGTCTTCCTGTGTACTCTAAAGTGGAGTAGACCCACTCCCACTCTCCCTGCTTGTGTTCCCTCTCTCACTGTGTCTCTTTCCGTCAAATAAATAAATAAAATCTTTAAAAAAATTAAAAAAATAAAGTGGAATAGAGAGAACATTTGAACACTGCATTTTATTTTTTTAATTTTATTTTGATAAGTTATTATTTTATTGTTTATTTCTTGAGCACTACATTTTTAAATCCCTAATCTAGTTCTTGAAAGTTAGGGATAAGATACAGCTTCCTAATAATTTCTTTTTGTACAGGACATTTTTTCTTATTTACAAACCATTAAAAGCAAAAATTCAACTGAGTAAATTTGGAGATCTAATTGGCCTTATTAAGTTATTCATGAATCAGACAAATTTCAACTAGGAAGTAGTGGGGAGCTCCCAGGAGTTGTACAAAATGGAGGGGGAAAGGTGGATGAGGAAGGAAGGAGAGTGGGGCAGGAAATTTAGTAGCGAAAGTAAAGAAAGGATTGTTCCAGGCAACATCACCTTCTCTTAGAGGAAAAGGCAGTGGGGGTTGTATTAGATGGATTACCTCATCTTCTTTTGGGGGATGAAGAAGGCCCATGTGACAGATTACCTCATTGGTTCCTGATCCCAAAATTCCTCAATACCAATTGAAGACTTACATTTCTGGAGGAGGTTGAAAGTGCAATTATTAGGTTAGGTGGTAAGCCCCTGTATAGGGACTTGGCTTAAGTGATTCCATTTTAGGCCTGTGGTTTTTTAAACAATCCCCCCTTTTAATCTGACTCTCAGCTTAACTGAGAGGTATGATCAAAATTTAAGGCATTAGCACCATTTGCAGCCAGCACTCTGTAGTTCTGGTAGCTTTTACTGATCCTCTCTGTGATATTCATAGGTCATGATATTATTCATAGGCTACAACATGTATTATTCATAAGCTACAACATTAGGCTCACAAACCTAAATTCAGTCATACTCTTCACTTCTCCGTCAAAGTTCCAGTCCCAAGAAGATCATTGGCTTGGTAGTTAGCAGCTGAAATTAGGCCTTTGAAGATTTTCAGAGGATACAATGCACCAGGGAGATTAATATGAGAGCTATAGCCCAGATAATTCACAGTGTTTGGAGTAAACTTCAGAGCCTTGGTCCCTAAGGACCAATCAAAGAAAGACCCCATTAAAGGAGTCAAATTTTTAAGCCAAGTGGCTTCTTCAGTTATCTTACATAATTGAGTTTCAGCTTCCCTGAGGTTTTGGTGATTTCTTTTCAAGTTTTTATTTTAATTCCAGTTAGATAGCATACAGTGGGAGGGGGGAAAGATGGCGGAGGAGTAGGGGACCCTAATTCATCTGGTCCCCAGAATTGAGCTGGATATCTACCAGACCACTCTGAGCACCCACGAAACCAGCCTGAGATGTAAGAAGATCTGGATCTCTATAAACTGAATATCGCAGGCAGTTCGTTTTAAGGTACGAAGTGGGGAGCCGTGATTCTGTGGGCAGATATCAGAGGATAAATGGCAGCGGGAGGTTGCCTGACCGTGGGGATCCTACACCGCTGGTGAGTGACAGCCTCGCATACTGAGAACCAGGCACAGACTTACAGACCGGTAGCAGCGGGGAAAGAACTTTAGGGCAGCCCCCGGGGCAGAAACCCGGAGCAGCAGGGTCATGCACGGGTGCATGAACTGGGAGCAGCTGGTGGTTTTAGAAGCACAAAGGGCAGAGACGTGCCCAGACCTGGAGGCAGGACTGGGAGCGCTGCGGAGGGGCATACAACTCAGGACGCTGCAGTTTATAGCAGCACAGACAGAAATGGAGAGAGAGTGGCCTGGAGAGCTCACTGAAGAACAGACTGCAATCTCTCTGCTCTGAGGAAGAGGGTTGGAAACGGTCTCTTCTGCTCTGAATCACGGAAGAGACGCAGAAAGCGGCCAGGGAAATCCACCAGAGAAAAAAAGCCCCAAAGACTGATTCCTGCTGAGCCCATCCCCCACCACAGGGGGGCAGGGCAACTCCGCCCAAACAGGGTTGCCTAAGTAACAGCGCGGCAGGCCCCGCCCCCAGAAGACAGGCTGGGAAAATAAAAGGCCAGCAACCCTAAGATCCCAAGAAAACAGGTGCATCTTGCTTGGGTTCTGGTCAATAATTTGGACTCTATACATTCCCTCAACCACCCATCAACAGAATGACTAGGAGGAGGAGCCC
>NC_138385.1:45548434-45627924 GCF_054177405.1 Leptonychotes weddellii
AAAAATTTAAAAATAGAGCTACCCTATGACCCAGCAATTGCACTCCTGGGTATTTACCCCAAAGACACAGATGTAGTGAAAAGAAGGGCCATATGCACCCCAATGTTCATAGCAGCAATGTCCGCAATAGCCAAACTGTGGAAAGAGCTGAGATGCCCTTCAACAGATGAATGGATAAAGAAGATGTGGTCCATATATATAATGGAATATTACTCAGCCATCAGAAAGGATGAATACCCAACTTTTACATCAACATGGATGGGACTGGAGGAGATTATGCTAAGTGAAATAAGTCAAGCAGTGAAAGTCAATTATCATATGGTTTCACTTATTTGTGTAACATAAGAAATAGCATGGAGGACATTAGGAGGAGGAAGGGAAAAATGAAGGGGGCAGAATTGGAGGGAGAGACGAACCATGAGAGACTATGGACTCTGAGAAACAAACAGGGTTTTAGAGGGGAGGGGGTGGGGGGATTGGTTAGCCTGGTGATGGGTATTAAGGAGGGCATGTGCTGCATGGAGCACTGGGTGTTATACGAAAACAATGGATGGTGGATCACCACATCAAAAACCAATGATGTATTGTATGGTGACTAACATAACATAATAATAATAAACAAAACATTGCACTTTATAAGGTTTGATAGGTAAATAAAGAATGTCACTTTTTTATTTAAAAAAAAAGATAGCATACAGTGTTATATTAGTTTCAGGTGTACAGTATAGTGATTCAACAATTCCAAACATCACCCAGTGCTCATCACAAGTGCATTCCTTAATCGTCATCACCTATTTAACCCATCCCCCTAACCCCCTACCATCTGCTAACCATCAGTTTGTTCTCTATAAATAAGAGTCAATTTCTTCATTTCTCTTTCTCTCTTATTTTCCCTTTGATCATTGCTCATTTATGCTTTTTTCATGAATTACACATATGAGTGAAATCATTTTGTATTTGTCTTTCTGTAAGTGACTTATTTCACTTAGTATTATACTTACTATCTAGCTGTATCCATGTCATTGCAAATGCCAGCATTTCATTTCTTATGGCTGAATGCTATTCCATTGTATGTATATGTATGTGTATATCTATATCATCTATATCTATATATCTCTATCTACATATCTATATATATCAATCAATGGATACTTGGGGTGCTTCCATTATTTTGGTTATTGTAAATAATGCTGCTATAAACACAGGAGTGCATGTATCCCTTTCAAATAGTGTTTTTGTATTCATTGAGTAAATACCCAGTACTGGGATTGCTGGATCTTTGGGTAGTTCTATTTTTAACTTTTTGAGGAACCTCCATACTGTTTTCCACAATGGCTGCCCCAGTTTGCATTCACACAAACAGTACACGACTGTTCCTTTTTTTCCACATCCTCATCAACAATGTTTTTTCCCGGGTTGTTGATTTCAGCCATTCTGGCAGGTGTGAGGTGATATCTCATTGTACTTTTGATTTCCATTTAGAAAAAAAAAAAGAAGGCTCAGTTTTCCTAAGTAATCAAAGGCCTGATAAAGACTGCATATATGGGAAACAATTTTGATAAAACACAGAATCCTTGTTTTCTAGGTGGGTCACTTATAAGGTAAAAACAAAGAAACAAACAAATAATAAACAAACAAAAAAACAAAAAAAAAACAAAAACCTTACACAATCTGTTACCAAACATTGACCAAAAGTTCAAAATCTTTGTCCATTTGACAGAGAGAAAGCTAAATTCTAATTTTGCATCAGCTAAATTTGATATAAAAACTATTTATTACAATCATAGTCCTGACCATCCATAAAATTTTTTTCAAAGATTCCCTTTTTATAATTTTTTTGCAACTTTATTTTTCAAATTCAGATTTTGTCATTTTTTTTTTTTTTTTTTCATTTTTAAACACCCAACCTCAGTTCAGGACAAATTTACTTTCTTTGCCTTAAAAAAATGCATCTCTATTTTTCATATATTCTCCTAACTGAAAACACATCCTATTTTCCTGGCATATTGCAATAATTCCCTTATTATTTCTACTAGCATTAAATAAATATCTTAGACTTTTAAAAAAATTATTTAAATTCAATTTAGTTAACATTTGCTGTATTATTAGTTTCAGGGGTAGAATTTAGTGATTCATTAGTTGCATATAGCATACAGTGCTCACTACATCAAGGCCTTCTTTAATGTCCATCACCCAATTACCCCTCCCCCCCCACCTCCCATTCAGAAATATATATCTTCTTTATCCATTCATCTGTTGATGGACATCTGGGATCTTTCCATATTTTGGCATTTATGGACATTGCTGCTATAAATATTGGGGTGCATATGCCCTTTTGAATCACTATGTTTGTATCCTTTGGATAAATACCTAGTAGTGCAATTGCTGGGTCATAGGGTAGCTCTATTTTTAACTTTTTCAGGAACCTCCATACTGTTTTCCAGAGTGGCTGCACCAGTTGGCATTCCCGCCAACAGCGTAAGAGTTACCCTTTCTCTACATTCTTGCCAACATCTGTTGTTTCCTGAATTGTTAACTTTCGCCATTCTGACTGGTGTGAGGTGGTATCTCATTGTGGTTTTGATTTGTACTTCCCTGTTGCAAAGTGATGTGAAGCATTTTTTCATGTGTTTGGTAGCCATTTGTATGTCTTCCTTGGACAAATGTCTGTTTATGTCTTCTGCCCATTTCATGATTGGATTTTTTGTTTTTTGGGTGTTGAGTTTGATAAATTCTTTATAGATTTTGGATACTAGCCCTTTATCTGATAAGACATTTGCAAATATCTTCTCCCATTCCATGGGTTGCATTTTAGTTTTGTTGACCGTTTCCTTTGCTCTGCAAAAGCTTTTTATCTTGATGGAGTCCCAATAGTTCATTTTTTATTTGTTTCCCTTACCTTTGGAGATGTGTCTAGCAAGAAGTTGCTGCAGCCAAGATCAAGAGTTTGAGGGTAAAAAGTTTGTTCTCCTCTAGGGTTTTGATGGATTTCTATCCACATTTAAGTCTTTCAACTATTTTGAGTATATTTCTGTGTATGTGTAAGAAAGCAGTTCAGTTTCATTCTTCTGCATGTGGATGTCCAATTACCCAACACTATTTGTTGAAGAGACAATCTTTTTTTCCACTGGATATTCTTCCCTGCTTTGTCAAAGACTAGTTGACCATAGAGTTGAGGGTCCAATTCTGGGTTCTCTATTATTTTCCATTGATCCATGCATCTGTTTTTGTTATCATACTGTCTTGATGATTACAGCTTTGTAATAGAGCTTGAAGTCTGACACTGTGATGCCTCCAGCTTTGGTTTTCTTTTTCAACATTCCTTTGGTTATTCGGGGTCTTTTCTGGTTCCATACACATTTTAGGATTATTTGTTCCAGCTCTGTGAAAAATGTTGATGGTATTTTGATAAGGAGTGTACTGAATGTGTGGATTCCTCTGGGTGGCATAAACATTTTAACAATATTTATTCTTCCAATCCATGAGCATGGGATGTTTTTTCATTTCTTTGTGTCTTCCTCAATTTCTTTCATAAGTGTCCTGTAGTTTTTAGAGTATGAATCCTTTACCTCTTTGGTTAAGTTTATTCCTAGTTATCTTATGGTTTTTGGTGCAATTATGAATGGGATCAATTCCTTGATTTCTTTCTTCTGCCTCATTAATAGTGTATAGACTTGCCACCGACTTCTGTGCATCGATTTTATATCTTGTAATTTTGCTGCATTGCTGTATTAGTTCTAGCAATTTTTTGGTGGAGTCCTTTGGGTTTTCTACATATAGTATCATGTCATTTGTGAAGAGTGAAAGTTTGACTTCTTTGCCTAGTTGGGTGCTTTTTATTTCTTTTTGTTGTCTGATTGATAAGGCTAGGACCTCCAGTACTATGTTGAACAAAAGTGGTGACAACGGGCATCCCTGTTGTGTTCCTGACCTTACAGAAAAAGCTCTCAGTTTTTCACCATTGAGGATGATATTCACTGAGGATTTTCATATATTGCTATCCCAACATGACAGAGAGTTGTTATAAGAAAGAATGCTGTATTTTTCTCAAATGCTTTTCCTGCATCAATTGAGAGGATCATATGGTTCTTGACCTTTCTTTTATTAATATGGTGTATCACATTGATTGATTTCTGGATGTTGAACCACCCCTGCAGCCCAGGAATAAATCCCATTTGGTTGTGATGAGTTATCCTTTTAATATACTATTGGATTCTATGAGCCAGTATCTTGGTCAGAATTTTTGCATCCATTTTCATCAGGGATATTGGTCTGTAATTCTCCTTTTTAGTGGGGTCTCTGTCTGGTTTTGGGATCAAGGTAAACCTGGCTTCATATATTGAGCTTGGAAGTTTTCCTTCCATTTCTATATTTTTTAAACAGTTTCAGAAGAGTAGGTATTAATTCTTCTTTAAATGTTTGGTTAGAATTCTGGTGGAAGGCCATATAGCCTTGGACTCTTATTTGTTGGGAGATTTTTGATTACTGCTTCAATCTCTTTGTTAGTAATGGGTCTTTTCAGATATTCTGTTTCTAGCAATGCATCTATTTCTTCCAGATTGTCTAATTTATTGGCACATAATTGCTGGTAATATTGTCTTATGAATGTTTTTATTTCTGTGGTGTTGGTGTTGATCTCTCCTTTTTCAATCATCATTTTATTTATTTGGAGCCTTTCTCTTTTCTTTTTGATAAGTCTTGCTAGGGCTTTATCAATAGTATTAATTCTTTCACAGAATCAGTTTCTAGTTTCATTGATCTATTCTACTGTTTTGTTTTGTTTTTTAATTTCTGTACCATTGATTTCTGCTCTAATCTTTATTATTTCTCTTCTCCTGATGGATTTAGGCCTTATTTGTTATTCTTTTTTCCAGGTTCATTAGGTGTAAGGTTAGCTTGTGCATTTGAAAATTTCTTGTTTCTTGATGAAGACTTGTATTGCTAAATACTTACCACTTAGGGCCACCTTTTCTGCATTCCAAAGGTTCTGAACTGCCGTCTTTTCATTTTCATTTGCTTTCATGTGTTTTTTTTTTTAATTCTTCTTTAATTTCCTGGTTGACTCATTCAATCTTTAGTAGGATGCCCTTTAAGTTCCATGTATTTGTTGTCTTTCCTTTTTTTTTTACTTTGACTTCAAGTTTTAAAGCTCTGTGGTCTCAAAATGTGCATGGTATAATCCCAGTCTTTTGGTACTGTTTGAGACCTGATTTGTGACCTAGCATGTGACCTATTCTGGAGAACCTTCCATGTGCCCTCAAAAAGAATGTGTATTTTGCTGCTTTAGGATGAAATGCTCTAAATATATCTATGGGGTCCATCTGGTCCAATGTGTCATTCAAAACCCTTGTTTCCTTGTTAATCTTCTGCTTAGATGATCTGTTCATTGTTGTGAGTGAGATGTTAAAGTCCCCTACTATTGTTGTATTATTATCAATGAGTGTCTTTATTTTATTAATTGGTTAATATATTTGGCTGCCCCCATGTTAGGGGAATACATATTTTTTTTTAAAGATTTTATTTATTTATTTGACAGAGAGAGAGATAGCAAGAGCAGGAACACAAGCAGGGGGAGTGGGAGAGGGAGAAGCAGGCTTCCCGCCGAGCAGGGAGCCTGATGTGGGACTCGATCCCAGCACCATGGGATCATGACCTGAGCTGAAGGCAGACGCTTAATGACTGAGCCACCCAGGCACCCAGGGGAATACATATTTATAATTGTTAGATCTTCTTGTTGGTTAGACCCTTTAAATACGATATAGAGGCCCTTACTACAGTCTTTGGTTTAAAGTCTAATTTGTTTGATATGAGGATTGCTATCCTGGCTTTCTTTTGATGTCCATTAGTATGATAAATGGTTCTCCACCTCCTCACTTTCAATCTGGAGGTGTCTTTGTGTCTTAAATGAGTCTCACATAAGCAACATAACAATGGGTCTTGTTGTTTTGATATTCTGATACCCTATATCTTTTAATTGGAGCAATTACTCCTTTTCCATTTAGTCCATTTCTATTCAGATTCAGATTAATTATTTAAAGAAATGACTGTAGTACCATTGTATTACCTGTAGAGTCACTGTTCATGTAGATTGTTTCTGCTCCTTTCTGGTCTTTGTTACTTTTGAGCTCTCTGTCCGCTCAAAGGGTCTCCTTTAATATTTCTTCAAGGGCTAGTTTAGTTTTCACAAATTCCTTTAGTTTTTGTTTGTCCTGGAAACTATCTCTCCTTCTATTCTGAGTGACAGCCTTGCTGGATAAAGTATTCTTGGCAGCATGTTTTTCCCATTTAGTATATTGAATATGTCATGCCAGTTCTTTCTGGCCTGTTAAGTCTCTGTGGATAGGTCTGCTTCCAGCCTTATGTGTCTACCCTGTAGTTTAAGGACCTCTTGTCCCAAGCTGCTTTCAGGATTTTGTCTTTATCTTTGAAATTTGCAAGCGTCACTATTATATGTGGAGGTATTGATTTATTTTTATTGATTTTGAGGGGGGTGCTCTGTGCCTCCTGGACTTGAATGCCTGTTTCCTTTCCCAGATTTGTGAAGTTCTCAGCTTTATTTTGTTCAAATAAGCCTTCTGCCCCTTTTTCCTACTGTCCCGCTCCTCATTCTCTGCCACCCCTATTATCTGGATATTTTTTTGCTTTATGAAATCACTGAGTTTCCTAACTCTACTTTCATGAGCCAGTAGTTTTCTTTCTCTCTTCTTTACAGTTTCCTTATTTTTCATCATTTTGTCTTCTCTATCACTGATTCACTCTTCTTTCTCATTCATCCTTGTTTTTAAAGCCTCCATTTGGGACTGCATATTGGTTATAGCATTTTTTAATTTCAGCTTGACTAGATTTTAGGTATTTTACTTCTACAGTAAGGATTATTTAATGTCTTCTCTGCTTTTTTCAAGTCCAGCTAGTATCTTTATAATATATATATAAATTCTAGTTTAGATACCTTACTTATATCTGTATTAATTAAGTCCCTGGCAGTGAGTGATACCTCCTGTTCTTTCTTTTGGAGTTAATTTCTCCATCTTGTCATTTTGTTCAGAAAAGAATAGAAGAAAGAAAGAGAAAAAAACAACAATAACAACAACAGAAAACATGCACACACACACAAACCCAAAAAACAAAACAAAATAAGAAAAAGACAAGAGATAAAGCAAAAAACTACATCCTGGGTGTGTTTTGGTCTGCTTGCCACAAGAAACTAGATCCCAAAGTAAGAAAGAAAACCATATAGATATACAAAAATAAAATAAAATAAAACAAAATAAAATGCAATGAAAGGAAACAAAATAAAATATATATGTATAACAAAATATAAAAATTAAAATTAAAAACAGAATAAAAATAATTGAGAAAATAAGAAAACTGAAAAAATAATACTGAAAGACTAAAGAATAAAAATACAACAAATGCAGTATACTTTTTTCTCCAAGAGCTGAGGCTTTGCCCCCCTCTGTGATCAGTAAACTTGGTGTGAGCCAGTTGTTCGTGCTGTTCTTCTGGGCCAGGGACCTGTGGTACTGATTCTCAGGTGTACTTGCCCTACTGGAAATATGCCTCCGGTGCACAAGGAGGTAGGGATAGGTGTAAGTGGCTCTGGATTCTACTATTTGGAGCTTATGTGCTCCCATAAGGTTTTTAGAACCGATGGGTGGGATAAATATGGCTGGGCCCACTCTCTAGCCCCAGAGCTCAAAATTCATGCTCCTCACTCTTCAGCGAGCCTTCACAAAAAAGCTGTCAATCACTCTTGTTTCCCCATTTTCCATCAGAACTCTGTGTTCACCCAGCCTGTCACTGTTTTTATCTCAGGCGTGAGACTGAGTTTCAAAACTCCAAGTTTTATGGACTCCCACTGCATGGACCCACGCTGTTCTTCCTGGGGGATGGGGGCATCTCACCATGCTTCTGGCTTTTGCTGGACCCTTTCCAGGAAAGTGGTTGCATGACTGTGCAGCAGTTTGAAGTTTATGGCATCTAGACTCACTCTTCTCAGCCAGCTTCCCTGCTCCTATGCTTGGGAACTTGGCCTCACTCAGGAACCACCTGCTCTTCTATTTTTCACTCTGCTGCTTATAATACTTTGTGATAGCTTCCTTAAGCAGGATCCCTTGCCTCCCTCATATCCTCAGATATGTCTCCCAGGATTCAAGTCTCCATACTTCCTACCTTCCAAAAAGGGGTCAATTTTCTACTTGTAGAGTTGCAACATTTCTTTTCTCAGATCTCTGATTGATTTTGCAGGTGTTCAAAATGATTTAATAATGATCTAACTGTATTCAAGGGACCAGACAAATTTAGGTTCCCCTACTCTTCTGCCATATTAGCTCCATCCCCTTCTTAGTTAGAAATTTTAACCCTTAGAAACCATAAGTAATTTTCAGCTGTTATACTAGCTTTATTTCAATTGGCAAATTTATGAATATATTTCATAATTTTTAGAAACATGCCTTTTTGAATTTTCCAGTATTGCACTAACACTTTCAAATATCTTTTAGTTTTCCTATAATAAGAAGCCAAAAGTAGATAAACCTGATTTCAGTATTGATGTTTCATTATTTTATCTTATTGGGAAATAATCGATGTATTCAATTAATTTAATTTAACACATCACTTAGCAAAATCTTAAGGTTTCAAATCACCAAGAAGACTTGGGAAAACTATTTAAAAAGTTAAGCTAAAACTTGTTATCCATTCAGTCTACTTGTTCTTTTCTTTCATAATTCTATATTTCTATAATTGTTTTTAAAAATTCAATTCCTGGGTGCCTGGGGTGCTCAGTTGATTAAGCATCTGCTTTCAGCTCAGGTCATGATCTCAGGGTCCTGAGTCCCAGCTCCCTGCTCAGCGGGGAGTCTGCTTCTCCCTCTCCCTCTGACCCTCCTCCCTGCTTGTGTGCACTCTCTATCTCTCTAATAAATAAATAAAATCTTTTAAAAAATTCCAGTATAGTCAACATATGTGCTATATTAGTTTCAGGAGTGCAATATAGTAATACAGCAGTTCCATACATTATTTAGTGCTCATCAAGAGAAGTGCACTCCTAATCCCCTTTACTTATTTCACTCCCTGCTTCCCCTTTGGTAACCATCTATTGGTTCTCTGTAGTTGAGGTCATTTTTTTTGTTTGTTTATCTGTATTTTTTAATCTCTTTTGGCCATTTGTTTTGTTTCTTAAATTCCACATATGAGGTAAATCGTGGTATTTGTTTTTCTTTGACTGGCTTATTTTGGAGATTTGAAACCTAGTTTAATTATATATACATAATGATATTTATATAGTTACACAATACATATATAAACTGTAGGGATTCCAAACAGGTACCCCCCAAGATGTGCCACTTTTGCATGCACATTATTTTGAATTGAAAACAATCAAGGCCCAAAAGATTAAGGAAGAAACTTTGACATCCCCCATAATTAACTAAAATAATTTAGAATACCTGCCCATGAAGATAGCTATCCCCATAGGTAACTATTTTATGATATGAACTAGGAGTGGTAGATAGAGAGGAATTTAAGAAAGTCTGTTTATTAAAATTCCTATGTCCTATGGGTTCTTATGGCCCAGCAAACATTTGTTTTATCAAACATTTACTCCTTTTCATCTTCCTGTGAATTTCTTTCTTTTCCTTTGAAGTCCCAACTCCTACCCCTTTCTCCTTAGTTCAGGATGACATACCTACATCATTCTGTCTGACTGTTTCTTGGAATCTCATGTTTATGTGGATTTCCCATACAATGTAATTAAATTTAATTTTCTTCTGTTAATCTATGTTGTGAATTTTATTTTTAGACCAGCCAGAAGAACTTTAAATGTGTAGAAATTTTTTCTTCCCCAATAAGGTCAGTGCTGTGTATTTTCATCCTTATTTACTATATCACAAGTGAATTCAAAGATATTTTTATCTGCTACAATTGTGTGAATTGATATAAGATTTTTAGAAGTTCAACACTATAAGCATTGTTACTCTGAGGGCACTTAACTGATTAAAATCATTATGTCTAGAAAGAAAATGGTGCTGGATAACTGTGCATGAAGCTTCAGAATTTTACAGAGCAGGCTATATAAAGCAAATGCATATATTTAATCATTTTTAAATTACTATTATCTTAAAAATCACAAAGATTTTATTACCAATATTATATTAATACTAATTCATTAAAAATTCTCAATTTATCAACTAGTGGATACTGAAACACTGGATACTGAAATGGATTGTTAAGATGTTCATATGATGAATTATAAAGGTGTTACATTAGTAAGGGAAATAAACCTGAATTCTAATTTGACTTAAATTTAAAACAATACAAAAGTAGCACAGATGTATTTAACATAGATAAATTAGAAAGATAACACTACTAACTTGAGATTACTTTTGCTAGGTAATTTTAAAACAATTTTAACTACCATGCTAAAAATACTAGTGTGGTGGAAGAATGTTTTCAGTAGACACTTTTAAAGTTTAGAGAGTGCTGAGATATTTTTTTTATACTTTAAATTCTATAACCCATACATATTATCCTGAAATAAAATGCTATGTACCCCAACAAATATACAAAAAAAAATACCACTTAGTAAGTTTCCAAAATTATGATTCTATTTTTACAAAATGTATTTTTATATATTACCTACATACATTTTTTTCTTAATAGAAAATGATCATAAATACACAGTAAAGGATTTGCCTGTGGTGTAATGTAATATTGTCTTTTTCTTTGAATTCTAGAGAAATATTATAAGACAATACATAGACTTTTTTGAATATGAACTGTGTATTGAAATCTAATTTTAGACCAGTTATTGTCCATTTTATCTTGGTTAAAAATTGTCACAAAAAATGGTTTTCTTAAGGCACTAACCTACTGGAAATATGTAAAGCACTTTGTCTATAGATTTAGCTGGAGAAATTTGAGAGAACACAAGAAATAATAGTGGGTCATGTGTTCAGAAAGGTAGAGTATAACCATTTGGAAAAAATAAGGTACATATAAGTTCACTTACCCATACCCAGAAAATATAATATTTAACCAAGGTATGCAAAAGTGTCCTGTAAAATGAGGTCTTTCTATAAAATCAGGTGAATGAGCCCTAGCAAAGGATAACCAGAAAACCTGCAAAAATACACTAGCCAGTATAGGGGAGAAAAAATAATTTTCTCCCTACACTTCTATGTTCTTGACTGAGACCCTCTGTAGTAAAAGACTTATTAAAGGAGAAAAACAGGGGTTCCTGGGTGGCTCAGTTGGTTAAGTGTCTGCCTTCAGCTCATATCATGATCGCAGGGTCCTGGGATCGAGCCCCACATCGGACTCCTGGCTCAGCGGGGAACCTGCTTCTCCTTCTCCCTCTGCTGCTACCCCTGCTTGTGCTCTCCCACTCTCTCTCACTCTCAAATAAATAAATAAAATTTTAAAAATAAATAAAGAGGAAAAAACAAGCATAAGTTTAATAACGTGTATACCTATTGTATACAGGGGATAACCAGGAAATTGAGGAACTCCCCAAAATGGTCTAAGCCGTAATCTTAAATACAATCTTCAGTTAAAAACAAAAGAAAGATATTAGCATTGTGTGTGTGGGGGGGACAATTATGGGAGGTTACTGTGCAAAACACAGTAATCAAGGGTAAGGTTGTTATGCGGATAACACTGGTAAGAGTTTATACAGATTTAGTCATCTTTCTCTTCTGGTACAAAGAGGGAGACACCTGTACAAATGGAGATTCCTCTTATAAATGTAAATGTCTCTTTCAAAAGGGTAATTTATACTGATTTTCAGAACTCAGGTGTCTGCTGTTTCTTAAAAATAACCAGCTCAAGGTAATATTTGAGGTAAAATATGCTGAAAAGACATATTTAAGGGTGGCATATATTGTTTCCCTCCACCAGATATGCTGTGTCTTTATGGGTCTGTTCTCCCTGGGAACTTCCCTCTTAGGTCTTGTTCTTACCCAGGTAGTGAGAATGAAAAATTGATCTCCTATCTTTTCAAGTGTTATTGGTCCTAATTTTCGTTACTATTGACAACTGGATTCTTGGTATTACTTCTTTATTTTGGACATAAATCACTAAGATTATGATCTCTATGCCACTGGTAACTTAATCCTGATGTAGCAAGAATAGCCTTGGACCATTTGCTTTAACCCTGCTCTAACTTTTTTGGAAAAAGAGCTTTACATTTATATATTTGATGATAATGACAAAAATAATAGAGGCAATTAATAGTGCATGAGGGAGGGGGAGGGTTAAGATGGTGGAGGACTGGGGTGACCCTAAGCTTGCTTCCTTACTCAAACAGAGCTAGATAAATATCAAATCATTCTGAACACCTAAGAAATCGATTGGAAATCTTAGAGAACAAAGTTGCATGTCTAAAAACAGAAAACAAACAAACAAAAAAACAAAAACCGACCTATGGAAGGTAAGAACTGCGGGGAGTTGATTTGTGGAAGAAAAGAGCCATGGGTGCTGTGGAGGGGGAGGGAACCCTGATCAGAGAGTAGTGAGAGAGTATGAGAGAGAGAAGGAATGGAAAAAAAAAAAAGAGTGAATACACATGCAAGGGACTGAACAAGAAACCTATTACCCAAAATCATTGACTGGGAAAAAGGAGAGGGTTTCAATACTGCCAGTTTTTAATAAACAATGGAGTGCAGAGTTTCATATTTTGGAGGCCAATGCCATTGCCAGGGTCCCACCTGGTGGTTTTCCAGTGGGGAAGCAAAGCAGAGCCTTGGGAGTGGGCAGCACAGTACGAGGATCCCCTGGGTCACACAGGTAGAAGCGGTTCTCTGCTTGGAGTGCATTTGGTAGAGGTGATATGGCCACTCTGAGGGCAAAAAACCCTGCAGGCACCATTGAGCTGCCCCATTCACCATTTTAGGAACAAAGATGCCGACTGAGGACAGCAAACCCTGGCACCAGCTGTGTGTTGTGATTTACCATAAATGCTGAACCACTGTGCATTCATGTGACTGTTTTCTGGGACAAACTGGCACTGGCAAGAGCACAGTGAGATCCTTCCCCAGAGGATCAACATGGGTCTGCTCCACAGGGTTCTCTGAAGTGTGGGGTTTTAAAACAGCCTTGTGTGTGATAAAACACAGGAATGCTGTGTCACCTGCCAGGCAGACCTCTCAGACAAGGACAAAGCGAAAGTGGGGATCTGACAGAAGCCAGGACAGAAATTCAGTGACCCTTTAAAATGGAATGACATTCATATCATAGGATTCCCAGAAAATGAAGAGAGAAAAAAAAGGGCAGAAGATTTATTTGAGCAAATCATACCTGAAAATGTCTCTAATCTGGGGAGGGACACCACAGACATCAAAATCCAAGAAACACAGAGAACTCCCATTATAGTCAACAAAAGCCATCCATCACCAAGGCATACCATAGTCAAATTCACAAAATACAGAAAAGGACAGAATCCTGAAAGCAGCAAGGGGAAAAAAATCCTTAACTTACAAGGGAAGACAGAGCAGGTTTGTACTAGATCTATCCACAGAAACTTGGCAGGCCAGAAGAGAATGGCAGGATATATACAACGTGCTGAATGGGAAAAATATGCTGCCAAGAACACCTTATACAGCAAAGCTGTCATTCAGAATAGGAGAGATAAAGAGTTTCCCAGACAAACAAAAACTAAAAGAGTTCCTGACCACTAAACCAACCCTGCAAGAAATATTAAGGGGGACTCTGAGTGGGGAGGGGAAGGCCAAAAACAACAAAGACTAGAAAGGAACAAAGAACACCAGAAACACAAAATTTACAGGTAACACAATAGAACTAAATTCATATCTTTCAATAATCACACTGAATGTAAATAGACTAAATGGTCCGATCAAAAGACATAGGATATCAGAATGGATTAAAAAAAAAAAAACACAAGATCCATCTTTATGATGCCTAGAAGAGTTTCTATTTAAACCTAAAGATACCTGCAGATGGAAAGTGAGGGAATGGAGAACCATCTATCATGGAAATGGACATCAAAAGAAAGCCAGAGTAGCCATACTTATTTCTGACAAACTAGAATTTTAAACAAAGACTGGAAAACAAGATGAAGAAGGTCATTATATCATAATTAAGGGATATATCCATCAAGAAGATCTAACAATTTTAAATATTTATGCCTCCAACTTGGGAGCACCCAAATATATAAACTGATTAATAACAAACAAAAAGAAACTCATTGATAATAATTCAATAATAGGGGGACTTTAACATCCCACTTACAACAATGGACAGATCATCTAAAAAGAATATCAACAAAGAAACAATGGTTTTGAATGACACACTGGACTGGATGGACTTAACATATCTTCAGAACATTTCTTCTTAAGGAGAAGAATACACATTCTCTTTGAGTGCACACATAACATTCTCCAGAATAGATCATAAAATGGGTCACAGGTCAGCCCTCAGTAAGTACTAAAAGATTGAGATCATACCATGAATATTTTCAAACTACAATGCTATGAAACTTGAAGTCAACCATAAGAAAAAAGAAAAAATTGGAAAGACCACAGTTCCATGGAGATTAAAGAATATCCTACTCAAGAATGAATGTGTAAACCAGGAAATTAAAGAAGAAATAAAAAAGCATATGGAAACATATGAAAATGAAAACACGGCAGTCTAGGGGTGCATGGGTGCCAGTGTTGGTTAAGTGTCTGGCTCTTGGTTTCAGCTCAGGTCATGATCTCAGGATAGTGAGATCAAGCCCCATTTCAGGTTCTGTGCTCAGTGTGGAGTCTGTTTAAGACGCTCTCTACCTCTCACTCTGCCCTTCTCCCTGCTCTCTCTCTGTCTGAAATAAGTAAATTTAAAAGAAAACAAAACAGTCCAAATTTTTGGGATGCAGCAAAGTCAATCCTAAAAGGGAAGTACATTGCAAAACAGGCTTACGTCATGAAGCAAGAAAAATCTCAAATACACAACCAAACTTACACCTAAAGGGATTAGAAAAAGAAGAACAAATAAAGCCTAAAGCCAACAGAAGAAGGGAAATAATAAAGATTAGAACAGAAATACATGATATAGAAAAAAAACACCAACAGTATAACAGATCAATGAAACTAAGGCCTGGTTCTTTGAAAGAATTAATAAAATTGATAAACTCCTAGCCAAACTTCTCAAAAAGAATAAAGGACCCAAATAAATAAAACAACAAATGAAAGGAGAGAAATCACAACCAACACCACAGAAATACAATTATAAGAGCATATTATGAAAAATTATATGCCAACAAACTGGGCAATCTGGCAGCAATGAACAAATTCCTATAAACAAATTTATAGGATTTATAAACAAATTCTTATAAACAAACAAAGTTTCCTACAAACTACCAAAACTGAAACAGGAAGAAATAGAAAATTTGAACACAACATAAACCAGAAAGAAATTGAATCAGTAATAAAAAATCTCCCAACAAACAAAAGTCCAGGCTCAGATGACTTTCTAGGAGAATTCAAGACATTTAAAGAAGAGTTAACACCTATTCTTCTCAAACTGTTCCAAAAAAAAAAGAAAGAAAGAAACTGGAAGGACAACCTCCATACTCATTCTAAGAGGCCAACATTCCCTTGATCCTAAAACCAGACAAAAACTCCACTACAAAGGAGAATTACAGGCCAATATCCAGATGAAAATGGATACAAAAATTCTCAACAAGATATGAGCAAATTGATTATAACAGCACAGTAAAAGTATTATTCACCATGGTCAAGTGGGATTTATTCCTGGGCTGCCAGAATGATTCAATATTTGCAAATCAATCAACATGATACAACACATTAATAAAAGAAAAGATGAGAACCATATGATCCTCTCAGTAGATGCAGAAAAAGCATTTGACAAAATACAACGTCTTTCTTGGTTAAAACCCTCAACAAGGTAGGGATATATGGAACATATATCAACATCATAAAGGTCACATATAAAAGACCCACAACTAATACCATGCTCAATGGGGAAAAACTGAGAGCCTTTCCCCTACAGTAAGGAATAAGACAAGGATACCCACTCTCACCATTACTATTTAAAATAGTATTGGATGTCTTAACTTTAGCAATCAGACAACAAAAAGAAATAAGAGGCATCCTATTCAGCAAGGAAGAAGTCAAACTTTCTCTATTTGTAGACAACAGGATACTTTATTTTTTTAAAGATTTTACTTATTTATTTATTTATTTATTTATTTATGAGAGAGAGAGTACAAGCAGGGGGAGCAGCAGGCAAAGGGAGAGGGAGAAGTAGGCTTTCCACTGAACAGGGAGCCTAATGTGGGGCTTGATCACAGGACCCTGGGATCATGACCTGAGACAAAGGAGATGCTTAACCCACTGAGCCACCCAGGTGCCCCAGCAACAGGATACTTTGTATAGAAAACCTGAAAGACTCCACCAAAAAATTACTAGGAATAATAAATGAATTCAGCAAGGTAACAGGATGTAAAATTAATGTACAGAAATCTGTTGCATTTCTTTTTTAAAAAAGTATTTTATTTATTTATTTGACAGAGAGCATAAGCAGGGGAAGCATCAGGCAGAGGGAGAAGGACAAGCAGACTCCCCACCGAGCAGGGAGCCCGATGTGGGACTGGATCCCAGGACCCTGGGATCATGACCTGAGCCAAAGGCAGTGGCTTAACTAACTGAGCCAACCAGGTGCCCCCTGTTGCATTTCTATACACCAATAACAAAACAGCAGAAAAATAAATCAAGAAATTGATCCATTGCAATTGTAACAAAAAATATCATATATCTAGGAATAAACCTAATCAAAAGATCTGTACTCCGAAAATTATAGAACACTTATGAAAGAAATTGAAGAGGACAAGAAGAAATGGAAAAGCATTCCATGGTCATGGATTAGAAGAACAAACATTGTTTTTTTTGTTTTGTTTTGTTTTTTAAAAGATTTTATTTATTTGACAGACAGAGATACAGCGAGAGAGGGGACACAAGTAGGGGGAGTGGGAGAGGGAGAAGCAGGCTTCCCGTGGAGCAGGGAGCCCGATGCGGGGCTCGATCCCAGGACCCTGGGACCATGGCCTGAACCTAAGGCAGATGCCCAACGACTGAGCCACCCAGGAACCCAAAGAACAAACATTGTTAAAATGCCATACTACCCAAAGCAATCTACATATTTAGCGTTAACCCTATCAAAATACCACCAGCATGAGCTAGAACAAACCTAAAATTTGTATGGAACCACAAAAGACACTGAATAGCCAAAGTAATCCTGAAAAAGAAAAACAGAACTAATGGCATCATGATTCCGGACTTCAAGTTATATTAAAAAGTTGTAGTCATCAAGACAGTATGGTACTGGCACAAAAACAGACACATAGGTCAATGGAACAGAATAGAGAACCCAGAAATGGACCCACAACTATATCATCAACTAATATTTGACAAAGCAGGAAAGAATATCAAATGGAAAAAAGACAGCCACTTCAACAATTGGTGTTTGGGAAACTGGACAGCAACATACAGAGGAATGAATCTGGACCGCTTTCTTACACCATACACAAAAATAAATTCAAAATGGATGAAAGACCTCAATGTGAGACAGGAGTCCTTCAAAATCCTTGAGGAGAACACAAACAGCAACCTCTTCGACCTCAGCCACAGCAACTTCTTCCTATAAACATCGCCAAAGGCAAGGGAAGCAAGGGCAAAAATGAACTATTGGGACTTCATCAAGATAAAATACTTCTGCACAGCAAAGGAAATAATCAACAAAAGTAAAAGGCAGTCTATGGAATGGGAACAGATATTTGCAAATGACATATCTGAAAAAGGGTTAGTATCCAAAATCTATGAAGAACTTATCAAATTCAAGACCCAAAAAATGAATAATCCAATTAAGAAATGGGCAGAAGGCATGAATAGACATTTTTCCAAATAAGACATTCAGTTTGCTAACAGACAAATGAAATGATGCTCAATATCACTCATCATCAGAGAAATACAAATGAAAAGTGCAATGAGATACTACCTCACACCTGTCAGAATGGCTAAAATTAACAACACAGGAAACAACAGGTATTGGTGAGGATGTGGAGAAAGGGGAACCCTCTTCCACTGTTGGTGGGAATGCAAACTGTTGAAGCAACTCTGGAGAACAGTATGGAGGTTCCTCAGAAATTTAAAATTAGAACTACCCTATGATCCAGCAATTGCACTAGTAGGCATTTACCCAAAGGACACAAAAATGCTGATTTAAATAGATACATTCACCCCAATGTTTATAGCATTATCAACAACAGCTAAAGTATGGAGAGAACCCAAATGTCCGTAGACTGATGAATGGATAAAGAAGATGTGGTGTGTGTTTGTGTATTACTCAGCCATCAGAAAGAATTAAATCTTGCCATTTGCAATGACATGGATGGAGGTAGAATGTATTATGTTAAACAAAATAAGTCAGTCAGAGAAAGACAAATACCATATGATTACACCCATATATGGAATTCAGGCAACAAAACAGATGAACATATGGGAGGGGAAGAATAATAAAAAAGAGAAAAAAGAGAGAGGGAAACAAACCACAAGAGACTCTTAAAGAACAAACAGAGGGTTAAATGAGGGAGGTGGCTGGGGAATGGGCTAGATGTGTGATGGGTGTGAAGGCACTTGTGATATGCACTGGGTGTCCTATGTGATGAATCACTGAATTCTACCCCTGAAATCAGTCTTGCACTGTATGTTAACTAACTAGAATTTAAATAATAACTTGATTAAAAAACACACAACAATATTAGAGGCATAAACAGCAGTGCTTGAAACTATTTTCCACTTAAATTTTGGTAGCTTATGAGTATATGAGATGAGAAGTGTGAGGTTACAGTTTTGTGAGAGAAGTAAGAAATCAGTCATTTCCTTCCATTATATTAATTATCATGTAATTCTCGAGGTTGGAGGGCTGTATCCATATTCCCATGGGTATTATTACTTAATAGATGCATGGTAATGGTGGCTACAAATGTATTGTGTGGACTATGATAGTTTTCTTCTGGTGCCTCATGTTAGGAGAAAAAATATATTTACAGCCCTTGTAGCTTGAATAAAACTACAAATAATAATGGCTGCTGAAAACTGTTGGCATTTTACTTTGAAACCACTTCTTCTAAAAGAAGCTACCTACTTGGACCATTAGTCTCTGTTAAAAAACAAAATTCAACTGAGTAAACTAAAGATCTTACTGGCTTTATTCAGCAATTCATGAATTGGGTGGCATCCCATCTAACAGATAGAAGAGCTCCAAAGGGCTTTTCTCCCCCAAACGGGAGACTATTATAAGCAGAAGGGGGCAGGGACAAAGAAAGAGTGGATTACCTCATTTTTCTTTGGGGATTGGAAGGTGTTTATCAGGAGAATTACTTCACTAGTGCTGTTCAGGAAATTCAGATTTATTGGTTTAAGGTTACTTTCCTGGGAGAGGTTGAAACTGCATTTAGGTTTAGGTATTACATCTCAGTTTGGTGATGTTAGCTTTAGCACCAGTGACTACATTTTGGATTTGTTGTCTCTTTTTTTAACACCGCATACCCTTGCAAGACATGAGAAATGTGTGATTAGGTTTGCTCTTTCCCCCGGTATATAACACAGACATAACCCCAGAATGAAAACTGATCATTGAATTCACAGAAAAAGAAAACAAAAAAAACAATACTTTTACCTATTTTTTGAAGTATGACTTCTACTATAAGGAGAAATATAAAATAATGGACTCTGTCAAATATTCTGCTGAGATATTACAATATTCTTTTATTCAATCTAGTAGAGACTGTTTGGCTGAAGCCATAGTCTACAATTACTATATAGGCCATAAAGATTAGAATGAACTTTCCATTATCAGCCACTAATATCTTTTTAATGTCTTGATCAAATATATAATATTTTCAAAACCTTTTCAAACTGTATGTATGTATGTATTTATTTATTTTAGAGAGAGATGAGGGGAGGGGAAAAGAGAGAGGGAGAGAGTCTTAAGTAGGTTCCATGCCCAGCTTGGAGTCCAACAATAGGGCTCAATCTCATGACCCTGAAATCATGACCTGAGCCAAAATTAAAAGTCAGATGCTTAACTGAATGAGCCACCCAGGCACCCCTTTCCAACTGGTTTTAAAATTTGGGGAAGTAACTCAATTTTTTCTGAATATAATGATGCACTTCCAAAGTAAAATAGAGTGACTGCTATTCATATTAATATTGTCATTGTTCTTTAATTATAACTAGAGTTCTTAAATTATACCATATCTCTATATAAAAACTAATCAATTACTCTCTTTTTAGGACTGAACAGTATGAGAACTTTGATGTCTCAGAATATTCATTGAAAAATTCTAATGGTGGGCACCTGGGTGGCTCAGATGGTTAAGCGTCTGCCTTCGGCTCAGGTCATAATCCCGGGGTCCTGGGATCGAGCCCCACATTGGGGTCCTGGAATCAAGCCCCGCATCAGGCTCCTGGCTCAGTGGGGAGCCTGCTTCTCCCTCTCCCTCTGCCTCTCTCCCTGCTCATGCTTTCTCTCTCTCTCTCTCTGTATCTCTGTGTCTCAAATGAATAAATAAAATCTTTAAAAAAATTTTAAAAAAATAAAAATTCTAATGCTGAAGAATCTTTTCATAAATTTCATTTTGGATACAAAGCCTATGGTCTTTAATAATAAAATATTTTTATGTAAAGGAAATATCCTATAAGCATCTACTAACAAGTTTGATAAAATAAGGAAAATGGAAAATATATCAGCTACTTATAAAAAAGCATAAATTATATTACTAACCACTAAATACCCTGAAATCTAAGAAATGGAGGGAATCAACAACTCTAATAATATTTATCAATATAAATAATGTACCAAATACCGAACAATTTAGGGCTTATTAGAGCAGTGGTTATTGACATCTTTTCATTCTCAGACCTTTGAGTAACTGGTAAAAATTACTGAATGAGTTACAGGATAAATTCTCATTCACACATGCACATAAAGTTTCATATAAATTTCAAGAGGTTAATGAACAGATTGAGAATCCCCTTTAAAATAAATTTATTTCGGGGCGCCTGGGTGGCTCAGTCGTTAAGCGTCTGCCTTCGGCTCGGGTCATGATCCCAGGGTCCTGGGATCGAGCCCCGCATCGGGCTCCCTGCTCAGCAGGAAGCCTGCTTCTCCCTCTCCCACTCCCCCTGCTTGTGTTCCTGCTCTCACTCTGTCTCTCTCTGTCAAATAAATAAATAAAATCTTTAAAAAAAATTTATTTCTTTTATTTCTTTAATTGCTTATTTCTTTGGAATGTTTAGGCATATTCTTAGCTTTTTATTCCTAACACGTTTAGTTAGTTTAGTCCAATTACAACAGGTGGTCAACTACAAAGTTAAAGGGCAAAGTCTCACAAAAGTCCTTTACTTTTAATACCGGTTGCAAATTTAGAGTTCCCCAAACCACCCTCAGTTTCCATAGTTCACTAGTATACTACAACTCACTGAAAGTTTTTGTAAATGATTACCGTTCATTACAGGAAAAGGATACAGGGTAAAATAAACTGAAGGTAGAGATAAATCAGGGAGAATCCATGAGCGGTGAAAACATGAAACTTCTTGTCATCTCTCTGTAGGAGTCATGGACAGTGTTCCTTCCTCTTGGACACAATACACATAGAATATTGCCAAACAGGAAAGCCTACCTGAATCTTTGGTGTTGATGATTTTAATTGGGGTTCTATCACATCCAGTCTACCTGGTTGAACTTTGGTTTCCAGACCCTCCTGGAGGTCTGACTAATCAGTTTCTCCAGGGGTTAAGACTGATACCACATGAACCAAAGCCCCCCATCATAAATTACAGTGATAGTAGACCTTCAGTTGGCCTAAGCCCTTAGGCAAACAGGGACACACCTATCAGGCAGGACATTCCAAGGGCCTGGAGATAACCTCCCAAAAGCCAAGGGCAAAGGTCAGACTTTTTTTCATTCTTCACCTTCACAAATTCTGAGTAAAATCAACATATAAAAAATAAAATTACATTTGTAAAGATACTGACTTAAAAAAGAGAATTTTCACTCAGGCCAAAATCCCAAAAAGGAGTTTTACTGAGGCTTCATTGCGCTAGCTTTTCCCACCAAACATAGACAAACTAAGGGTATATGTATCAACAGAACAAGGATTGTAAATTTTCTGGGGAGAGGGGTTCTTTCTCTTTTGTTCATTGCTGTACCAATAATGGTGAGCATAGAGCCTGGTAAAATGGTGGGGATTCAATAAGTACCTATTGACAGAAAGAATGAACAAGTGAATGCATGAATGAATGGCCAGTATGGGAATTTATTTATTTATTTATTTATTATTTTTTTAAGATTATTTATTTATTTATTTGAGAGAGAGAGAGCACACAGAGGGAAAAGTAGACTCCCCACTGATCAGAGAGCCTGACTTGGGGCTTGATCCCAGGACCCCGAGATCATGATCTGAGCTAAAGGCAGGTGTTTGACTGAGCCACCCAGGTGCACCACCAGTATGGGAATTTAATAAATTAAATCACAGAAGTGGAATTTAGAAGTGTTTACCTGTTATTGTCCCAAGGAGATAATATCCTGACTAGCCCAAGCTATTTCTACAGTAGAGACATGCATCAGGTTAGCATAGCTTGATAATGCTGGCTGTTAAATTCTGAGTGAGCAACTTTCTGTCTGTAATTTTGTTTCCTATTTGTTCTGGCCGAGGGAGAAAATGTACTGACCTCTTCATGTGAAGTATATCCTGCTTAACAGTTACATATCTGTCAACAAAGGAATTGATGTTGTGGTTTATTGCTATTTACTGATTCATTCACAAAAGATTCATTGAGCACCTAGACACTGTGTTGGGTCCTGGGTATATAATAGTATCTTATTTTCAACTCTCTCTATTATTCTCATTAACTGAATCTTTATGACTTTTTTCAGGATACTTAAACATAATCTTTCCTCCACCTTCTTTGGAGATGACTGTTACTGTCCTTAATTTATAAAATAAATTATTAACTGTTAAATCCTCAGGTTTTGTCCTTCAGATCTACAAATTTATATGCATTTTAGCCATACTTTCTCTTTACTTTGTAGCTGTAGGGAAGGAAAAATAAATTTCCTTTTACCCTTGTAGGTTCTTTGCTGAGATACCCCCTGTAATAAAAGAGCGATTAACTGGAGAAAAATAAATTTAATTTAATTTCATATATACAGAGGCCCCAAAGATATGAGACCTAAAGAAGTGACCAAAACAGGCAGCTTTTATACCTTTTTGACAAGGAAACAATACATTTGTGAAGAATTGACAAGACAAACAAATTTGAGCTTGGGATAGTAAATTAGAGAGGAAGTAACAAGGTTTGTTTTAATAGTCTTCCAAATTCCCTATCTCTGGTGATAAGGATGTCTCCTTTTCTCCCAGTATAGAGAGGGTACCTTACCTTTCACATGGGAAATTTATTATTTAGTGCTTTCTGGAAAACAAAGGATGATCAGAGTGTTCTTCTTTCATTGGTTGTTTCTTATGTAACCTTAATTTAAAATAATCAGTATGACAGAGTAGAACACTTTGGGGCAGCCTGCCTCAAATCCCATCATAACTGTTTAAGCTATCATTTATTGACTATTCATATTCTAGGCACTGTCTTAAGTGCTTTTGCCTGAAAACAACTCTGGTGAGGAATAGGGAAGGGAAAATAATTTTCCCTCAACTCTTCTGAGTTTTTGGCTGAGAGCCCTTGTAATAAGAGACAGCTTTATGAGACAAAAACAAACAAGTTTATTAACATGTATACCTCATGTGTACATGGGAGATATTCAGGAAAACTGAGTAAAAACTGCATGGGGTGGCCCAATCCATCACCTTAAGTACCATCTTTAGCTAAAGAAAAAAGAAAGATGTTGGTGGTGTGAGTGGGAAAGCTAGTTATGGGAATCTACCAGGAAAATCACTGTAAACAAGGGTAAGGTTTGTTATGCAAATTTATGTCATTTCCTTCTTTACTGAAAAAATTTTGTTTTGATTTAGAGTCATCCACTCTTCCAGGTTCAGGGAGAAACAAATGGACATTTCCTTTATAAATGTATTTTTTTTTTTTTTTACAAAGGGTTAGTCTCTCTTTTCAGAGTTTCTCCAGTGTCTGCTATTTCTTAAAATAATCAGCTCAAAATACTCCTATGCCAAAGAGGCATATTTTGGGGTGGCATATTCTGCTACCCTTCAGAGACATTACTATCATTCCCATTTAACAAAGAAAATTAAGCACACAAAGTTTAAGTATTTTTCACAAATTCATAGAACTAGTTATAGTAAGAATAAAGATTCAAACTCAAGAAGTATAGCTCTAAAGATCAAACACTTAGCTACTACATTATAGGTGCTTTATTGCTTTTCTGATCTGTAATAAAAAGACTTCCTCCTTAGTATGGATTCCACACTGGGGCCTTTCCTTATTTTCAGTTCCTTCCATTCTTGCACATGTACCCTAACATCTGTCATTACTGAACTACTTAGAGTTCCTGAATGCCAATGTTTTATGCTACAGTGTCTAGAATGGCCCCTGTGATGATGTGATTTATAAGACATATATATTTGGTCTTCATCTCCATTTCTGTCACAGAGCTTCTAAAACACTTGGAATTAACTGTAATGAGAGCAATAAAGATGTCTTTTATTATGTTAATGAGGTGATTTTTGAAAGCACCTAAGGATGGGGGCTGGGTGCCAGGGAAACCAACCATGTGATTAGAGGGTTGGAAATTTCATCCCTACCCCGGACTTCTGGAAAGGGGAGAGAGGTGGGTTATTAAGTTCAGTCACCAGCAACCAATGATTTAATCAGGCCTCCATAAAAAGCCAAAAAGACAGGGATCAGAGAACTTTCTGGTTGGTGAACACATGGAGACTTAGGGAGAGTGATGTACTTGGAGAGGGCATGGAAGCTCTGTGCCCTTTTCCCATACCTCACCCTATGCATCTCTTTCATCTGGATGTTCCTGAATTATATCCTTTTATATTAAACTGGTAATCTAGTAAGTGCAATGTTCCTCTGACCTCTGTGAACTGCTCTTGCAAACTAATTGAACCTCAGGAGGGGATTGTTGGAATCTCTAATCTATAGCTTGTCAGTCAAAAGCCCAGGTGGCCACTGGACTTAAGATTGGATGAAGTGGTTGGGGTATAGTCTTGTGGGGCTGAACCCTTAACCTGTGAGACCTCATGCTGTCCAGGTAGATGGTATTAGAAGAGTTGAATTTTAAGACACCTAGTTGGTGTCCAAGAATTGCTGTGTGTGAAAAAGAAACTCACATATTGGAATTGGGTGCAGAATTTTGTAATTGGTTTCAGAAAAGTGGGATTTGCAAGAACAGCCCTGGCTTGTGGAAGCATGTGGTTTGGGAAGAAACGTGGGCACATAGTCACCCTTGTTAAGTAGTAGCAACTGTGCTGCAATCAACCACTAAAGGGAAAAGTTACCAATGTAGTATAGAAATAGATCCAGCTCCTGGGGAGTTGGTTCTCTAGATGCATGAGGAAGTACAAACTAGTGAGAAAAAGGCTACATATGTAATCCCTCAGTTATTGTTACCAGTAATAGCTAAAATATGTAAGTGCTATGTCAGATCTTGATGTTAGACCAAACTCAGGTTTCTGTGAGTCTGAGCTTAGGCCACTATCATCAAACTGCCCCTCTGGGTTAAAATTGTTCAGAGACAACTGAAAGTATCTCTAAGACCTCTGGTCACCAAGAAGATAAGTCAACATGGGGGAAGGGCAAACCGAAGAAACTGTTGAAGCCAGGGGTATAGTATGAAGAGATTGCTTCATTTTGTAGATCAGTATTATCAGCTACCTGAGGAATCTTACTAAAATGGATTTATGGGAGTACTTACTTTAAAAGCTGTGAATTTAGTTTTTAATGCTGCAGAGTGGAAGAGCATGTTTAGGTTGATACAAGACTCACAGCTCGTTATGGAATAATCACAAATGGCTATATGTGATCCAGATACAAAGCACATTATTCCCAAGGGAACAGCCAGCCTGGTGGACTGGATAAAAGCTACTATAAGCTCTGTTTACTCTGAGAAGGGGGATTGCCCAACTTCCTCTATAAATGCCAAGTGGAATACCTCAAATAAAGCACCTGATATTCTTTGTATGTAAGTTATGTGGGACTGGCTTTATGATATCTGGGCTGTTCACTCCCTGAATATGTCTATTACCCAGTTCATGGTAAATGCTGTGGTCAGAGGGGCTCCTTTCATGTGGACAACCCATATAACCTTGTTGCTGCAAGACCAAAAATAAATAGTTTAGAAAAACTTTTTGATTCTGCTGTCTGGGCTTCCCCTCATTGGTCTTATAGATGCTAAAAATACATTAGGATAATTAACAAGAGGCTGAGAGAAAGTGAAGGAACTCTTCACAAGGTAGAATATTTAAATGGTTATTAATAGATAAGGTGAATAAAGCAAATATTAATGGTAGTGAAACAAAGGGGAAACAGAAATGAGAGAGTCACTGGACTCATCCCAACAGGGTGAAAATCATTAGATGGTTATTAAGAAATGGAGTGAATAAAATGGACATTGATGGGGTTGAAACAAAGGTTTTAATGCAGTACTACCAAACCTTGGGTGGGCTAATGAAGCCCCCATCCGGTCTCCCAACAAGCCTACTCTATTTATCTCAGTTTGGAGAAATTTGAAAAATGGGAAGGTGAAGATTACTGTGAGAAACTTGATCAGGAATCCCTCGGGGCAGTGGTTACACAGATTAGTTTAGATAAGGATTGATTAAAGAGTCCCTTGGCTCAACCCCTCTGAGGACACAAGGTATTTTGCACAATAGTGGGTAAATGATCAAGGGGTGAAGAAGAGATGTTTCTAGATTTTGATAAAGGAGTCCCACAGCAGGGGTACTAAAACCCATTGGTGAAGCTCTGACTCAGGCTATAATTATTAGAGGGTATTAAAAATGTAATGGTTAACAGGATTATGAAAGGGTGCATAGGTGGCTCAGATGGTTGAGCATCTTCCTTCGGCTCAGGTCATGATCCCAGGGTCCTGGGGTAGAGCCCAGCATCGGGCTCCCTGCTTGGTGGGGAGCCTGATTCTCCCTCTCTCTCTGCTGCTCCCCCTGCTTGTGCTCTCTCTTTCTCTCTGTCAACTGAATAAATAAAATCTTAACAAAAAAAAACCAGAATGTTTAAGCAGTATTATGTAAAGAAGTTGTCAAATTTACCTGAATGTTTCACAAAATGACTGTTATATCTGGATGGGGAACACTTCCTATACTTAGTATTGTAAAACCAAAATCTATGGATGTAGTCCTAATAGAGGCTACAGTTCGAAATATAAGATTTAGAAATATAAGATTTAATGGCATTAAAGTAAAAGTTTATAGGAGAATTTATATGTTTAAACAGGCTTTATGTGAAGTAGTTATATCTCTTACCTGATAATATTATGAGGATGTAAATTGTATCTGACTAAGGAATGTTTCCCCTCCCTAGTATTGTAAAACAGAAGGACTGTAAGTCTGCCCATCGAGCAATATTAATTTGGCATGTTAAATGGGAACCAGTAAGATTGCCCAAGCTCACACAGTGTAGAATAGAAGCTGGAATGCTGGTAAGGACAAATTTGCTGTGCAATATTCCTATGTGGAACATATACTGGGACTTATTGTAAGAACCTGTGAGCACTTCCCATTAATGACTTCTGGGGCTTTGGATTAGAGAATTTCCATTTGAAGGGTATTTATCATCTTGCTATTAGACATTATTAAGTGAACTTACCCTAATGACTGAAGGATATAAAAACCTGAAATATCCATTATGTATAGGATGATATTAAAGAAATGCTCTAATGGGAATAGCAGTGCCCAGAAGAGTTCCATAATAATATGGAAATGGTTTATACAAGATCTTGTCATTGTGAAAATGCAAGAAACAGATACAGACAAGTAGTGAGCCTCCTTTCCTCTAGGACTGACTCTGGAACTGTGTGAGATGCTGCCAGATTCTATTGTCACTTGGATATTACCCATAATGAGCCTTCAGCTGACCAACAAAGAGATGCTTGGTTTGTGGATAGCAGTTTCAAGATGAATGGAAAACACCCTGTTGGGAAGGCCACCACGCTGATCAAAGAAGGTAAAAAACATCAGCCTGGTGGGATGAATTGCATGCTGTTTTCCTAGTGGTGATGGAAGAATTGAATGGTGGTAAAATCCACATGGTTGGGTTTTTACTGATTCAGGCAGTGGTCCATGGCCTGGCCATATGGTTAAACAGGAGGGCAGTGGAAACCTGGCCTGTTAATGGAATGTATATATGGGGCTCAGCCCTATGGAAATTTGAGGGGTGCATTAAATTAAGACATCAATACCCATCAGAAGAAGTTGCTTCCAGGTTGGAAGGTGGCTGGAACCAACAAGTAGATATCTCTTTGTGTTGTCTTGATGGCCACTTGGGTACATGACATGAGGGGACCTGGGGTTACTGCAGCAATGCAGAAGTGGGCTAAATCTAGATGTATTTGTCTTGCACTACAATAAGGATTGTTTTGTCTGTTAATAAGAGACAGAGACTGCAGATGGCTATGTGGCAGATTCCCTGGTGGGAAGGCATTGATCATAGCTGGCCTAATTGAAGGACATTCTAAAAACTACCTGATCCGTATTTCCTTACATTCTGACACTATAAGATGCATTAAAATAAATTGTATATTTCCTCCATAGTCCTAGAATCAGTTATTTCTCTAAGGATCCTTCAATCTTTTTATTGGAAAATGATATTAGAAACCAAGATCTGGATATGTATGCCTATTCCTACTGGAGTGTCCTTGTTCCTAGGCCCTCTTATCTGACAAAACAAGAAAATACGTGTGTATACTAACCAGTGTATATACATATATCTATAAATACTATTATATGGAACCATCTTTGTCTTTATTAAACCAAATATGAATTCATACTGATTCTACCAATTATATTCCATTACCATGTGGATCACTTTAGTCTCTACTCTTCCTTATCTGTATCTTCCTATTAATACAGTGAGAAATCTGGCTCCCATCATCCACCATACATTTACTTAATGATTTAGTTCCAAGGTTCATGTATATCACTGTCAGAATTGTTAATGCATACCCCAGGGGAAACAACTTTATCAACTGTAGTACAATGCTTATGTTTTCCCTCACATTACTACTTATTTTTTAAATTACATATATTAGCAGCTTGTTCTCTCATCCCTTTCAAAGAGATTTTGTATTTATTTATTTTTCCTTATTTTTCTATTGTGAAAAACACATAACATAAAATTTACCACCTTAAACATTTTTAAGTGCACTGTACACGTGTTAACTATATGAATATTTTTGTGCAACAAATCTCTAAACTTTTTTGGAGGAAATTGGAGTATCATTATATTTATTTCAAAGATATGGGTGCAAACGTATGAGAGAAAGAAAAAAAAAGAGGAAAAATTGAAAAAAAATTCTGGGTCTTTATAGTAAGAAAAGCAAGGAAAATCAAAATGATAATGTCAATTTCCAATATAGATTACAAATGGATGATTAAAAGATATTTTGAAAAGCTGATTCATGAAGTGTATGACACTCTGTCAACCTGCCTGTAGTGTATATACTTACTCTGTGTTCATCAAAAAGACTATTGCCACATTATAGGAAGGTAGTAGTAATCATTTAATAAGACTTAAAAGAGTAGGTGAAAACACTAAAACAAATTAGACAAGTGGTCAGAGACTATCAGGGGCTCTAAAACTTTTATTTTAAGTGTTTAAATTCTAGTTGGTTAACATGTAGTGTAATATTAGTTTCAGGTGTACAATGTAGTGATTCAACTCTTGCATACAATACCCAGTGCTCATCTCAACAATTGTACTCCTTAATCCCCATCACCTATTTAACCCATGCCTCCACCCACCTCCCCTCTGGTAACCATCATTTTTTTCTCTATAGTTAAGAGTCTGTCTCTTCGTTTGCCTGTCTCTCTCTCTTTTATCCCCCCCGTAATCCTTTGTTTTGTTTCTTAAATTCCACATATGAGTGAAATTGTATGGTGTTTGTCTTTCTCTGGCTGACTTATTTTGCTTAGCATAATACTCTCTAGTGGTATCCATGTTGTTGCAAATGGCAAGATTTTCTTTTTTTATGACTAAGATTCAATTGTATATATATCTCACATCTTCTTTATCCAGTTATCTATCTATGGATACTTGGGCTATTTCCAAGCTATTGTAAATAATGCTGCAATAAACATAAGCGTGCATATATCATTTTGAATTAGTCTTTCTGCATTCCTTGGCTAAATACCCACTAGTGGAATTACTGGATCTTATGGTGGTTCTATTTTTAGTTGTTTTTTTTATTTATTTGTTTAAGAGAGAGAGAAAGCACACGAGTTGGGGGAGAGACAAAGGGAGAAGCAGACTCCTCGCTGAACATGGAGCCCAACACAGGGCTCAATCCTAGGACCCTGAGATCATGACCTGAGACGAAGGCATATGCTTAACCAACTGAACCACCCAGGCACCACCCCTATTTTTAGTTTTTTGATATAAACCTCCATACTGTTTCTCACAGTGGCTTCACCAGTTTGCATTCCCCCACCAATGGTGCACAAGGGTTCCTTTTTCTCCACATCCTCACCAACACTTGTTTCTTGTATTTTTTATTTTAGTCATTCTGACAGGCTTGAGGTGATAGTTCACTGTCGTTTTGGTTTGCATTTCCCTGATGATGAGTGATGTTCAGCATCTTTTCAGATGTCGGTTGGCCATCTGTATGTTTTCTTTGGAGAAATGTCTGTTCATGTCTTCTGCCCAAATTTAATCAGATTATTTGTTTTATTATGTGTTCAGTTGTTTATATATTTTGGATACTAACCCTTTATTGGATATGTAATTTGCAAATATCTTCTCTCACTCTGTAGGCTGTGTTTTATTTTCTTGATTATTTCTTTTGCTGTGCAGAAGCTTTTTATTTTGATATAGTCAAAATACTTTATTTTTGCTTTTGTTTTGTTTGCCTTAGGAGACATGTCTAGAAAAATGTTGCTATGGCTGATGTCAGAGAAATTACTGCCTATGCTGTCTTCCAGGATTTTTACAGTTTCAGATCTCACATTTAGGTCATAAATCCATCTTGATTTTATTTTTGTGTATGATATAAGAATGTGGTCCAGTTTCATTCTTTTGCATGTAACTGTCCAGTTTTCCCAACTCTATTTTTTGAAGAGACTGTCTTTTCCCTATTGGTTATTCTTGCCTCCTTTGTTGAAGATTAACTGAGCATATAATCATTGGTTTACTTCCTGGCTCTCTTCTATTGATTTATGTGTGTTTTTGTGCCAGTACCATACTGTTTTGATTAATACAGCTTTGTAGTATATCATCAAATCTGGGATTGTGGTAACTCCAGTTTGGTTCTCTCTCTCTCTCTTTTTTTTTTTTTTTTCAAGATTGCTTTGGGTACTTGGGGTCTTTTATAATTCCACACAAATTTTAGGATTATGTGTTCTAGTTCTGTGAAAAATACTTTTGGTATTGTGATAGGAATTGAATTAAATCTGTAGATTATGGACATTTTAGCAATATTTTTTCTTCCAGTCCATAAGCATTGAAACTCTTTCCATTTGTTTGTGTTGTCTTCAATTTCCTTCATCAGTGTTTTATACTTTTCAGGGTACAGGTTTTTTACCTCCTTGGTTAAGTTTTTTCTTAGGCATTTTATTGTGTTTTTTGGTGCAATTATAAATGAGATTGCTTTCTTAATTTCTCATTCTGCTACTTCATTATTAGTGTATAGAAATGTTATGGATTTGTGTATATTGATTTTGTGTCCTGTGTACTGAATTCATTTATTAGTTCTAGTAGTTTTTGGTGGAGTCTTTAGGGTTTTCTATATATAGTATCATGTCATCTGCAAATAGTGAAAGTTTGACTTCCTCCTTACCAATTTTGAAGCCTTTTATTTTTTTTTGTTGTCTGATTGCTGGGACTAGGACTTCCAGTACTATGTTGAATAAAGTGGTGAGAATGGACATCCTTATATTGTTCTTGACCTTAGGGGAAAAAACTCTGTTTTTCCCCATTGAGTAGGGCATAAAAGGTGTTTTATCTGTTCTCTCTACACTGAACCCAGTGTCTATAGCTGCAGGAAGTACTTCTGCACTTTAAAAACTGCTTTTTGTTTGTTTGTTTTTTGTTCAATGTGGTCCTGTGGGACTCATGAATACTGACTACTATTGGGTATTAGAGCTGGGTGCTTTTAAGGCCTATCCTTCAGGTGGCAGCTGTAAAAGTTGGGACACTAGATACATGAACAGTCTCCTCCCAAGGAAGAGCTAGAGACTTGGTATCATTCTTGGAGCCAACCAGAGGGAGAATTCAGGAGAAGTGTTCACTGTCTGTTTCAGGCTCCTGGGAAGATTGCAGTCAACAGCTAGATTCAAGCTGATTAGACAGCTGCTCCTCTGGAAGCAGCTGGGAAAGTATGCAGTCAAATAACTTCCAGGGAGAAATTTAGAGATAGGGTTTTTGCATGTTTCCTCTGTGATGAGTCTAAGTGTATAACTGTGTGGGAAGTTCATGTTCCCATTTTTTAAAAGATTTTTATTTATTCATTTGAGAGAGAGCACAAGCAGGGGAGAGGGTAAGAGGGAGAGGGAAAAGCAGATTCCCCACTGAGCTGGGAAGCCTGATACTGGGCTTGATACCAGGACCCCAGGATCATGACCATGATCAGTAACAAAGGCAGCCTCTTAACCAACTGAGCCACACAGGCACCCCTCATGTACTCATTTAAAAACTGCTTCTTTGTTCTAGTCCTGTGGTACTCATGAATATAAGTCCCATTATTTCTCACAGTTCAGTGATTTGGAGGCCTATCTCTCAGCAAGCAGTCTTAACAGTTGGGACACTAGATCCATGATCTAAAACAAACTTTGCTCCTTAGAGAAAAGCTGGGAGTTGGGAGTTGGGGATTTGCTTCTGATTGTAAGGCACTGTGCCAGAGATGAGGTTTATGGTGAGAGTGTGTTTCAGCCTTTCCTATTTTGATGTGTGTATTTTCTCAGTCACCTGCTGTGTAGGAGTCAATCAAATAGTTTCTGGATTTCTCTCAGATGGAATTCATCCATGTGTAGCTAAATATTTGGTGCCTCCATGGGAGGAGGGAAATTCAGCAGTCTCCTATGTCACTATCTTGGTGGTGTCCAGAATTCAGTCATTTTATTTATTTTTAATTTTTCATTTATTGCTATTTTATTTTAAATTTTTATTTTTTTTTATCTTTTTTTATGATGTTCAGTTAGCCAACATATAGTACATGATTAGTTTTTGATGTAGTGTTCAACAATCCATTAGTTCCATATAACACCCAGTGCTCATCACAACATGTGCTCTCCTTAATACCCATCACCCAGCTACACCATATCTGCACCCACCTCACCTCTGAAATTTTCAGTTTGCTTCCCAAGGTCCAGAGTCTCTCATCATTTGTCTCTCTCACTGATTTCTTCCCATTTAGTTGTCCCTCCCTTCCCTTTCCCTTCCTTTCCCTATGGCCCTCCACGTTATTCCTTATGTTCCACATATGAGTGAAACCATATAATAATTGTCTTTCTCTGATTGACTTATTTCACTTAGCATAATCCCCTCCAGTTCCATTCATGTCAATGCAAATGGTGGGTATTCATCCTTTCTGATGGCTGAACAGCATGCCATCGTATATATGGACCACATCTTTATCTATTCAACTGCTCAAGGGCATCTCGGCTCCTTCCACAGTTTGGCTATTGTGGATATTGCTGCTATGAACATTGGGGTGCACGGGCCCCTTCCTTTCACTACATCTGTCTCTTTGAGGTAAATACCTAGTAGTGCAATTGCTGCGTTGTAAGGTAGCTCTATTTTTAACTTCTTGGGGAACCTCCATACTGTTTTCCAAAGTGGCTGTACCAGCTTGCAATCCCACCAACAGTGTAAGAGGGTTTTCCTTTCTTCACATCCTCACCAACATTTGTTATTTCCTGTCTTGTTAATATTTGCCATTCTAATTGGTATAAGGTGGTATCTTATTATGGTTTTGATTTGTATTTCCCTGATGGCTAGTGATGTTGAACATTTTTTTCACGTGTCTATTAGCCATGGGTATGTATTCTTTGGAGAAGTGTCTGCTCATGTTTTCTGCACATTTCTTGACTTGATTAGTTTTTTGGTGTAAGTTTGAGAAGTTCTTTATAGAAACTGGATACCAGCCCTGTATCTGTGACATTTGCAAATATCTTTTCCCATTCCATGGGTTGCCTCTTAGTTTTGTTGACTGTTTCCTTTGCTGTGTAGAAGCTTTTTATCTTGATGACGTCCCAAAAGTTCATTTTTGCTTTTGCTTTCTCGCCTTTGGACACATGTCTTGAAAGAAGTTGTTGAGGCTGATGTCGAAGAGGGTACAGCTTATGTTTTCCTCTAGGATTTTGATGGATTCCTGTCTCACATTGAGGTCTTTCATCCATTTTGAGCTTATCTTTGTGTGTGATGTAAGAGAATGGTCCAGTTTCATTCTTCTGCATTTGGCTGTCCAGTTTTCCCAGCACCATTTATTGAAGAGATTGTCTTTTTTCCATTGGATATTTTTTCCTGATTTGTCAAAGATTTGTTAACCACAGAGTTGAGGGTCCATTTCTGGAGACTATTCTGTTCCATTGATTCATGTGTCTGTTTTTGTGCCAGTACCCTGCTGTCTTGGTGATCACAGCTTTGTAATACAGCTTGAAGTCAGGCAAAGTGATGCCCCCAGCCTTTTTTTTTTTTTCCAACATTCCCCTGGCGATTTGGTGTCTTTTCTCTTTCCATAAAAATTGTAGGATTGTTTGTTCCAGCTCTGTGAAAAAATGCCAGTGGTATTTTGATAAGGATGGCATTGAAAGTGTAGATTTCCCTGGGCAGCATAGACACTTTAACAATGTTTCTTCTTCTGATTCATGAGCATGGAATGTTTTTCCATCTCTTTGTGTCTTCCTCAGTTTCTTTCATAAGTGTTCTGTAGTTTCTAGAGTATAGATCCTCTACCTCTATGGTTAGGTTTATTCCTAGGTATCTTATGGATTTTGGTACTATTTTAAATGGAATAGATTCCTTAATTTCTCTTTCTTCAGTTCACACTGTTAGTGTATAAAAATGCAAGTGATTTCTGTGCATTGATTTTGTATCCTGCCACATTGCTGAATTGCTGTATGAGTTCTAGTAATTTGGGGGTGGAGTCTTTTGGGTTTTCCACATAAAGTATCATGTCATCTGCGAAAAGAGAGTTTGACTTCCTCTTTGCCCATTTGAATGCCTTTTATTTCTTTTTGTTGTCTGATTGCTGAGGCTAGGACTTCTAGTATCATGTTGAACAATGATGTTGATACTGGGCTTCCTGTCATGTTCCTCACCTTAAGGGAAAAGCTCTCAGCTTTTCCCTACTGAGAATGATATTCGTTGTGGGTTTTCCATAGATGGCCTTTATGATATTGAGGTATGTTCTCTCTATCCTTACAGTCTGAAGAGTTTTAATCAGGAAAGGCTGTTGTATCTTGTCAAATGTTTTTTCTGCATCAGTTGAGAAGATCATATGATTCTTGTCTTTTATTAATGTGCTTTATTACATTGATTGATTTGAGAATGTTGAACCACTCTTAAATCCTAGGAATAAATCCCACCTGGTAGTAATGGATAATCCTTTTAACATACTGTTGGATCCTATTGGTTAGGATCTCATTGAATATTTTGGCATCCATGTTCATCAGGGATATTAGTTTGTAATTCTCCTTTTGGACGAGGTCTTTGCCTGGTTTTGGGATCAGGGTAATGCTGGCCTCATAGAACGAGTTTGGAAGTTTTCCTTCTATTTCTATTTTTTGAAACAGCTTCGGTAGAATAGGTATAATTTCTTCTTTAAATGTTTGGCAGAATTCCCCTGGGAATCCACTTCACCCTGAATCTTGTTTTTTCGGAGGTTTTTGATTATTGCTTCAATTTCATATCTGGTTATTGGTCTATTCAGATTGTCTATTTCTTCCTGTTTTAGTCTTGGTAGTTTATAAGTTTCCTGGTAGGCATCCATTTCTTCCAGGTTGCTTAATTTAGTAGCATATAGTTGCTGGTAATAATTTCTAATAATTATTTATATTTCCTTGGTGTTAGTCATGATCTCTTCCCTTTCATTCATAATTTTATTAATTTGGGTCCTTTCCCTTTTCTTTTGAATAAGTTTGGCCAGAGGTTTATCAATCTTATTAATTCTTTCAAAGAACCAGCATCTAGTTTTTTGATCTATTCTACTGTTTTCCTTGTTTCTATTTCATTGATTCCTGCTCTAATCTTTATTATTTTTCTTCTCCTGCTTGGTTTAGGCTTTATTTGTTGTTCTTTCTCCAGGTACTTTAGGTGTAAGGTAAGCTTCTGCATTTGGGATTTTTCTAATTTTTTGAGAGGCTTGGATGGCTCTGTATTTCCCCTTAGGGCTGCCTTTGCAGTATCCCATAGGTTTTGGATCAATGTGTTTTCATTCTCATTAGTTTTCATGAATTAAGTCCTTTAATTTCCTGGTTGACCCAATCATTCCTTAGCAAGATGCTCTTTAACTTCCAAGTGTTTGAATTCCTTCCAAATTTTTTCTTGTGATTGAGTTCCAGTTTCAAAGCATTGTGGTCTGAAAATATGCAGGGAATAATCTCAATCTTTTGGTATCAGTTGAGACCTGATTTGTGACCTAGTATGTGGTCTATTTTGGAGAAAGTTCCATGTGCATTTGAGAAGAATGAATATTCTCTTGTTTTAGGGTGGAACATTCTGTATATATCTATGAGGTCCATCTGGTCTAATGTGTCATTCAAAGCTTTTGTTTTTTTGTTGAGCTTCTGCTTAAATCATCTGTTCATTGCTATGAGTGGAGTGTTGAAGTCTCCTCCTATTTATGTATTATTATCAATGTGTTTCTTTATTTTGTTTTTTAATTGGTTTATATAATTGGCTGCCTCCATGTTGGGGTATAGGTATTTACAGTTAGTAGATTTTCTTGTTGGATAGACCCTTTAAGTATAATATAGTGTCCCTCTATGTCTCTTATTACAGTATTTGGTTTAAAATCTAGTTTGTCTGATTGAGCATTGGTACCCCAACTTTCTTTTGAGGTCCATTATTGTGGTAGATGGTTCTCCTTCCCCTCACATTCAATCTGGAAGTGCCTTTAGGTTCAAAATGAGTCTTTTGTAGACAGTATATGGATGGGTCCTGCTTTTTTATCTAATCTGCAACCCTGTTTGTTTTGATGGGAACATTTAGCTCATTTACATTTAGAGTGACTATTGAAAGATATGCATTTAGTGTCACTGTATTGTCCGTAAAGTCCCTATTTCTATAGGTTTTCTGTTTCTTTCTGGTCTATGTGACTCTGGGTATCTCTCTTCATTTACAGAATCCCCCTTAATATTTCTTGCAGGGCTGGCTTGTTGGTTGCATAGTCTTTCAGTTTCTGCCTGCCCTAAAAGCTCTTTATCTCTCCATCCATTCTAAATGACAGTCTTGCTGGATAAAGTATTCTTGGCTCCATGTTCTTCTCATTCAGTATCCTGAAGATGCCTTGCCAGCCCTTTCTGGCTTGCCAGGTTTCTGTGGACAGGTCTGATGTTATTCTGATGTTCCTCCCTCCATATGTAAGGAACTTCCACTCCCTGGCTATTCTCAGGATTGTTTCCTTGGCTGTAAAATTTCCAAGCTTCACTATTATATGTTGGGGTGTTGATCTATTTTTATTGATTTGGGGAGGGGTCCTCTCTGCCTCTTGGACTCAAATGCTTGTTTCCTTCCCCAGATTAGGGAAGTTCTCAGCTATGATTTGCTGAAATATACCTTCTAACCCCTCACTCTTCTCCCCCCACCTCGAGGATCCAAATTATTCTGACATTGGAACATGTCATGACATCATTAATCTCTGCAATCCTTTTCTCATGTGCTACTAGCAGCCTATCTCTGTTTTCCTCCATTTCCTTGTTTTTCATCAGCTTGTCTTCTAGATCACTAATTCTCTCTTCTTCCTCATTTACCCTTGTTGTTAGAGTATCCAATTTAGACTGCATTTTATTCACAGCATTTTTCAGTTTGGCCTGATTAGATCTCATTTCTGCCCTTAGAGATTCTATATTGTCATTAATGTTTTTTTTTTTTTTCAAGCCTAGCTATTGACCTCATGATTGCTATCCTGAATTCTATCTCTGACATTTTGCTTATATCCATATCCATTTGTTCTGTGGCAGATGACATTGTCTCTGTTTCTTCTCTCTGTTGAGAGTTCCTCCTCCTACTCATTCTGTCAAGAGATGGTTGAGTGAATGAGTAGAGTCCAATATATCAACCACGACCCAAGCAAGATTCTCCCTAGGAAAATCCAGAGTGGTCAGAAGCCACTACCAAAAACACAAAGCCAAAATGAAACACAAGAATAAAATTTATAAAAATTAAAAAAAAAATTATAAAAGGGGGCGAGGGGAAGGGGGGCTATAATCTGTCAGTGTGGACAAAGTAGGGTGTTTCAGTTGTTCCTGGGTGTATTTTGGTCTGTTTGTTAGAAGGCACTACTTCCCAAAATTACCATAAAGTAAAACTTATATATATATATACATATATATATATGTATATATATATATATATATACAAAATTGAATAGTGAAAAAAGGACTACAATGATGCATATATCTATAAAAAAATATAGGTGTGAAAAAGCACTACAATAAAGCATATATCTATAAAAATATAGCTGTGAAAAAGCACAAAAAATATAGCTGTGAAAAAGCACAAAAATATAGGTGTGAAAAAATATAGCTGTGAGAAAGCACAAGGCATAGTGAAAAAAGGACTGCAATAAAACATTTTTATAAAAAAATATAAATGTGAAAAAGCACAAAAAATATAGGTGTGAAAAAATATAGGTGTGAAAAAGCATAAGTGAATAGTGAAAAAAGGACTACAATAAAGCACACATCTATTAAAAGTATAGGTGTGAAAAAGCACAAAAATAGAGGTGTAAAAATGTACTATGACATATATGTTGATATACTAAACTAGTTGAGATGAGAAAAAGGTAAAAAGAAAAAACAGAGAAAAAGCATAAGAGAAAGAATAAAAAGAAGAGTATCATCTGAAAAATACACTGTGAGGCAGTGCCTGGAGCTCAATATACAATTTTCCCCTGGCATTGGGATTTTACAGTCTTATGTGATCCATAGGGTTGTGTCCTCTTGTTCTCCTAGCCTGTCCTCTGGGGGAGGGGCATGCCACGCTATTTCTCAGGCAATCCTGCTTGGGCGGAGTTGCCCTGCCCCCTGTCAAGGGTATGGGCTCATTGGGACCTGGATTACTGTGCTTTTGTTCTCTGGCAGGTTTTTGTGCCTCTTCAGAGAGTCAGAGCAAAAATGGCTGCACCCAAACCTCTGGCCCAGAGCTGAGAAATCACAGTGTGCTCTCTTCGCTAAATCGTTCTGGACAAACCGTCTCCGTTTCTGTGTGTGGCCCCAAAAACCGCATCCTCCCACAGTGTACGCCCACAATGACTCTCAGAGGTCATCCCAGGGGCCTAGGAGAATCCCTGCCCTTTATGCTTCTAAAACCATGAGGGGTCCCAGGCCTGCATCTCCTGGGTCTTGTCTGGGCACTGCTCTAGAGCCCTTTTCTGGCCACTTCTGTTCTGCAAGTTTTTGCCCAGTCCCAGGGCAGGCTCCTGACTCTTTTTTTTTTTTTTTTTTTTTGAGGCTGCCCAAGAGAAGAGCGAGTCTCAAGGGGCCCGGCTTGCACTTTATGGCAATCTGAGCTGAGAGACCTTCCTGGGCTCACTGACCTTAAACCGATTCCTGGCTCCCCAGCTCAGGCACTCTGCTGGCTCAGGAAGCCCCTTTGGCTCTAAGGCTTCTAGCATCCTGAGCCTACAATGCTCTACCTATAATTCTGCCTTTTCATTTCCAGAGCCCCTTTCAGAGAGTGATGTCTCTCCCTAGAGCAGATTTCTAAGGGTTCCGACTTTGCGCTCCAGTGTTGTATCACTTTCCAGGTGCTAGCTTATGGAGGCCCCCTCCCCCTTCTTTAATCTTCTGATAACTCCCTGCAGAGTCATGACTCCCCAAACTCAGCCATATCTGTCTCACAAAAAGCTGTGCTTTACTGCTTGTAGAGATCCAGCTATATATTCTTATATCTCAGGCTGATTTTGTGAGTGTTCAGAGTGGTTTGGTAGATATCCAGCTAAATTCAAGGGACCAGTTGAAACAGGGTCCCCTACTCCTCTGCCATCTTGCCTTCCTGAATTCAGTCCCTTTAAATTAAGGCTTGTTTTATGGCCTAACATATGGTCTGTCCTGGAGAATTCAATGTGTGCTTAAGAAAACTGTATATCCTGTTATAGTTTAGTGGAGTACCCTACAGATGTTTGTTAGGTCTAGTTGGTTTATAGGTTTGTTTAAGTCTTTGATGTCTTGTTTATTACTTTGCTGGTTCTTGTAGTCATTGTTCAACATGAGGTATTAGGAGTGTCCAACTATTATTGGTGAATTATCTATTTCTCCCTTCAAATCTGATATATATTTTTAAAGGACTTTGTTTTTAGAGCAGTTTTAGGTTCACAGCAAAATTCAGAGGATTATACAGAGATTTTCCATATATCCCTGCCCCCATACACCCATAGCCTCCTCTGTTTTCAACATCCCCCACCAGAGTGGTATATTTGTTATTTTTTTAAAGATTTTATTTATTTATTTTTAGAGAGATAAAGAGAGAGAGAGATCAAGAGCATGGGAATAGGGGCAGAGAGAGAGGAAGAGGGAGAGAAGCAGACTCCCCACTGAGTGCAAAGCCCAACACAGGGCCTTATCTCACAGCCCTGAGATCATGACCTGAGCCTAAATCAAGAGTTAGATGCTTAACTGACTGAGCCACCCAGGTGCCCCTATTTGTTATAACTGATAAACCTACAACGACATGTCATTATCACCCAAAGTTCATAGTTTACATTAGAGTTCATTTTGGTGTCATACTTTCTAGGGATTTGAACAAATGTATAATGATGTGTATCCATAATTATAATATCATGTTATTATAATATCAATTTTCGCTTCCCTAAAAATCCTCTGTGCACCCCTGTTCATCCCTCTCCCATTCAGTTCTGTTAGTTTTTGATTCATGTATTTTGTGATGCTGTTATGTGCTTATAAGCTTCTAATTGTTATCTTCTGGATGGATTAATGCTTTTTTTTTTTTTTTATTAAATGTCCCTCTTTATCTCCAGTAACAAAATTTTGTTTTCTTTTGTTTTTGATATGCATTTTGTTTGATATTGGTATAGCCACTCCAGCCTTCTTGTGGTGGTTATTGCATGATATATCTTATTCTATTCTTTTATATTCAAACCATTTATTTATTTATTTATTTTTAAGCTTTATATATTTATTTATTTAATTGACAGAGAGAGAGAGACAGCGTGAGAGGGAACACAAGCAGGAGGAGTGGGAGAAGGAGAAGCAGTCTTCAGCTGAGCAGGGAGCCCAATGCGGGGCTCGATCCCCGGACCCTGAGATCATGACCTGAGCTGAAGGCAGTCACTTAAACCAACTGAGCCACCCAGGCGCCCCATATTCAAACCATTTATATCTTTACATCTAAAGTTTATCTTCTGGAGATGGTGTATAGCTGGATTTTCTTCTTCTAGTCTGAGAGTCTGTGTCTTTAGTTGTTTAATCTATTCACATTTAATGTTATTGATAGAGTTAGATTCATATCTTCCATTTTATTTTTGTCTCTGCTTGTCTCATATCTTTTTTGTTTCTCTTTTCCTCCTTCAATATTGTCTTTTCATCAACTATATATTTACCAGTGTAATCTTTTAATTCCATAAATATTGTTTCACTACTTTTTAATTATTTTCTTAATGATTACTCTAGGAATTACCACATTACTCTTAATCTGTCAGAATCAGTTTCAGGTTTATACATACTTAATTCCAGTGGGATAGAGAACCATTTTTCCTATACAGCTCTATTCCCTCCTTATCCTTTTGGTTACTTTTTGTTCCTCTACCTTTTGTTATTTTTGTCATGCATATTATATCTATGTTACAAATGTAACTGCATTGTTATAATTATTATTTTATATAGTTGTATATCTTTTAAGGAATCTGAGAGATAAAAACAGAGCAAGCATATACTGTAATATTTCTTTATATTAACTTTTATTTACTTTTTTTTCTGATTCTGTCCATTTGTTCTTTCACATGTGATTTACTATCTGGTTCATTTCCTGACATCAATAAAGCTTTGTTTTCACCTCCCTCTTTTGTGTTCTTTTTGAGTATATTACATTTCTGTTTGTTATAAGACCAACAACACAAATATTCATTGTTTCATACAATTGCTTTTTACGTCAGTTAAGAAATATGTATTTATTTTGACTTATAATTTCATAATTATCTTTATCAGTGATCTTTATTTTTTCATGTAGATTCAAATTACCATGCAAGGTCACTTGCTTTCATCCTGAAGAATTTTGTTTTGAATTTCTTTTAAGATAGGTGTGCTAAGAATGAATTCTTTGTTTTCTTTTACCTTGAACAAATATATGTCTTAATTTTGCCTCTATTTTTTGAAATTAGTTTTTGATGTATGTATAATTATTGGCTAATGGTTTATATTTTTCAGTATGTTGAATATATCATTCCTCTGCCTTCTGAACTCCATTACTTCTAATGAGAAGTCAGCTATTAATAGTAGTGGGGCTCCCTTGTAAATAATAAATATTTTCAATCTTTCTGTTTCAAATTTTGTTTTTGTTTTTGTCTTTCAACATTTTGACTATGATGTATTTGGGTATATATCTTTTTTATATGTACCCTGCTTGGTCTTTGTTGAGGTTTTTGGATATATAAAGTTTTTTCATGAAATTTGGGAAGCCTTTAGCCATTTTTTTCTTTCTTTCTTTTTCTTTTTTTTTTTGCTTTCTCTCTCCTACCCTTCTAGTACTCCCATTGTATATGTGTTGATTTGTCCAATGGTTTTCCACATTTCTCTGAGACTCTGTTCATTTTTCTTATTCTTTCTTTCTATCTGTTCTTCTGGTAAAATAATAGGCTTATGGTTTAGCTCATTGGTATCACAAAATTACTGTCCTCATTTTTATTGCTTCCTACCAAAAATCTCATTCTGAGAGTAACCTTAGGCTTGAATGCCCCCACCTCTAAAAGTCAGTTCCTTTTAAAAGAGCTTTTGAGATATTCATTATTAAGTGCTTTCTCTTCCTCTGAAAAATTTCTGAGCCATGGCTATGGATTTGGGAGTTTGAACAGTTACCTACTTATCTAATAGTGATACCTCTGCTTTAGGAGCATGGATCTGAATGTGGGAAGGAACTCTGGACTTCTCACTTGCCTCTCCTGGCATGGACCTCTACTTTATGAATGACACAATATGAGGGTGATTGAAACTACAGTAGTATCACTGTTACATACCTGTGGTAGAGCCTCCATGCTATGAGGGGATTGGGTAGAGAAATGAATGCCCCCAACCTTTTGGCTACATTTGCCTGAACTTTAGCATCAGCAACACTAAGGTAATGAGAACTTGGCATTTTGTTCCACTCTTGTAGTTATTGTAACTAGTGGCTTGGGGTAGAGGGAGTCTTGGGTTCTTAGCTGCATCCACCTGGAGTGGAATTTCCATCACACTGAGCTTGAAGATGGTAGAACAAGAGTGGGCTATGGTTCAAATTCCACAGACTCCACTGTTTTTACCATGTTTTGCATATTTTATTCAATAAATGTTATTTCACTTAATTTAAACTCTTAGATCAATTACCAAAGGTTTAAATTTTTGTTCTTCTAAGTAATTTTATTTTACCACTTATACATTTTTCATTGGAGAGTGAGTCCACAGAGCTCCTGACACTGCCATTTTGGAAGTGGAACTCTAGCTAAAATTTAATTTACATCCTTTCCCTCTGTAGAAAAAACCAGTTTTGGCACCTACTTGTAAAATGGACTAGATTCTACACAAATTGACAACCTTTTTTTTAATATTCTTTCTTTTATTTTTATTTAAATTCAATTAATTAACATATAGTGTATTATTAGTTTCAGAGGTAGAGTTCCATGATTCATCAGATATATATAACACTCAGTGCTCATTACATCAAGTGCCTTCCTTAATGCCCATCACCCAGTTACCCCATCCCCCACCAACTCCCCTCCAGCAGCCCCCAGTTTGTTTCCTTTAGTTAAAAGTCTATTATGGTTTATCTCCTTCTCTGATTTAATCTTATTTTATTTTTCCATCACTTCCTCTATGATTCTATGTTTTGTTTCTTAAAGTAAACATATGAGTGAAAACATATGATAATTGTCTTTCATTGGTTGACTTATTTCACTTAGCAAAATAGTTCTATTTCCATTCATGTCATTGCAAATGGTAACATTTCATTTTTTTGATGGCTGAGTAATATTCCATTATATATCTATATATCTATGTCTATATCTATATCTATTTATCTATCATCTATCTATACCCCATCTTCTTTATCCATTCATCTGTCGATGGACATCTGGGCTTCTTCCATAGTTTAACTATCATGGATATTGCTGCTATAAACATTGGGGTGAAAGTGCCTCTTCAGATCACTATGTTTGTATCATTTGGGTAAATTTCTAGTGGTTCAGGTGCTGGATCATAGGGTAGCTCTATTTTTAACTTCTTGAGGAAACTCCATACTATTTTCCAGAGTGGCTGTACCAGCTTGCATTCCCACCAATAGTGTAAAATGGTTCCCTTTTCTCCACATCCTCACCAAAATTTGTTGTTTGCTGACTTGTTAATTTTAGCCATTCTGACTGGTGTGAGGTAGTATCTCATTGTGGTTTTGATTTTTATTTCTGTGATGCCAAGTGATGTTGAGTATTTTTTTCATGTGTCTGTTGGCCATTTGTATGTTCTTTGGAGAAGTGTCTGTTCCTGTCTTCTGCCCATTTCTTGACTGGATTATTTGTTTTGTGGGTGTTGAGTTTGATAAGTTTTTTTATAGATCTTGGATACTACCCTTTTATCTGATAACACATTTGCAAATATCTTTGCCCGTTCTGTAGGTTGTCTTTTGGTTTTGTTGACTGTTTCCTTTACTGTGCAAAAGCTGTTTATCATGATGAATTCTCAATAGTTTTGCTTTTGTTTTCCTTGTCTTTGGAGACATGTCTAGCAAGAAGTTGCTGAAGCTGAGGTCACAGAGGTTTCTGCCTGTGTTCTCCTCTAGGATTTTGATGGATTCCTGTCTCACATTTAGGTAATTCATCCATGTTGAGTCTATTTTTGTGTATGGTGTAAGGAAATTTTCCAGTTTCATTCTTCGGCATGTGGCTGTCCAATTTTCCCAACCACATTTTTGAAGAGACTGTCTTTTTTCCATTGGATAGTCTTTCCTGCTTTGTTAAAGATCAGTTGACCATAGAGTTGAGGGTCCATTTCTGGGTTCTCTATTCTGTTCCATTGATCTATGCATCTATTTTTGTGACAGTGCCATACTGTCTTGATGATTACAGCTTTGTAATGTAGCTTGAAGTCCAGAATTGTGATGCCTCCAGCTTTGGTTTTCTTTTTCAGCATTCCTTTGGCTATTTGGAATCTTTTCTTGTTCCAAATTTTAGGATTATTTGTTCCAGCTCTGGGGAAAATGTTGATGGTATTTTGATAAGGATTTCACTGAATGTGCAGATAGCTCTGGGTAGCATAGATATTTTAACAATATTAGTTTTTCCAATTCATGAGCATGGAATGTTTTTCCATTTTTTTGCCTTCTTCAATTTCTTTCATAAGTGTTCTATAGTTTTCAGAGTACAAATCCTTTACCTCTTTGGTTAGGTTTATTCCTAGGTGTCTTGTGGGTTTTGGTGCAATTAACAATGGGATCAATTCCTTAATTTCTATTTTTTTAATTCTCATTGTTAGTGTATAGAAATGCAATTGACTTTTGTGCATTGATTTTATATCTTGCCACTTTGCTGAATTCCTGCATAAGTTCTAACAATTTTGGGATGAAGTCTTTTGGATTTTCCACATAAAGTATCATGTCATCTGTGAAGAGTGAGAGTTTTGTTTCTTTGCCGATTTTGATGACTTTTCTTTCTTTCTTTTTTTTCCTAATTGCCAAGGCTAGGTTTTCTAGTACTATGCTGAACAATGCTGGTGAGAGTAGACATCCTTGTCATATTCCTGGCTTTAGGGGAAAAGGTCTCAGTTTTTCCCCATTGAAAATGATATTCACTGTGGGCTTTTCATATATGGCTTTTATGATGTTGAGGTATGTCCCCTCTATCCCTATGCTGCAGAGAGTTTTAGTCAAGAAATGATGCTGTATTTTGCCAAATGCTTTTTCTCTATCAATGGAGAGGATCATATGGTTCTTGTCCGTTATTTTATTAATGTGTTGTATCACATTGATTGATTTGCTGGTGTTGAACCATCCTTGCAGTCCAGGAATAAATCCCACTTGGTTGTGGTGAATAATCCTTTTAATGTACTGTTGGATCCTATAAGCTAATATCTTGGTGAGAATTTTTACATCCATGTTCATTAGGGATATCGGTCTGTAATTCTCTTTTTTGTTGGGGTCTTTGTTTGGTTTAGGAATCAAGGTAATGGTGGCCTCATAGAATGAGTTTGGAAGTTTCCTTTCCATTTCTATTTTTTGAAACAGCTGTAGAAGAATAGGTATTAATTCTTCTTTAAATGTTTGTTAGAATTCCGTTGGGAGGACATATGTTCCTGGACTCTTGATTGTTGGGAGATTTTTGATTGTAGCTTCAATTTCTTTGCTGGTTTTGAGAATGTTAGGTTTTCTATTTCTTTCTGTTTTAGTTTTGGGAGTTTATATGTTTTGAGGAATGCATCCATTTCTTCCAGATTTCCTAATTTGTTGGCATATAGTTGCTCATAATATGTTCTTATAATTTTTTGTATTTCTTTGCTGTTGGTTGTGATCTCTCCTCTTTTATTAGTGATTTCATTTATTTGGGTCCTTTCTCTTTTATTTTTGATGAGTCTCACTAGGGGTTTATTGATCATATTAATTCTTTCAAAGAAAGAGCTCCTAGTTTTGTTGATATGTTCTATTGTTCTTTTGGTTTCTATTTCATTGATTTCTGCTTTAATCTTTATTTTTTCTCTTATCCTGCTGGGCTTAGGCTTTATTTGCTATTTTTTTCCCAGCTTCATTAGGTGTGAAGTTAAGTTGTGCATTTGAGACTCTTATGCCTTGAGGAATGACTGTATTGGTATATACTTCCCTCTTAGGATCACCTTTGCTGCATCTTAAAGGTTCTAAACTGTCATGTTTTCATTTTCATTTGCTTCCATGAATTTTTTTAAATTCTTATTTTCCTGGTTGACCCATTCATTCTTTAGTAGGATGCTCTTTATCCTTCATGTACTTGTGTTCCTTCCAAGTTTCCTTTTGTGATGGAGTTTACATTTTAAATCATTGTGGTCTGAAAATATGCAGGGAATAATCCCATTCTTTTCCTTCTGTTTGAGACCTGATTTCTGACCCAGTATGTGATTTATTCTGGAGAATGTTCCACGTGAACTTGAGAATAATGTGTATTCTGTTGCTTTAGGATCAAATGTTCTGAATATATCTGTAAAGCCCATCTGGTCCAGTGTGTCATTCAAAGCCCTTGTTTCCATGTTGATCTTCTGCTTAGATGATCTGCCCATTGCTGTGAGTGGGGTGTTAATGTTCCCTACTATTACTGTATTATTATCAATGAGTGTCTTTAATTTTGTTATAATTGGCTTATATAATTTGATGATCCCATGTTAGGGGCATAAATATTTACAATTATTAGAGCTTCTTGTTGGATAGTCTCTTTAATTATGATATAGTGTCCTTCTTCAACTCTTATTACCATCTTTGGTTTAAAATCTAATTTGTCTGGTATAAGGATTGTTACCTCAGTTTTCTTTTGATGTCCATTAACATTATAAATGTTTCTCCACCCTCTCAATCTGATACCCTGTGTCTTGATTGGAGCATTTAGTCCATTTTCATTCAGAGTAATTATTGAAAAATATGAAGTTAGTGCCATTGTATTACCTGTAAAGTCACTATTACTGTATATGTCTCTGTTCCTTTGTGGTCTTTTTTACTTTTGGGCTATCTCTTTGCCTAAAGGATCCCCTTTAATATTTCTCTCAGGGCTGGCTTAGTGATCACAAATTCTTTTTTTTTTTTTAAAGATTTTATTTATTTATTTGAGAGAGAGAAGGAGACAGAGAGAGAGCATGAGAGGGGGGAGGGTCAGAGGGAGAAGCAGACTCCCTGCTGAGCAGGGAGCCTGATGCGGGACTCGATCCCGGGCCTCCAGGATCATGACCTGAGCCGAAGGCAGTCGCCCAAACAACTGAGCCACCCAGGCGCCCAATCACAAATTCTTTTAGTTTCTGTTTGTCCTAGAAGGTCTTTATCTCTCCTTCTATTCTGAATGACAACCTTGCTGGATAAAGTATTCTTGGCTGAATACAAATTGATAATTTTTGCCAAAGCTATCAATTATTTTATTTCCATTCCATGTTAGCTAGACCTGCCATAACAAAATACTAACGACTGGGTGACTTAAATAACAAAAAATAATTTTCTCACAGCTATGGAGGTTAGAATCCTAAGATCAGGGTGCTGGTAGGATTGGTATTTGGTTATACTTGTATCCTTGGCTTACAGAGGGGTCTCTTCCTCTGTGTCCTCACATGGCCTTTTCCTCTGTGTGCATATACTCTTGGTATCTCTTCCTCTTCTGGTAAGGCTACCAGTCTTATTGGATTAGATCTTCTTGTTGGATAGTTTCACACTTATGGCCTCATTTAACCTTAATCATCTCTCTAAAGGCCCTTTCTCCAAATACAGTTACATTGGGCTACAACCTAATTTTCGGCCTGTTCTATGAAAGGGAGGTATATGCAAAAATACCTCCAAAGACTGAAGGAGCCATAATACTGAAAATGAAGTCTGAGAAGCCCAGCTTGATGAGAAATGGTTTCTTAAGGGGACTTACAGACAGAAGCATGTCTTGGGCACTCACAAACCAAGAAGATCTCCCCAATCCCACCAACCTTTAAGACCTGCTTTTATAGCCCTAGAGGCTAGGAGTACATTATGGGGGCCACCCAAGAGGAGACTATTCCAGAATAGGTGTGTGTCATGGTCATATCTCTAAGGCAGATCAAGGATGTTATGCCCTAAAGATGTACTTAAGAGTGTAATTAAGTAAAGGGAAAGAATGTGGGAGGAGAGGGAGTTGTGCTTAAGAAGTTTTCAGGTCACAGAACAATCATCATGGCAGATTTGTCCAAGATGGCTTCAGTGTGGTTCACACAGGGCAATACAATTCAGTTCATAATATTTTCAGTATATGGATGCAACTCTTTACACTAACATTTCCAATCTTTCTCCCTCCTGCCTGACTTATTGCCAACAACTAAATCTTGACTACTCAGATCTGTCAGGACTCTGGTTATGTTTCCTTGTAGATGGTCTTTACTCCCAGTATCTGAACAAGCCCTGTGAGATACAGTCTGACAACTTGATATATGTCTCAAATGACTCATCACCACAAGATATCATGCATGAGGGGGTGCTACCTGGGTGGCTTAGTTGATTAAACATCTGACTCTTGATTTTGGCTAAGGTCATGATCTCAGGGTTGTGAGATAGAGCCCTGCATCAGTCTCTGTGCTGGACTTGGAGCCTGCTTAAGATTCTCTCTTTTCCTCTCCCTCTGTCCCTCCCTTCCCCTCAAAAAAAGATATCATGCACAGGTCAGATTTATTTTTGAATGAGCCACTCTCCAGACCACTTATGAAATCTGGTGAAATACTTAGGTCATGCATGCCCTTATATGAGAGGTAACCATGACAGTGGACAACATCACTAAGAGCACAGACATCTTAGATTCAATAAATTCAACAAACAGCAATGTATAGTTGAAAGTTTCCATCCACCCACCTCTTGGAATTCACTGGACTAGATACCCTCAGGATTCAACTCATGGGTTTTTTTATTTTAATACAATATTTTGTATTAATATTTCAGTTAGAGCTACCCAAATCCACCTCTAATTTTGATGAGTTACTAGATGGTCTCATAGGACTCAGCATGCAGTACTTACAGATAAGATTTATTATAGAGAAGTGATACAAAGAATAGTTAACATAGGGAAAAGTTGCATGGGAAAAGTTCCAGAGAATACCAGGTCAAGTTTCCAAAAGTCCTCTCCCAGTAGAGTCATACAGGATGTACATAATTCTTCTAGTATCAAAATTTTACAACACATATGAATTGTCATCTACCAAGAAAGTTAATTATAGACTCATTAATCAAGGTTTTTATTGATGCCTGGACACATAAGGACATTCTGCCTAGTAAGTACCAAAATTCCAGACTCCCAGAAAGAAAACAAGTGTAGCATAAACCACCTTGACTGTACAAAATGTCTAGGCATAGTGAATTGCCCTTTTCATTTAGGGTCAGTTTTATTTTTGTAAGGAACTCTTTACGATTTAGGTTCCCAGATGCCAGCCATGGGTCAACCTTGTAAGCAGACTTTCTGAGGATCAGAGTCTCATACCGGCTATGTTAACTTCTTCTTTTTTTTTTTTTTTTTACATTTCAACCATCACTCTTTTAAGATGTCTGATATTCCAGGACTCTAAAACAACTGATCTTTGCTACCATCTCTCAATAGATTTATTTACTGATTTTGGAGGAAACACTGAAATGTATGATTTGAGTGAATTCAAGTTTTCTAAAGAGGAAACACTGAAATAGTATGATTTGAGTGAATTCACATTTTCTAAGGAAGGTAGACCCAGTCCCTGGCCTAGATATGGGACTGTGATCCAGTTCTAACCAATGTGGTATAAAAGAACCTTGTTTCCAATTGTATGGGAAATATTTTGCTCGCTTTCTAGTTTAAAAAGAAAGATATGTGAAGAAACCTCCCTTTGTGCACTTTTCTCTTTCCTTCCCTGCTTCAAAGGCTGACATGTAAGGATTTCATGTTTGTAGTTGGAGTGACAATCTTGCAAGTATGAAAAGGCCAAGAGAATCTCACAGATGATGACTTAGGACCTCTGCATCATTAACACCTGAATAAGTCCTAAAAAAAAAGTGAATAAATGTAAAGTTTCAAAATTTTACAGTAAATGTAAATATAGTAAATGCTATTTATTAGTAGTAGTAGTAGTAGTAGTATATGGTAAATATACATGTTGTGATGCATGCTTTTTTGTAAGATAGTAACAACTTGCCCCTTAAAGTAATTACCAGTGCACTCTGTCAAACAAATAAAACCAGCCATTAGTTAGAGTGGTGAAAACAAATTTTATTTAGTAACTTTTGACAGTAGAGGAAAACACTGAAATCTAATGTTATTAGCACAAGGGAGACTGGGTGCTTTAAAGAGAGAATGAGGACCAAAGGATCAGAGCTTGACTAGAGTCAGAAAAGGGAAAAATTATAAAGGATTGGTCAATGTCAATGGGATTAGGCCACCTGTGCCTGCTAACTGGCAATGATCTAAATTAGTGTTCTGTCTTCCCATAGAGACTAGGAGCCTGAGGCCCTATCCTTGGCAGTGATTACATTTCAGGAGAATAGCTTTTTCCTTAAGAAAGATGCTCCTGAGTCACAGGAGATACATGTGCCTCTCAAGGGACAAAGGAAGGATTTACAATTGTAAACCCTTTGTAATGAATGCTCTAAGAAAGGGGAAGTCTGAGACTAATCATTAGGTGCTGACTAGAACAGATTCTTTTGACAGCCTTTAGTTTTTCCAGACAGGAACTCAAAAGAGGGTTGGGTCATCCCAGGAACACAACCTCAAGCTTCTAGAAGCCTCTTTAAAGTTTGGTCAAGTCTCTGAGTGCAGGGGTTTGGACAGAAGTCCTTATGTGTCCATTGGTACTTAAACTAGCAGTTGAGGTATCACTCATATAGGGAAGTTCCTGACTGCATAGAGTAATAGCAACAACAATCTCTGTGCCCCAGTGATTCTGTAATTGTTCAGTAGCATCTTTTTTGGTAATGACTCTTGTTCTCTTCTATGTGTCTGCTATTTTTTTAAAGTTTTTTTACTTATTTATTTAAAAGAGATAGAGAGAGCACAAGTAGGCAGAGAGGCAGGCAGAGGAAGAGGGAGAAACAGGCTCTCCACTGAGCAGGGAGCCCGATGTGGTGCTCGATCCCAGGACCCTGGGACATGACCTGACCCAAAGGCATCCACTTAACCAACTGAGCCACCCAAGCGCCCTCTATTTTTTTTTAAATATTATTTGTATTTATTTGAAAACAGGAAGACACATTTTGGTGTGTGTTAAATTTTTGGTAGTAATAAATGCGCTTCAAATTTCAGTGACTTACAAAACAAAATGTTGACTTCAGACTTACTTATATGTCATCTCTGAGTTCCCTGTGACTCTACTTCATATGATTGTTCATTCAGGGCTGAAGCTAAAGAAATAGTCCATACTTATGTTGTTCTCAAGGCAGAAGGAAAGCATAGTTAGAACTCTCAGTAGCTCTTAAAGCTGCTTCTCAGAATAGTACAGTTCAAATTTGTTCACATTCTTTTGGCCAAAGCAAGACCTGTGGTTAGGGGCAGTAGGGTAAAAAAATATATTCCTCTCATAGAGAGTGCTGTAAATCACATGACACTGAGTGAGGATTTACAATCTTCTTATAGGAAAGGAGGAAAAAATAATTGGAAACCCTATTATAAATTTTTACAGTATACATAGACAAAATATCTAGCTATGTCACTTGATATGTTCTGTTTTCACTGAGATAAGTTATATGGGTAATTTGCTTTATATATATCATATATACTATATATATATGATATTCATATATTCATATACTATGAATATAAATTACTTATAAAATATAATTATGAATATACTTATATTTGTTATATTTTGTATATTATATATAAAACAGATTAACATTCTGTTATATATAATTTACTTCCTATATTATACACATCTATATCTAGGGTCTTTAATTACATGTATATACAGATTATATAGAAACATGCCATTACCATAATTTAATTATTTATTTATTTAATTAATTTTTATTTATTTGACAGAGAGAGAGGCAGCGAGAGAGGGAATACAAGCAGGGGGAGTGGGAGAGGGAGAAGCAGGCCCCTCTCCCCATTCATGCACACCTGCACACACTCTCAGTCTCTCTCTCTTAAAAACAAACAAACAAACAAACAAAAAAACCAGAACTACCCTATGATCCAGCAATTGCACTACTAGGTATTTACCCAAAGAAAACAAAAATACTAATATGAAAGGACACATGCACCCTCATGTTTATAGCATTATTATCAATAATATCCAAATCATGGAAAGAGTCCAAATGTCCATTGACTGATGAATGGATAAGGAAGACACGTATATATATAATGGAATCTTAGCCATAAAAAAGGATGAAATCTTGCCATTTGCAGGGACATGGATGGAGCTAGAGAGTATTATGCTAAGCAAAGTAAGTCAGTCAGAGAAAGACAAATAACATATGATTTCACCCATACATGGAATATAAGAAACAAAACAGATGGGCATAGGGGGAAAAAAGAGAGGCAATCCAGGAAACAGACTCTTACCTATAGAGAACAAACTGAGGGTTACTTGTGGGGAGGTAGGCATGGGGATGGGTTAAATAGTTAATGGGAATTAAGGAGGCACCTTTTGGGATGAGCACCTGGGTATTTGTATGTAAGTGAAGAATCACTGAATTCTACACATGAAGCTTATATTACACTGTATGTTAAGTAACTGGAATTTAAATAAAAATTGAAGAAAAAGAAGATTCAGCCTGGGTGGTAGTCATTTGAAGACTTAGCTAGGACAATAGGATCAAATTAAAAAATGCCTCGTTCACATGGTTGTTAAAAGATGCAGTTCTTTCCCATATGGACCTTTTCTCCTGACACAGCAGCTGGCTCAGCCCAGATTGAGTGATCAAGGAAAGAGGGGAAAGTCACAGTGCCTTTATGACCTAGTCTCGGAAGTCACACACTGTCTTTTCTGCATCATTCTATTCATTAGCAGCAAGTCTCTAAGTCTGCATACACTCAGGAAAGGGGAATTAAGTTCTACCTCTTAAAGGGAGGGAGACCAAAGAATTTGTGGACATATTTAAAACCATCTCTCCAGCCAGTTACTCAAGGCACATTAAATAATCTAGCCTTTGAGTGAGGGGCCTGACAAGAACTAAAAGCATGGCATTCAGGCACCCAAAAGCTAAGCTGACTCAAATTTAGGACAGGAAATCAGCTCCCAAAAGGGAAATGGAGTTTAATTCACTACCTTAACTAAAGAATTGAAAATTGTTTCTCTCTACAACTTTGTTGTAGAGAGCAGGAAGAGCAGCAATTTAGTGGATACAGAAGTGCCCAGGGAGGGGCGCCTGGGTGGCTCAGTCGTTAAGCGTCTGCCTTCGGCTCAGGTCATGATCCCAGGGTCCTGGGATCGAGCCCCACATCGGGCTCCCTGCTCTGCGGGAAGCCTGCTTCTTCCTCTCCCACTCCCCCTGCTTGTGTTCCCTCTCTTGCTGTGTCTCTTTCTGTCAAATAAATAAATAAAATCTTTAAAAAAAAAAAGAAGTGCCCAGGGAGTAGTCCTACATATACTGCATACTGGGCAGTTTAAAACAGTAAAATTGAAGGAAAGGTTTCCAATATAGTTCTAGGATAGGTCAATAATGCTTCAGGCACTGAGCAAGGAAGAAGCAACAGGTTGAATGCCTTTACAACTGGTAATGATGGGCTTGGGGAAGCAGCAATTGACAGAGATGACTTTTCATAATATATAGATAAGTATGATGTCGAGATAGATATTGCAAGTCCCTCAGTGAGAAAATACATGGAAAGAACCTTGAGATAACTGGTACAAAGCTCAAAACTGGTAGTGTCTTGTTGCTTGTCCCCTTCCAGCACACACCCTGGTTTACACATAGTAGCAAAGCATAGTAAATGATAAGGGGAAGAAAGTTACTCCAAATTTCCTGTCTCCCTTCATTAACCACTGCTTCCTATCCTGGTTATATATTAGTAGAATATCCAACTTTGTTATCACAGGGATGGCATCCTCAGAACTCCACCACCACAAGAGGGGGGACAGATTCTATCACTACTGTTCAGCTAATGGTCTAATTACTGCTGTTATTTTAGCAGATAAATGATAGTAGTTGATGTACTTTGTCAGTCTTCTTTGATCCTCACCCTGTAACTTCAGTTTCAACACGTCTAGGCAAATCATCACAATTTTAATGAGTATAAACCTAGAAGCCACCAGGGGAAGTTCGTAAGGAACTCTCAGGGGAAGGAAGATATAGAGATAATGAGAATTCACTAGCCTAGTTATATGTATTCAGGGTATGTGATTCAGAAAGGTTGATTCCTCCCTAAAAAGAATCAGAGCTAATTGTTGAGAAAAATGAAGAAGATATAAACAATATTCTAATCTCTGGAATTTACCTCTTCATTAAAATAGTCCCAGACTTTTCTAGTTGGAAAAAAACCTCAATATCTACGTCCTCTGCTACACAAAGTGTCATCGATGCTGCCTCACTGAAATAATATCATCTAAATAATTTTCATTGGGTAGAGGTCTTACATGATTCAATTTTAGTTGCTCTGCAGTAGTTCACAGAAAGCAACAATTTTGTTCTATAATCAAGGCAGGAGGCAGAGAAAAACTGGCAGATAATTATGAGTCTGAAAATATTTTATGTAAGCAATACTTTGTATAAGAAAAACTTTATAAACAAATGCATTAATATATTTTTTGTGGTGATGATCACTGCTAATGACACAAATTTTTTATTTAATTTAGCAAAAATGATGCTAGAATGTTGATGAGGTAACAGATGAGAAAGGAAATAAATCACACACACACACACACACACACACACACACACATACACACAAAACCCACATCTAAAGCAAATTCAGACTTATGAAATCTCACTTTAAAATCAGTGCTTGGGGTGCCTGGGTGGCTCAGAGGGTTAAGCATCTGACTTAGATCTCAGGATCCTGGGATAGAGCCAGAATCTGGCTCCCTGCTCAGTGGGGAGTCTGCCTGTCCCTCTCACTCTCCCTCTGAACCTCACCCTGCTCGTGCTCACTTTCTCTCTCTCTTTAATAAATAAATAAAATCAATGCTCAATTTTTGTCAGAATAATGTTCAATTTAGCAGTTTCCTTTTTCATTTCTTTTGCTCAATTTTTGTCAGAATAATGTTCAATTTAGCAGTTTCCTTTCTCATTTCCTTTATTTCTCTCCAACCTCGTGTGTCAAGTTCCTAGCTTCTGTCCACTTAACTTTTTTTTGAATCCTTTCCAGTCTCTTCACAGTTGGTTATATATCAAAGGGCACTGCTGTTCCCTAGAAGGTTGGGAAATACCCTGTCTGTGAACAGCTTTGTATTTAACTATGTTTCTCTACGAGCACAGGTTTTATTTCTCTTTTCTCCTTAATGTTACTCTTCTCTGTCTAGTTGCATGAATCTGGTTCCCTTTTATATTGTTGAAGAACTATATTTTTGGATTCCTTTTACAGTATTTATATAGTCGATGTAACAATATCTTTATTCTATTTGATTAAGGTGGAATCTAGAGAAAGGTGTTTCTCAATCTCCTTCACTTGCTCCTCAGCATGACTCCTATAGCACATACATATCCGCTCACTTCAGATAGAAAGATGAATGTAATGCCTTCCCTGCAAGTTACAAAAGTAGCCCTTTGGCTTCTATAATTCTTTGGTTCAGACTAGAGGAATTCTCATCTTTTGGAGTTTCTTTTTTTATAATTTTTGGTTTACTGTCATAGGAAAATATCCTGGCTTCTTCCAGTTTAGTGTTTTTTCCACTTTAAAGGCAGTCCCCTTCTATCCTATACAATTCAGTCTTTGAACCATGTTTGAGAGTAAAAAGCTTAGACTTACTTTTTTTTTTTCTCTTGGATTATAATTTTGTTTTATTTAATTTATTTTTTTATTATTATGTTCTGTTAGCCACCATATAGTACATTGTTAGTTTTTGATGTAGTGTTCAATGATTCATTAGTTGTGTATAACACCCAGTTAAACTTTCTCTTTATTGGGAGACACAAGGTGGGGAAGAGTGCTTCAAAAGAACTAAAAATATCCTGTTGTCCCAAATGCCTTCTTTGGACTTTAGAATCTGGAATGTGAGCTGTAAGCACTTTTTTTTTTTAAGATTTTATTTATTTATTTATTTATTTATTTATTTATTTGGAGAGAGAGAGCACAAGCAGGGGCAGTGTCAGGCAGAGGGAGAAGCAGGCTCCCCCCTCTGAGTAAGGAGCCTGACACGAGGCTCGATCGTAGGACCCTGGGATCATGACCTGAGCCAAAGGCAGATGCTTAACTGACTGAGCCACCCAGATGTCCTGAGTGAACACATTTCTAAGTACAAGGTCTAATTGCATTGTTCCTAAGGTCTGGAGAAGGTCACTTCAGGCATTTCCTTTCCCATAGGTCCTTTGGCCTTATACACATACACACATGGAGGCAAGAGGAGATACTGAGGCAAGACAGGACTTGCTAGATATACCTGAAGGAGAAGTGGGGTAAAAAGATTTATCTTCCCTGGCCCCACAATAAAAGCAGAGTAAATCCTCTTTTAGATCCCCCCTTTTAGGTTCTTAACACTCCACAAGACTCCCTAAATGGCTCTCGTTCACCCTCCTCACTGACTGCTTACAGTTTGGCACTCTAGCAGCGATGGGTGTAAGTTTGAGGAAGAGCAAAGTACTTGAGCCATAGTATAAAACACTCATCAAGGTCAGTTTCTTAAATAAGCCAGATCTGGGTTCCATCTTTGTTAGGTAAAAGCAGGAGCTTAGATCGGGTATAAAGGAGACATTAGATACAATTGGCTAGAGGTTGGTCAGGAAGACAATTTGCTTTCTTTCTTGAAGTTTTTTGTTCAATCGTTTCTCAGTATCTTTTTTTCTTTTTTTTCCCCCATCATCTTTGAAATGAAAGTCGAACATCTTAGTTTCGCATACAGGTATTTTCATGCTCTAGCCTCATCCTACCTGCTTCCATCTCCCAACTTCACTGCTCACCAATCACTGCACTCTATTCTCCAGTCTTTCCATACCCCATTAAATTCCAGAACATGCCATGGTGCATCACACAACCTTCCCACATGATTCTAATACTGCCCTTATTATCCTTGTGCCCCACTACATTACAGTCATCTGTTTACATTCTACTCATCTCCTAAATTTTAGTTCACATATCACATTTCCACAGAAAGCCTTTGCCTGACCTCTTGGGGGTACTGAACAACCATTCTTTCCTCCTAAATGTTCCTGTAATAACTTATTCTAATCTATTTTTACATATTTAGCATATTAGATTGTATTGTCTATTTTTTAAATGTCTGTATTCATATTGGGCTGAGGTCATTTTTTGAAAAGGACTGATTTACATCCTTGTGTTAATCCTGGAACTTTACATTAATGAATGTTAATAAATTTTGAATGAATATATGAGAATGTGATGTTTAATTGGAAAGACAGATCTTGAATTCTGGCCATGTCTAGAGATTTATTAATAATTGATGAGATAGTAGATTATAGATTTTAAAACAAATAAAAATAACAAAACTTCCTTTGTTCACTTGCAGTAACTGGATTAAATTGAGCATTTGGTGAGAAATTAATGGCTTGATCTTTATACCAATCTTTGTACATTCAGTTACAGTCCATTTTATTTTCATAAAACATTTAGAATGCAGTGTCACATAAGCTTTCAATAAAATTGTTGTCTAGATGACCATCTCCTCTGAAATATTATAACCCTCTTGAGGGTAAACATCAATCATGCCTTGCAGTTTCTGGCACATAGTAGGAGCTTAATAAATATTGAGTAAATGGGGAGCCTAAAATCAATAATACTTACAATAACCACCATTTATTGAGTGCTTCTTCTGTGCTTAGAATTTCCTGGGTGCTTTCTGTTTGATAACTACCATTATTTTCCCTATTTTACAGATGAGGAGGCTGAGAGGCAAAAAGAAATTGCAAAATTTTCCCAAGGTCAGACAGCTGGGGTATATACCATGCACTTTGGCTCTAGAGTCTGTCTTTTACTATCACATGTGTGGACTTCCCTGCAACTATTCCAGTATACTCTTTCCTCCCCCCCACCTTTTTTTTTTTACCATGGATGAACTATCCACAATCCTGTCTGATAATCATTTCCATGTTTCTTTTTAATACACTATCACTTTATACATCACTAAGCAATATACCATTGTTTGGCCAATATTTTTAAAAATTTAAATGAATGAAATTATACTGTATTTTATTTTCTGCCTTGCTTCTTTCAGTAAATATCGCTGTTTCATTTATGCTATTATGTGTAGATGTAGTTCATTCATTTTCAATACTATAAATCTGTATAAAATTCTATTGTTTATTCATCTCTGTTATTATTGATGGATATTTGTATTATTTCCAATTTGGAGATGTTAGGGACAATGCTACAGTATGCATTCTTGTGCATTTATCTAGGTGCATACATGCATAAATTTGAGGATAAATATCTGGTAGAGAAATTGCTGGATTATGGATATGTATATGGTCATGTTTACTAGACATTGCCTAACAATTTTCAAAGTTATTTTGTCAATTTGCATTTTTACTGGCAGTGCATGAGAATTCCTATGGTTCTTTATTTTTGCTAACCCTTGATGTTCCCCAAATTTTTATTTTTGATTTTGCCAATCTTATAGGCATATAAGTATTATTTCATAGTTTGGAGATTACTTATACAATTGAGCACCTTTTCATGTGTAAATAATTTTTATTTTGTTTTTTTCTTCTATGAAGTGCTTAAACAAGTTGTACATTTGTTTTCAATTAGATTGCCTGCATTTTTCCTACTGATTTTTCAAAGTTCTTTATATATTCTCTGCATTAGTTCTTTGCTGGTTAAACCTATAGGCAATTTCTTTTTCTGCTCTGGCTTGCCTTTTCATTCTCTTTACTGTGTCCTTTGATGTTCCTATTCTTTTGGATTTGGCCACAGGGAGGCATAAACAAGAACTTGGAATACAGATGGAGAAAGGTTCATTTTTCTTTCTGTCCTGTACCCTTCCTGCTTAATTGCTTAGTTTTTGGCAGTAGCTTTATGTCCCAGTGACAACAACTGTCACTGGGAATCTTCTCCCAAGTTTAACTCTCCTTTGGCTCTGACAACACTATTTCCTTCTCTTCACTTGCAGCCCTATTGATAGTAACAAATGCCAACTGTTGCTGATCTCTCAATTCTTCACAATCCTTTGTTCATTCTCTCTTTTCTCATGAAACTTAATTTTTTTTTAAGATTTTATTTATCTATTTTAGAGAGAGAGACAGAGAGATATCACAAGTGGGAGCGAGAGAGAGAGAGAATCTCAAGCAGACTCCACACTGAGCATGGGACCCGATGCAGGGCTTGATCCCAGGATCCTGAGATCAGGACTAGAGCTGAAACCAAGAGTCAGGTGTTTAAGCCCTTCATGAATGTTAATTCTATCTTGGTTTTCTTTTTACTTCAAAAGGCATCATTTTTATTGATGTCATGGTTTTAGAGAGTCAGTAGCTGGTAAGATTTACCTACATATTTACCATTTTATTTGCCTAGACTTTCCATCTGGATTTAGTCTCCTATTTTGGAATGCATACATTCTCTCCTACTAGTGGCAAATATTCCCAGTTTTTCATCAGAAAATGTCTTTTTCTCATTCTTGTTATTTTTCTAATAGCCCTATGAGATATAATTTATCTACCATAATGTTCACCTGTTTAAAATGTACAAGTCAGTCGTTTTTAGTATATTTATAGAGTTGTACAGCCATTTATTTGTAAAAAAACTAGAAATAGCTCAAATGTCCTTCAACAGGCTATGGGGGGCCTTGAACCTTGACTCTTGTCCCCCTGTTCCCAAGGCTTTGTACATTTTCCTCTTTTTACAGATTTCCTCAGAGCAAAAGCACTTTTGTTTTTTGCCTGTGCTTTGTTTTTATTTCTAAATTCCAGCTCTCACCCAAAGATGGCAGTATTCTTGATAGCACTTTAATTATTTAACTGTTTTTTGGAAAAAAAAAAACAAACACTTTATCTCATAGTTTTAATTGTTCAAAGCAGGAGGATTAGTCCTAGTAAACCAACTTCACTTCCAGGAGTGACCCATTCTCTCTTGAACCCATTTAGGTCAGTCATATGCCTGTTTGCACTCTCCTTTCCACCCTTTCCCCACTCTAACATAAATTGCAAGAGGACCTGTAAGCTGCATTTCCCAGACTCCCTGCCAGCTTGCTTCTCGCTGGGGTTAGCCAATGAGAGACATTAGTGGGAGGGTGGATGGTGAGAAGAAAGGAGAAGCCGTATATTTCTCCCCACTTTTCCCTTTCTAAGGTAACCTCTCTAGTATCACCTGTGTCTTCTCCATGGCTCCAGGCCCCACTACTCAATGCCTCCTTTTTGTGGCTTCCTTGGTAGCTCCTGTAGTGGTTTTAGCCTCTGCTGGACTGGACTGTCTTCTAGGATCTGGTTAACACTACTGCCTTCTATTACCCCTTCAGTTCTAGGGGTGGAATAACTGTCTTTAGGTTGCTTATCTCCTGGTTGCCTTACTGTTTTTCATTAGTTTCCTGAGCTCATTTATAATCAATCCCCTATATTAAATTACCTCAGTTTTAACACTTAGAATAATTTCTCTGTCCTGACTGTACAATCAGTGGTGCTCCATTCAAATCATTCTTTAGCCCTTGTACTCCACTGAAACTCCTGAGAGACTGACTATACAAATGGACAATGGCAAGATCATTTTGACAATAGAACTCTGATCCACAACCTCTATTGCAACCAGTCCAGGAAACCAAACCACAACCTTTGCAGCAACTGGCCCAAAAGAGTCAGGACTTGGGGTGCCTGGGTGGCTCAGTTGGTTAAGTATCTGCTTTTGGCTCAGGTCATGATCTCAGGGTCCTGGGATCCAGCACTGCACTGGGCTCCCTGCTCAGCGGGGATCCTGCTTCTCCCTCTCCTCCCTGCTCGTGCTCTCTCTTGCTATCTCTGTCACTATCTCTGTCTCTCTCTCAAATAAATAAATAAAATCTTAAAAAAAAAAAGAGGATTTGGTCAATGATTGCCAGCTTCTCTGATTTCTGCTCCCCTTTCCAACTCAGACCAACCAGAGAAAACCAAATATGATCCCCAAACCAATCACATATGCTGTCTCCCTTTTAGCTAGCCTATCTTCAGCTTCCCCATGCCCACAACCTTCAATCAAAGCAATACTGAAGCCTCTTCTTTTTTTCCCACTATAAAGCTTTCCAATTCTTCTGCAAGTTTTTAGTATCTCCCAAATGCAAGTGGTGGTGGCAGTGTCCCTTGCTATAGTGAAAGTTTTGAATGCCTGTTTTTTCTCATCTGGGTGATCTTCATTTATTTTCATACTTTTTTTCAAAGTTTCCAGTGTCATCTACATTACCAAATCTAGCAGTCAATTTTCAATCCACTTACTTTCGACCCAGTAGCATGTGATACAGTTGAAAATTTTACTTCCCTGATATTTAAACACTTTTATTTGGCTCTAGGATGTCACACTCTCTTGGCTTTCTTGCTACCTATTATCTATTCCTTTTTAGTTTCCTTTGTTTGTCCATCCTAGTTTCCTTAACTTCTAAGCATTGGGCTGCCCCAGAGCTTAGTTCTCAGACCTATGTATTTGCCTTTCTGGATCCACTCTCTACTTTTCTCTACATTGTTCCATGTCCTATGAGGTTCATCTAGTTGGACTACATTACCCAGCTCCCTTGCAGTCTTGTTTGTAGTTGGATTCAGTCAATGGGAGACACAGTAGGTTATCCAGAGACTGGGAAGAATATTCCTCTAGCTGCTTCTGAAAGGTGTTTGTGGGTTGGCTGTAGCCCTAGACCAAAGGTCACAGCTCTTTTCACATGGCTCTTTGGATTCTGTTCACTACATCCTTTAGGCTTAGGTTGGTATAGGCTCCCTGCCTGAATAAATGCCACCAGTCTCCCCAGAACAAGACTACCCAATTAGCATGCTAAATAAGGATATCCCAGCAGTTAGCTATACAGCAGATCACTTAGATTTTCCCTAATTCTTCTCAGTATGTAAATAATATATAAGTACTGTTGAACAGGGAGGAATAAAAGAAAGCAAGAATATCATTATAAATCCTTGCATTTTTATATATAATCCAAGGCTTATTCATAGAGGAAATATATCTATATATATATATTTAAGGAGAAAAACACCTAAATCACAGTGGCATTATCTCAGCTTCACTCTCATACACATTTAAACAGTGATGAAGTGAGAATCTAATGATGATCCTCAAAGCCAGTATCTTCTGCTACACTATTGTCTGAAGCTTCTGTAAACAAGGTTGGTAAATGGGGTGCCTGGGTGGCTCAGTCGGTTAAGCGTCTGCCCTCAGCTCAGGTCATGATCTTGGGGTCCTGGGATAGAGCCTCTCGTTGGGCTCCCTGCCCAGTGGGGAGTCTGCTTCTCCCTCTGCCCCTCCCCCTGCTTGTGCTTTCTCTAGCTCTCACTCTCTCTCAAATAAATAAAATCTTAAAAAAAAAAAAAAAACAAGGTTACTAATTGTCATTGTTTCCCTGTTTCTTTTTTTATTTGCTTTGGGTCTGTCCTTTCATGAATAATTTACATTTTTCAAATATTGGAAAGGAACAAGGCAAGGACACCACCTGAGAAACTAATCAAAATAAAAACACCACCATGCATATTAGGATTTTCAGAAAATAATGGAAATCTGGTTTTATAGCTATACTGAATAGTGTTTGGAAAGTCTGTAGTGTAATGTTTTATTTTATGCACTCTTTTGGGTCCTAGGGTTTTCTCTAGAGATTTTTCTATACAAAGGAAAATCAAGCACTTTCTCACTGATATTGGAGGACTAAACACTTATGGTTTAGAGGGCTTTATTATTACATGATTATGTTTGAGAAATGTGATTTTTAGCTGTAGTTTATCTAAATGATAAAAATTTGTTAGGGTGCATGAAGAATAAACCTTACCTAAAAGCAGTCTGGACTTTGTCCTTGGCTACTGGGAGGTTATCTCTAGGTTCCTGATAAGAGTGTCTTTGCTTGCCTATGGCCTATGGCCATTGGAGAGTTTATCACTGTGAGTTACAATAGGGGCTTTGGGTCACACAGTCTCAGTTCAGACCACCAGAGGAACTGATGACTAAAGATATTAAGCTCAATGTCTGGAGGGGCTAGAAAATAAAGATCAGCTACTTGGGTAGTATGTGATCGAACCCCAATAAAAACTGAACATCAGAGGCTTGTGTGAGCTTCCTTGGGTAGCAAAACTCTATGCATATTGTCACACATTATTGCTTGGGAGGAGGTAACACCATTCATACTTGATTGGGAGAGGACACCTGGAAACTCCTCATTTAAGCCCCTCTTGGTCTCTGCTTCATAGGTCTCTTCATTTGGCTGATTTTAACCTTGTAACCTTTCTCTGTAATGATTTATGAATATAACAACTTTCATAATTTTGTGCATCCTTTCAACAAATTTTCAAACCTGAGGGTGGTTTTGGTGACCCCCTTAACTTATAGAAGTGAGGGTGATCTTGTGGAGGACTCTGACCCATTTAACCTCATACTTGATTAAAGTCGTTGCAGGTTGTAACCAGGGACTGGAGTTTCATTTCCATTAGACAATTTAGAAACCTGAAAAAGAGATTTTCAGAAATGGTGGCTCCGCTGGGGGGTATGTTCTCTGAGCAGCTACCTGGACACCCCGGGGACTCCAGAAGCCAGACTTTGCTTCTTCAGGTTATGCCGGGCCCTCCAAGAACTTCTACCAGTACCTTGGTGGATGAGCTGGAGTCATCTTTTGAGGCTTGCTTTGCTTCTCTTGTGAGTCAGGACTATGTCAATGGCACGGATCAGCAAGAAATTAGAACTGGTGTTACTGTATCCAGAAATTTCTGGATATTGTGAGACAGACAGAATGTTTTTTCCTCCAAAAATGATTGCAATTATTTGTCCAGGAACCAGAGCAAGTTATCAAAGAGGATGTCTCAGAACTAAGGAATGAATTATAGCAGAAAGATGTTCTGGGCCGGAAGCACCTGACAAAACTGAGGCATTGGCAGCAGGTGCTGGAGGACATCAACGTGCAGCACAAAAAGCCAGCCATAATCCCTCAGGGCTTCTTGGTTTACCTCCAGCAGGCATCTGCTAATATACCTGCACCAAGCAAAACCTGAGTCAAAGTTGACCTGAAAGTGATCTGGCATGTGAGTCAGCTTAAACACAGTTTTGACAAACATTACTTCTTGTGGACATGACATTTTGGAAGAACCCTTTGCCAAAGAACAAAATGATTTTTGTTTGATGGTCTCACTCAAAAATTTCCCCCTATTTTTATAAGCATTATTTCTTGAATACTTTATAAAATGCCTATAGTTTTGGTAAATCAAGTAAATTTTTCTTTCTTTAGCAAAGTTTAGACTGTTAGCGTGATGCCACTTACAGATTCCTTTTTATGTTTATTTTTTTCCCGTTTGTATTTTTTTGTATGACTTAATCCCTTTAGGTTTCCAATTTCAGATTAACTTGTATAATCTGAAGGAAAGTTTGTATGATCTGATCTGAGAATCAGAGGAAGAGGATTTTGGTTGTAGTCCTTTTATGACAATTACCCTTCCATGGTAGTACAGAAAAATAGGTAAATTTGCATGTTTCAGGCTTTAAATTATCTCAAGAAGAGGAATCTAATGCAGCAATGTTTGTAATGCTTCTGGAGCTCTCAGAATGAGGATATTTTGTAAATAGGCTGAAATGATTATAATATCCTAGTGTAGTAGTATACACCTTAGTGTAGTAGTAATACAGTAGGATCCTTACGTTGATGTTGAATATTATTTGGGTTAAGTTTATATTTTCTGTAGTGTTTTTTTTTTTTTCACTTTTTGGAGTGGGGTATGTAGTAAGAGCAGGGATATCCTAAATTTTGTTATGATATGTGGTGATGAATCAGTTTAAGTAAGAGGACAGACTGTTCTCAGCAGGACGGTTGAGGCATACATGCAGTATGAGAGGTTAAAGCTTACTATGATTATCTCTTTTCATTTCGAGTTTGTTTGCTTGTGTTGTTTTTGTTTCTGTTATTATTTATTTATTTATAGCAGAACTTTCCATTAAGGAAGGTTCTTGCTAATGAATGACGTTGATTCTAAGGCACTGGGGCCTTGGTGTGGGGAGTGGGCTACAGGGTGACCCTCAGTGACTTACCACCCTCAAAGATTATGGGAGCCTCGGTGTTGGGAAATGTTTTAACCTCTTCTTGGTTACACAGGCCAAGGAGATTCTCTATTGAGCTGCTGTTGAGAAATACAGACCAGCATTGTGTGTGGTGTTCCTTGGATGAGATTTTGCCTTCTTGATTATTTACAGTCTCTTATCAGATTACATCTCCTTACCAGAAACAAATGTTCTCATTGTCTTCTGAACAGGCAGTACTTCTACCACTAGGTGTCCTCACTAGCTTTGTTTCCTTCAGCCCTGAAGGCCCCTCCTTACATAACATTGACATCCACCCTTCACAGTTGTTTGGCCTGGATGCCTCCTGGTCCCTGAAGCTTCTGCATGCCCTCTCTGCCACATCCCCAGGACACAGGACTTCTTTCTCTACCATCCTTGCTTGGTTCTCCCTGGAGATTAGTGATTTGTATTTGTGCCCCTTATGAGAAGTAGGCATTGTACAGGGACCATTTATTATTTATTTTTAATGTATAATACTTGTTACTCATTTTTGTTTGTGTGCATGTGTGTGGGGCACACAGCCAAGGCCAACAAATCCTGTCCATATAGGTTAAACAAAGCTTTTAAAAGTAGTTTTTACGGGCACCTGGGTGGCTCAGTCGTTAAGCATCTACCTTCGGCTCAGGTCATGATCCCAGGGTCCTGGGATCGAGTCCCACATCGGGCTCCTCGCTCAGCGGGGAGCCTGCTTCTCCCTCTGCCGCTCCCTGCCACTCTGCCTACTTGTGATTCCCCTCTCTCTCTCTGTGTCAAATAAATAAATAAAATCTTTAAAAAAAAATAAAGTAGTTTTTACTCACATTCTATGACTTCAAGTTTGTTAATCTGATCACTTCATGCCAATTAGAAGCTCTGATTGGCAGCTTTAGATTTCTTTTTTTTAATTTAAAGGTTTATTTATTTATTTATTTGACAGAGAGAGAGACAGCAAGCGAGGAAACACAAGCAGGGGTTAGGAGAGGGAGAAGCAGGCCTCCCACTGAGCAGAGAGCCCGATGCGGGGCTCGATCCCAGGACCCTGGGATCATGACCTGAACTGAAGGCACACGCTTAACGACTGAGCCACCCAGGTGCCCCTGGCAGCTTTAGATTTCTTGATTAAAAACTTAAACTGGTTAAGTTTTAGGCAGTCTTTCAGTAATAAAGAAATTCTTAGTGAAAAGATTGGGAACTATTCTGTTTGGTGCTTACTGAAAACTTTTGAATTCATGTAAGTACCAATTATTGCCATTTCCTTATTAAATTCAAAAGTTTTCTGTCAAATAAATAACAATTTTTCAAACTTAAAAGAAAGAAACCTGAAAAAGAAAATCATTTTACCTGTTTATACTTTCATATTTCTTTTATTTTCTCTGATCATCAAATTTACTTGATTGTGAGTGGTTGAAAATATTACTTTATATTAAAAGAAACAAAGGTTTAATGTAATAAAGTGTGAAATGTTATTCATTGTTAAAACCCTGACTTCAAAGAATGTGTATTGTAGAAGACTACCTTAGAGGGCATTTTTTTTTTCTCTCTTTAGGTATATTTTGGTGGAAAATTAAAGCATTGGGTAAGGCTTAAATTAGAGCCAGCTCTTTAGCAGCCTCTGTGATCCCATCCTATGGCCCCATTGTTCATATAACACTCTCTGGAGCTTCCTAGGTGAAATCTAAAACCAGACCCCATAAATGAAGGGCAGGGAGAGACAGAAGAAAGAGGCAGCCTACTCCAGGTTAATAGGTGGCAGTTTTAATAAACAAAGGGTACTTATATCTGAGGCTTTTCTTGGGTGGCAGTAAGACAAGTGATTCCCTGCACCCTCCCACCAAATCTTAAAAGTTTGTAGAGGCCTTACCTGAGTTCAGTCATATATACTCTTCTCAATACTGTATCAGTATATCAAGGCTAGGTCCTTGGAGCAGCCTCTAGGAGTGGGAAAGGCAAGTAGAACCCACATTCCAAGGACAGGGGAGGGGGTAAGGAGCCTCCGATAGACTGGGTTTAGCTCATAAGTCAACTGACAATCACATCTGTCCAATGGAATTGGCCCTACTTAGCCCTACACAATAGTAGAGAGAAGCAGCAAACATGCCTTCATGGGCCATCAGAGACAGAACTACCCTTTTATTTTTATTATCAGTGACTAGAGATATCTGAAGACATCTGAGCTTGACTAAGACAGAAAAAAAAGCAGAAACATAGTGAAGGCCTTAAGCAAACCATGAGAACACATCACATGTGAGACACTCTCTATGGTACCCAGCTTTATTTGGTTAATGAGCTAGAGTGTGCATAGGAGGGGAAAGACATCAAAAAGGAGATCCAGAAAAGTATTTATTTTTTGTCTGCATCATCATTTTTGTGCTACATAAACTCTGGTTATTTTTACCTTTGGCCTGGTATGGCCTTGGAAACAGGCTATATTAAAATAATCCCTGTTCAAATAAAGGATAGATAGAAATATTGCCAGTGAGAAATTTCATCACTTCAAATTTTCATGAAAATGTCTGTTGACCAAATAAGTGACAAGTTGAAGCTAGAGCAAAAAAAAAAATCTAGGATGAGAACTTTAACTTTGTATTAAGACTATGAAAATGTGTCCCCCACCCCCCAAAAAAAATGTTTTTCACAGCTCTTGTCATTGACTTAAGTCTCTCTCCCTGTGAGTTGGGAGGATTAAAACTACTGGCATACAACTAAACAATATCTATATTTATGCCCTAACCATTTTTTTTTTACATTTGCTTGCTTGACACTTATCAGTAAATACTGTGACTGAATGCCATTTCCTTAATAAAAATGCACTTATTTTGACAGATGTCAACTGCATGTACTCTAAAGATTTTAACCAAAACTCCAAACAAGTTTTTTACTTGTTTAAAATAGACTATGATGTGAAGCCATGTTACTTAAGAACTTTAATATTGTATGGTATATATTTGGAGGTATTTTAATGGTTTGACAGAAAACTACCTATTAAAGCGAAGTGACTATGACATTACTATTGAACTATCAAACAACTTTATTTCAGTGTTCATTAAAAGCTTTTTTTTTTGTTCATTCCTTGGCTAAACATGATTTTCCCCCCAGAGGAATTTCATATGATAGAATTCTATGGTTTTCAGATTGATATGCAATGATATACAACTGGTTGCAGAAATTCTGTGTAACTACAATAGGGTAAAATCCATCTCTTCCCTTTTTAACCATTATTCTGGTTTTCCTTGGTTAATTTGGTGGAGGGGAGTTTTTTTTTATAACCATTGGATAAAGAAGAGCCTGGGAAACTTCCACTGAACACTATTGTATAATGAGTATTTCTGTGCCATAAACAAAGAGAGTTGGACTAATGACTAGACATTAGAGCAAAAGTGATTGCATTTTTTTATTGCTGTCATAATAAATTAGTACGAATTTAGTGGCTATGTGTTACACCCATTTATTATCTCACAGTTCTGTGGGTCAGAAATCTGACACGGATTTACCAGGTTAAACCAAGGTATTACCAGGACTGATATCCTTTCTGGAGGCTCAAGGGGGGAATATGTTTCCTTGTTCATTAAGGTTATTGATATAATTTAGTTTCTTACAGTTTTAGAACTGAAGGCTTCTTTTTTCATGCTAGCTGTCACCAAGCTCCATTCCCAGCTTCTAGAGGCTGTCAGCATTCCTCGGTTCACAGCACCTTTCCTTCATCATTATAGGCAACAATAGACCTTCAAATTTCTCCTGTCTCTTCTTTTTTTTAATTTAAATTCAATTTAGTTAACATATACTTCATTATTAGTTTCAAGGGTAGAATTTAGTGATTCAGCAGTTGCATATAACACCCAGTGCCCTCCTTAATGCCCATCAACCAATTACCCCATCCCCCCACCCATATGCCCTCCAGCAAACCTCAGTTTGTTTCCTATAGTTAAAGAGTCTCTTATGGTTTTCCTGCCTCTTTGTTTTCATCTTACTTTATTTTTCGTCCCTTCCCCTATGTGCATCTGTTTTGTTTCTTAAATGTCACATATAAGTGAAATCATATGGTATTTGTCTGTCTATGACTGACTTACTTGGCTTAGCATAATACCCACTAGTCCTTGGAAATGGCAAGATTACATTCTTTTTAATGGCTGAGTAATATTTAATTGTATATATTTATAACATATTCTCTATCCTTTCATTTGTTGATGGACATCTGGGCTTTTTCCATAGTTTAACTATTGTGGACATTGCTGCTATAAACATTGGGGTGCAGGTACCCTTTTGAATCACTATGTTTGTATCTTTTGGGTAAATACCTAGTAGTGCAATTGTTTGGTCGTAGGGTAGCTCTATTTTTCAGGAACCTCCATACTGTTTTCCAGAGTGGCTGCACCAGTTGGCATTCCCACCAACAGTGCAAGAGAGTTCCCCTTTCTCCAGCTCCCTTAGTTGTAAAATTAGGTTGTGTATTTGAGACTTTTCTTGTTTCTTGAGAAAGGCTTACATTGCTATGTACACTTCCCTCTTAGGGCTGACTTTCCTGCATCCCAAAGATTTTGAACAGTTGTGTTTTCATTTTCATTTGTTTCCATGATTTTTTTAAAATTCTTCTTTAATTTCCTGGTTGACCTATTCATTCTTTAGTAGGATGCTCTTTAACCTCCATTTATTTGTGTTCCTTCCAATTTTTCTCTTGTGATTGAGTTCAAGTTTTAAAGCACTGTGGTCTGAAAATATGCAAGGAATAATCCCAATGTTTTGGTACCAGTTGAGACCTGATCTGTGACCCAGTATGTGATTTATTCTGGAGAATGTACCATATGCACTCAAGAAGAATGGGTATTCTGTTGCTTTAAGATGGAATGTTCTGAATACATCTGTTAAGCCCATCTGGTCCCATGTGTCATTCAAAGCCCTTGTTTCCTTGTTGATCTTCTGCATAGATGATCTGTCCATTACTGTGAGTGGGGTGTTAAAGTCCCCTCTATTATTGTATTACTATGAATGATTTTCTTTAATTTTCTTATGAATTGGTTTATATATTTGGCTTCTCCCAATTTAGGGTCATAAATATTTACAGTGGTTCAATCTTCTTGTTTAATAGACCCATTTGTTATGATACAGTGTCCTTCTTCATGCCTTATTACAGTCTTTTGTTTAAAATCTAGTTTGTCTGATATAAGGATGGCCACTCCAGCTTTCTTTTGATGTCCATTAGCATGATAAATTGTTCTCCAGCCCCTCACTTTCAATCTGGAGGTGCCTTTCAGTCTCAAATAAGTCTGTTTGAAGCAGAATATTGATGGGTCTCATTTTTTCATCCATTCTGATATCCTATGTCTTTTGATTGGAGCATTACTCCATTTACATTTAGAATAATTTTTGAAAGATATGAATTTAGTGCTATTGTATTAACTGTAAAGTCACTGCTTCTGTAGATTGTCTCTGCCAGCCTTATGTGTTTCCCCTTGTGGGTTAAAGATCTCTTATCCCAAGCTGCTTTCACGATTTTCTCTTATCTTTGTAGTTTGGGAGCTTCACTATAATATTTCCAGTTGTTGATTTTTTTTTTTTTTTAAATTTTGAGGGTGGTTCTCTGTGCCTCCTGGACTTGCATGCCTGTGTCTTTCCCCAGATTAGGGAAGTTCTTAGCTATAATTTGTTCAAATAAATCTTCTACCCCTTTCTCCTACTCCTCATCTTCTGGATCTCCTATAATATGGATATTATTTTGCTCTATGTAATTGCTGACTTCCTTCAGTCTACTTTCATGCTCTAGTAGGTTTCTCTCCCTCTTCTTTTCAGCTTCCTTATTTCCATCATTTTATCTTCTGTATCACTGATTTGCTCTTCTGCTTTGTTCACCCTCATTTTTATGCCCTCCACTTGGGACTGCATCTCAGTAATAGCATTTTTAATTTCAGCTTGACTAGATTTTAGGGTTTTTTTTATCTCTGGAGTAAGGGATTCTCTAGTGTCTTCTATGCTTTTTTCAAGCCCAGCTAGTATTTTTAGAATCACTGTTTTAAATTCTAGCTCAGACTTCTTACCTATATCTGTATTGATTCAATTCTTGGCAGTGAGTACTACCTCTTGTTCTTTCTTTTGGGGTGAATTTCTCCATCTCATCATTTTGTCCAGAAAGGAGAAGAAATAAAGAGACAACAACAACAACAACAGCAACAGAAAACAACAGCCCACTAGATCCTGGGTTTGTTTTGCTCTCCTTGTCAAAAGAAACTAGATCCCAAAATAAGAAAGAAAAACATATATATATATATATATATATATATATATATATATATATATATATGAAAGGAAACAAGAAATTATATAAAAATAAAAATTTAAAAAGAGTTAAAAAATAAGAAAATAACTCAAAAATAATACTGAAAATAAAGAACAAAAATACAAGGAACGCTATATACTGTTTTCCCCAAGATCTGAAACTTTGCAGCCTTCTATGATCAGGAAACTTGGTGAAAGCAAGTTTATTGTGCTCCTCTTCTGGGGGAGGAGCCTGTTACACTGATCCTCAGATGGACATGTCTTAGTGGATAAGCACCTCCAGGGAGCAGAGAGGCTCAGTGTGAGTGGCTCCAGACTCTACTAGGTGGTAGTATTTTGCTCCCTGAAGGCTTTCAGCAATGATGGATGGGATGAATATGGCTGGATTCACTCTCTAGCCCTGGAGCTGAAAATTCATGCACCTCCACTCTTCAGTGAGCCCTCATAGAAAAGCAGTCAATTACTCTTGTCTCCCAGGTTTGTCAGACCTCTGTGTTCACCTGACCTGTGACTGAGTGTTTTTATCTCAGGCATGAGACTGAGTTTCAAAACTCCAAATTTTATGGTTTCCCATGGTGTGGACCCACACTGTCCCTCCCAGGGCATCTCACTATGTATGCTTCTACCTTTTGCTGGACTCCTCCCAGGAAAGCAGTCCCATGACCATGCAGCAGTTCACAATTTATGGCAACACAGAGCAGAAAGCTGGCACCTAGGCTCACTGTTCTCAGCCAACTTCCCTGTTCCTATGCTTGGGAACTCGACCTCACTCAGGCACCACCTGTTCTTCTTGTGACCCCAAGGATCCTCCAACCATGCTGTCACAGCTGGGATTTCACTCTGCTTCACCACCTGAGCATCTTTAAGCCAGGCACACCCCGACTATAGCAGATTTCTAAAAGTTCTGATTTTGCATTCTGCTGCTTTGAATACTTTGCAGTAGCCTCCTTAAGCAGGTTCCCTCTCCTCTGCTGTATCCTCAGCTATACCACACCAGATTCAAGTCTCCACACCTCCTACCTTCCAAACAGTGGTCACTTTTCTACTGGTAGACTTGCAACATTTGTCTTCTCAGATCTCTGATTGATTTTTTGGATGCTTATAATGATTTGATAACTATCTAGTTGTATTCCAGGGATAAAACCAACTTAGGGTCCCCATACTCCTCTGCCATCTTAACTCCTCCCTTCTCCTGTCTCTTCTTCAACTTCATCTCTAACTGTTTTGCCTTTCTTTTCTACTTTTAAGGGCTCATGTGATTGCATTGGGCCCACCCAGATAATCCAGGATAATCTCCTTATTTTAAGGTGTATAACCTTAATCATATATGCATAATCCCTTTTGACATATAATGCAACATATTTACAGGTTCCAGAGATTGGTATGTGGACATTGGGAGGCATTATTCTGTCTACCTCAATGAGCAACTGATTTTGGACTGTTGAGTTGCAACTAGGTTAGGAGAATTCCTGAAGCTCATGTCTCATGTTAAGGTTCCAGAGCTTCTACAGATTCATATTAGCTATTCAGAAAGAACCCCAACTTCACTCTCTGAGCTAAAAGCCAAAAGCTGAAATAAGCTTTATGCCAAAAGTAGAATTCAGCTGCTACTACAATCATAATAGGGGAAAGCCAGAATGGCAGTCTCTCATAAGTGAAGGACTTTAACATGCTTGAATTCTTTTGAATAGGGTATTATTGGGCTAGAGAGTGGGTTAGTGCAGTTTGAACACCTTATTGTTTTGATATTTAGTTCAGCATTTATATAACATCTTAAGTTGGATTCAGCAAAATCTATTGTCCCAATAAATGAAAGTAACATCAAAAGATAGTTTCCTATAGAATTTCTGTGAATGCACTATCTATAGTAGGTTACATTAAAGATAGTGGAGGTGATGGGTATTAAGGAGGGCACTTGTTATGATGAGTATTGGGTGTTATATGTAAGTGATGAATCATTTAATTCTACTCCTGAAACCAATATTATACTATATGTTAACTAACTAGAATTTAAAAAATTCAAAATAAATAAATAAACAATGATAGTGGAAAGAGCCTGTAGATTTTTTAGATGATTAAACAAATAGGTATAGAAATTTTAGAGAAGAAATATTCTCTTCTGCCCTATACTTTCTACCCCTATATGTATAACAATGTTTGCATAGACAATGGTTGAGTAATAGAGTTGGGGATATATCCTTAGAAATAAAGTATTGTCAGAATAGTTGGTTTGTTCGAACAATGGATTGGTTGATTGTAGATGATAGAATTTTGCCAATACAATATTTTTTTGTGTGGGGGGGAGAAATTGTCAGAAATTGTAACTTTGCAGTTAATTGAAATTGTTCTATGTTAAAGGAATTTAAGTAGATAAGGAGGGAGTTTCCTAACTGCACAAAAGTTTTTATTCGTATTGTGTAACCAAAAGAAAATGAACCACTTATTTAAAATAATATGTTCTCATAGATAAATTATTTTAAAAGCATTAAGTGCATTTCTCAGCATTAGTTTTTCTGTTACAAATAATCAGTCTTTTACATGACAGTTATACATTAAAATGAGGCACATTAGACCCATTAAAACAACCATTTACTAAAATTCTCTTAAAATTAGTTTGAAAATTTAGTAGTTAGTCCCATGCTGAGATATCATTGCATTTGCCTATATCGCCTTCAGCTTATGACTCAGTATTATTGCTGGTATTTTCATTAGCTGTTATATGTAAATAAGCTGCTAAAGAATGGTTTATGTTTTCAATTATGTTTTAATAAAAAAAGGGCATTGTTGTGTTCCCAGACTATAAATATTAGTAGTTCTAGATTCAATCACTGTTTTGGTGAAATATATACAAAAACAATCTTTTCTGAAGTGATGTATATCACATGACGCAAATGTAAATAAGAAGTAGACAAGAAGGGTTTTTTTGACAAGAAATTTTGAATATGGCACATGAACATTGAATCTAATTGGTGTTCTGTGGAAACTGTTTTGTGGTAGCTAAATACATTTTAGTCATTTGGAAATAGAAAGGTAGCAGGGGACCCATTGTACCTGATTACATCTTATAGTAAAACCTTGAGCCCCATAAAGATGAGAGGGCAGAGATAAGATTCTTTTGTGATGCAGGATCAAAATAGAGAATGGACAAAATTACTTGGACCTTTCAGCCTACACACATTTCATTATCAGCATTTCCAAAGTTGTTAGGCTATTTGTATTCCACCCCTCCCATATTCTCTATAGGGGAGGAAGAATAGTACAATGATAAACATTACCTAGCTTCAAATCTTTACTTATCACTCAAAATCTGTGTTACCTGAGGAAGTTACTTAATCGCTCTGTGCCTCAGTTTCACCATCTATAATATAGGACAAATGATAGTGCCTACTTCATAGGATTATACAAGAGTTAAATGAGTTAACATGCATAAGACAACTAGCATGGTTCCTGGAACTTCATGAACACCCAGTATTGTCAGTTGTTAGTATTATCATGGTCATGCCATAGGCTAGATATCAACATAATTTAGTCTTGATAATGTTAACCCTGATAACATGGTTAAGGTGATAACGTGCCAGGTTTCTCCTTTCCATACTCTATCATTAGAGGCAAGTCACTCAAGGTGAAAGGAATTAAAGTTCACCCCACACTCAAGGGCAAGGGAATTAAAATCCACCTCTTAGGGACGCCTGGGTGGTTCAGTTGGTTAAGCGGCTGCCTTCGGCTCAGGTCATGATCCCAGGGTCCTGACCTCCTTGATCAGCGGGGAGCCTGCTTCTCCCTCTGCCTCTGCCTCTCCCCCTGCTTGTGCTCTGTCTCTCTCTCTTTAAAAAAAAAAAATCCACCTCTTGGAAAGGGGGATATCAAAGGATTTGTAAACATATACTAAAATCACTACAGTAATTCAATATTTTGGGAGACATATTTTGAGGATCTATAAATAACCTCTTTCTCCTTATTGTTTCATCTACTAGCTTAACATTCCATCCATGGATCTTGCCTGCAGCAATTATTGTGGTATTCTAATGGTGATTTTCCATTCCATCACTGCTTTTCCATATATTAATATAAATGGTTCCCTTAATTCACCATGTCTGTGTGTCTTTGATCTTACGTGTTCTGCCTGATCTTGTCCTCTTGCCCCGTCACTCTCTCAATGACAAATATCTCCTTGTCTTTTATGACTCAGTACGTTACTTCTTTTGAAAAGCCTAGCTATCCCATTTCTTATCCAAAGCAGAATTTGCCACCATTTTAATTCTCAATGCCTTGCTATATTTAAGGCTATAATATGACTGACATACATCCATTACTGAGCTTTTAAATATATTTTTCTTGAGGCGCCTGGTTGGCTCAGTCTGTTAAGCATCCAACTCTTGGTTTTGGCTCAGGTCATGATCTTGCAGTCATGAGATCAAACCCTCATCAGGCTCCCCACTCAGTGCAGAGTCTGCTTCAGATTCTTTCTCCCTCTTCTTCCCCCTTTGCCCCATCCCACTTGTGCTCACACTCTCTCTCTCTCTAAAATAAATAAATAAAATAAAATAAAATAAATGCTTTTCTTATGATGCTTCTTGAAAGGCAGGTGATAAACTGAGGGTTACAGAAGGGAGGGGGTGGAGAATAGGGTAACCGGGTGATGGGTATTAAGGAGGGCACTTGTGGCGATGAGCACTGGGTGTTATATGCAACTAATGAATCGTTGAACACTACATCAAAAACTAATGATGTACTATATGCTGGCTAATTGAACATAATAATAATAAAAAAATAGAGAAAAAAAAAAGGTAAGGTTTCTTATTATCACTCTATCCTTAGATGCCTAGTACAAAATCTGGGCCATTAAAGGCAAATCAGTAACTGCTTGTTAGATGAATGAATGCATAAAAAATCAGTTGGGAAAATTTGATCTTCAGTTTCTGAGGCATTTGTTCACATACTAGCCTCGGACTTGAAAGGAACTCAACACATCAGAGAGCCCAGCTTATTTTTAGCAGCTTTGTAATATATACAAGGGAGACCTTACACATTCTTCTTTAATCTTCCTCTTCCCATTTAACCTGTCTCAATCTTATTTTCCATTCTACTATATTCCACCTGAAACCACCATTTCAATCAGCAGATTGTAATTAGGGAAAGTGGAGTGCAGAAGAGTTATTAATGAAGGGGATCAAGGAAGAGTGACCAGACAAGGAGGAGGGCTAACTGGAGAGAATAGTGTCACGAAAGCCAAGCAATTTGACTAAGAAGGGACTTATATATCAGAGAGCTCGTAAGGATAAGAACTGAAGCACAACCATTGATTAAGTTACAAGAAGTTATTGGTAAACTTTGCCAAATTATTTTAGTGCAACTATGGAGGCAAAAGCCATGAATTTAAGATAGCTAATGTATGTTATTAAAAAGAACTTGGCTGTCAAGGAAAGGGGAGAGAATGAGAGAGCAAGAGCAGAAATAAGCTAGAGGCAGATGTATGATTAAAGGAGTAATTTTTGTTTTATTTTGTTTCATGAAAACAAAGATGAGCACATATATATTCTGAGGGAAATAAGCCATGAGATTGAGGGTACCTGAAAGAGCACTGGGGAAGAATGGGATCTAGAGCATAGATAGATGTCATAGTAATCAATGGTGCTGATAGAACATTAAGGCTACATTCCTTAAAGGCTCTGTCCCTATCATGACTACTTTTCAGAAGGAAGGGGAAGGAGAAGGTCAGCTTTTCGTGTATTCACATACTTGATGTCTACTCGTTCCCTTTTCTCATTTCAGAGGGAAAACATACATACTGGGGTAGAAAATATTGTAAACCCATCAAAGGCATGTATCATTCTTTTTGAACACACACACAGTTTTTGAAGAAAACACAATTTTGGTCTTATGGTGTCTAGCCTATACCCCTGTGTTTCAAAGAATGGCTTAATTTGGAAAAAATAAAAGAATATCACATCTCCCGCAGTTGCTATCTAACATTTTTCTTTCACATAATGCATAAAATTTTTTTAAAGAAGTTAGAAAATATGTCTTCCATTTATTCAAACTATTCAGACTAGATTTGGAGAAGTACTGCAGATCAAGAAAAAGCAGCTTTCTGGCTGCTGCTCTTTTACTTAGAAACTCAACCAGCTTATCAGGGGTAGGGTATTCCACATCTATCATACATTAGGCTAAATTTTTTTTATGTCTCTATAGCATTAAGTTAGGGCTCAAGTTTTGTGGTGCATTTTTGTGGAGGATTATTTTCTTCTCCCTTTCAGCATTCTAAACTTTTCAGTCAAGTTTAGATTTTTTGTCATTTTTGAGGCGTAAGTACACCTGGAGATAAGAGATGACTGAAAATGACATACCCTCATGTAGGCTATGGCACTGCTTATACTTTTTTTATACTTAACAGGTATTTCTACAATAGTGAAAGTCATAGTCAGAGGATGTTTGAAAACATAATTTCACCTGAGAAACAACTTTGAATGTCCCCATACTTAGTCATCTTTAAATTGCTGATGGTAATGCGTGTTCAGAGTAGTACAATGAAATATAAGCATATCTAAGGAAAATACTTTTTGGACAAAATTAAAAACACTTCTCTTGCCAAATATATTCACGCACTTTATTACAATCATTTCTTCAATCTTCCTAACTATATTTTTGCATAAGAACACTATATATTGCAACACTATATTATTAAAAGAGTAATTTGCATAATTAGGTCAATCTTC
>NC_138385.1:45628424-45653168 GCF_054177405.1 Leptonychotes weddellii
GGAGGGCACATTCTGCATGGAGCACTGGGTGTTATGCACAAACAATGAATCATGGAACACTTCATCTAGAACTAATGATGTAATGTATGGGGATTAACATAAGAATAAAAAAAAATAAATAAATAAAAAATAAAAAAATAAATAAATAAATAGAAGCTTTTTATTTTGATGAAATCCCAGTATTTTATTTTTGATTTTGTTTCCCTTGCCTTGGGAGACATATCTAGTAAGAAGTTGCTACTGCCAATGTCAAAGAAGTTACTGCCTGTGTTCTTCTAGGATTTTAATGGTTCCTTGTCTCACATTTTAGTCTTTCATCAATTTTGTTTATTTTATTTTTAATTAAATATTTATTTATTTATTTATTTATTTATTTATTTATTTATTTATTTATTTATGAGAGAGGGGGAGTGGCAGAGGGAGAGGGAAGAGAGAATCTTAAGCAGGTTCCCAACTGAGTGAGGAATGTGATGTGGGGCTCAATCTCAAAACCCTGAGATCATGACTTGAGCCAAAATCAAGAGTTCAATGCTTAACCAACTAATCCACCCAGGTGCCCTGGTCTTTCATCCATTTTGAATTTATTTTTGTGTATGGTGTAAAAAAGTGGTCCAGTTTCATTCTTTTGCATGTTGTTTTCCATATTTCCCAACACCATTTGTTGAAGAGACTATTTTTTCCATTAGATATTATTTCCATCTTTGTTGAAGATTAGTGACTGACCATATAGTTGTGGGCTCATTTCTGGGTTTTCTATTCTGTTCCATTGATATATGAGCCTATTTTTGTGCCAGTACCATACTGTCTTGAACACTAGAGCTTTGATATATAACTTGAAGTCCAGAACTGTGATGCCTCCAGCTTTGCTTTTATGTTTCAAGGTTTCTTTGGCTATTCAAGGACTTGTGTGGTTCCATAAAAATTTTACGATTCTTTTTTCTAGCTCTGTGAAACATGCTAATGGTATTTTGATAGGGATTACATTAAATATGTATATTGCTTTGGGTAGCATAGATATTTTAACAATATTTGTTCTTCCAATCCATGACCATGGAATTTTTTTTTTTCATTTCTTTGTGTCCTCTTCAATCACTTTCATCAATGTTTAGTATAGTTTTCAGGGTATAGATCTTTTACCTCTTTCATTAGGATTATTCCAAGGTATCTTAAAGTTTTTGTTGCAACTCTAAATGGGATTGATTCCTTGATTTCTCTTTCTGCTACTTCATTATTGGTGTATAAAAATGCGGGCTCCTGGGTGGCTCAGTTGGTTAAGCGACTGCCTTCAGCTCAGGTCATGATCCCAGGGTCCTGGGCTCGAGTCTCGCATTGGGCTCCCTGCTCTGCGGGGAGCCTGCTTCTCCCTCTCTGACTCCCCCTGCTTGTGTTCCCTCTCTCATTGTGTCTCTCTCTGTCAAATAAATAAATAAAATCTTTAAAAAAAAATGCAACAGTACTCTTTATGTTGATATTCTATCCTACAACTTTATTGAACTCATGTACCAGTTCTATAAATTTTGGGTGGAGTCTTTGGGTTTTCTATATAGAGTGTAATGTCATCTGCAAATAGTTAAAGTTTGGCTTCTTCCTTGACAATTTGGATGCCTTTCATTTCTTTTTGTTGTCTGATTGCTGTGGCTAGGACTTCCAGTACTATGTTAAATAACAATGGTGAGAGTATATATCTCTGTCATGTTCCTGACCCTATAGGGAAAGCTCTCAATTTTTAACCACTGAGGGTATTGTTAGCTGTGGTTTTTTTCTTTTTTTTTTTCATTATGTTCAATTAGCCACTGTATAGTACATCATTAGTTTTTTGATGTGGTGTTCAATGATTCATTAGTTGCATATAACACCCAGTATTCATCACAACACATGCCCACCTTAGTACCCATCACCCTGTTATCCCATCCCTCCACCCCCTCCCCTCTGAAACCCTCAGTTTGTTTCCCAGGGTCCATAGTCTCTCACGGTTCATCTCCATCTCTGATTTCTCCCCCTTCAGATTTCCCTCCTTTCCCCTATGGTCCTCCATGCTATTGTTTATGTTCCACATATGAGTGAAACCATATAATTGTCTTTCTCTGCTTGACTTACTTCACTTAACATAATCCCCTCCAGTTCCATCCATGCCAATGCAAATGGAGGGTATTTATCCAGCTGTGAGTTTTTTTCTATATGGTCTTTATTATGTTGAGATATGTTCCCTCTAGACCTATTTTGTGGAGGGTTTTATCTTGAATGGATGTTGTACTTTGTCAAATGCTTCTCCTGTATCTATTGAAAGGATCATATGGTTCTTATCCTTTATTTTATTAGTGTGGTGTATCACGTAGATCAACTTGTGGGTATTGAACCGCTCTTGCAGCCCAGGAATAAATCCCACTTGACTGTGAATGATTCTTTTACTGTTCTGTTTGACTTGGTTTGCTATTAATTTACTGAGAATTTTACGTCCAGGTTCATCAGGGATATTGGCCCACAGTTCTATTTTTTAGTGGAGTCTTTATCTGTTTTTAGCATCAGGGTAATACTGGCCTCATACAATAAGTTTGGAGATTCTCCTCCTTTTTCTATCTATTGAAATCATTTGAGAATAAGTATTAACTCTTTTTTAAGTATTTGGTAAAATTCTCCTGTAAAGCCATCTGGCCCTGGACGTTTGTTTATTGGGAAATATTTTTATTATTGATTCACTTTCCATGTTGGTTATTAGTCTGTACAATTTTTTTATTTTTCCTAATTCAGGTTTTAGAGGATTATATGTTTCTAGAAATGTACCCATTTTTTCCAGTTTACCCAATTTGTTGGCATATAATTTTTCATAATATTCTCTTGTAATGGCTTGTATTACTGTGGTGTTAGTTATTTCTCTTCTCTCATTTGTGATTTTATATATTTGGTTCCTTTCTCTTTTGTTTCTGATAAATCTGGCTGGGCTTTATCAATTTTTTTTCAAGGAACCAGCTCCTGTTTCATTGATCTGTTCTGCTATTATTTTGTTTCTATATCATTTATTTATGCTCTAATCTTTATTATTCCCTTCCTTTTAGTTGCTTTAGGCATCATTTGATGCTCTTTTTCTAGTTCTATTCAGTGTAAGGTTAGGTTGTTTATTTAAGATCTTTCTTGCTTCTTGAAGTAGGCCTGTATTGCTATATATTGCCCTCTTGGTACCACTTTTGCTACATCCCAAAGTTTTGAACCATTGTTTTCATTTTCATTTGTTTCCATGTATTTTAAATTTCTTCTTTGACTTCCTGGTTGACCCATTCATTCTTTTTTTTTTTTTTTAAGATTTTATTTATTTGAGAGAGAGCACATGAGAGGGGGGAGGGTCAGAGGGAGAAGCAGACTCCCTGCTGAGCAGAGAGCCTGATGCGGGACTCGATCCCAGAACTCCAAGATCATGACCTGAGCCGAAGGCAGTCACTTAACCAACTGAGCCACCCAGGCGCCCCGACCCATTCATTCTTTAGTAGAATGTTTAACCTCCATGTATTTGAGGTGTTTCTAATTTTTTTCTGGTGGTTGACTTCATTTCGTAAAAGATGCATGTTATGATCTCAATCTTTTTGTACTTGATGAGTCCTTATCTGTGACTTAATATGTGATCTATTTTGAAGAATGTCCCATGTGCACAGTACTGACCACAGTACTATAAACCATGAAGTCCACCAAAAGAAAAAAATTTGGAACGACCACAAATACATGGAAGTTAAACAACATGCTACTAAGTAATGGATGAGTCAACCAGGAAATCAAAGAACAAATACAAAAATATATAGAAATAAATAAAATGAAAACACAATGATCCAAAACTTTGAGATGCAACAAAAGGTTACTTAGAGAGAAGTATACAGCAATATAGGCCTGACTCAAGAAGCAAGAAAAATCTCAAGTAAACAATCCAAATTACACCTGAAGGAGTTAGAAAAAGAACAAATGAAGCCTAAAGCCAGCATAAGGAATAAAAACCAAAATAAGTAAGTAAGTAAGTAAGTAAGTAAGTAAGTAAGTAAGTAAATAAATAAATAAATAAATAAATAAATTACAACAACAACAACAAAAGAACAAAAACCCCAGTAAAACAGATCAATGACACCCTGAGCCAGTTCTTTCAAAACACTGATAAAATTGATAAACTCCTATCCAGACTTATCTAAAAGAAAACAGTAAAACCCACAACTATATGGTCAAATAATCTTTGACAAAGCAAATAAGAATATCAAATGGGAAAAAGTATATTCAACAAATGGTGTTGGCAACATGCAAAAGAATGAAACTAGACCACTTTCTTACACCATACACAAAAATAAACTCAAAATAGAACCTAAACATAAGACAAGAAACTATCAAAATCCTGGAGGAGAAAACAGGCAGCAACTTTTTTGACCGCAGCTACACAAATTCTTACTAGACACATCTCCAGGGGCAAGGGAAACAAAAGTAAAAATGAATTCTTGGGACCTCATCAAGATAAAAACTTGCACACAGTGAAAAAAAATCAATAAAAACAAAAGGTAATTAATGGAATGGGAAAAGATATTTGCAAATGACCTATCGAATAAAGTGCTAGTATCTAGAATCTATAAAGAACTTGTCAAAATCAACACCTCAAAAATAAATAATCCATTTAAGAAATGGGCAGAAGACAACAACAGACATTTCTCCAAAGAAAACATACAAATGGCTAACAGACACATGAAAAAATGTTCAAAATCACTCATCATCAGGGAAATACAAAATCTATTCATGATAAAAATCCATCAACAAAGTAGGGTTAAAAGGAGAATAAATCAACATAACAAAAGCCATAGATGAAAAGCCCACAGATAATTTCATCCTCAGTGGAGAAAAACTGAGAGCTTTACCTCCAAAGTCAGGAACAAGACAGGGATGTCCATTCTCACCACTGTTATTTAACATAGTATTGAAAGTCCTACTCACAACAATAAGACAACAAAAAGAAATAAAAGACATCCAAATCACTAAGGAAGAATTCAAATTTTCACTATTTGCAGATGAAGTATTAGCATCCAAAATATATAAAGAATTTATAAAACTCAACACCCAAAACCAAATAATCCATTTAAAATTGGGCAGAAGACATGAATAGACATTTTTCCAAAGAAGACATCCAGATGGCCAATAGACACATGAAAAGATGCTCAACATCACTCAGCACTAGGAAAATACAAATGAAAACTACAATGAGATATTTCCTCACACCTGTTCAGTATGTCTAAAATCAACAACACAAGAAACAACAGACATTGGTGAGGATGTGGAGAAAGGTGCATAACAAACTTGCAGCTACTGTGGAAAACAGTATGGAAGTTCCTCAAAAAGTTAAAAACAGAACTACCTTATGATCCAGCAATTGCATTATAAGAATTTACCAAAAGAATATAAAAATTCTGATTTTAAGGGATACATGCACCCCAATGATTATAGCAGTGTTATCTACGATAGCCAAATTATGGAAAGAGCTCAAATGTGCATCGACTGATCAATGGATAAAGAAGTGTGGTATATATATATATATGTATATAAAATAGAACTACTCTATGACCCAACAATTGCATATATATATATGATGGAATATTACTCAGCCATCAAAAAGAATGAAATTGTGGCATTTGCAATGAGGTGGATGGAGCTAGAGAGTATTATGCTAAGTGAAATACATCAGATAAAGAGAAATACCATATGATTTCAATCATATGTGGAATTAATAAAGAAAACAAATGATCATGGGGGGAAAGAGAGGTAAACCAAGAACAGACAACTATAGACAACAAATGATTTCCAGAGGGGAGATGGGTAGGCAGATGAGTGAAATAGGTAAGTGCACTTGTTTTGATGAGCTACAGGTGTTGTATGGGATGTTGAGTCACTAAATTGTACACATGAAACTAATATTACATTGTATATTAAGTAACTGGAATTTAAATAAAAACTTTAGGGCGCCTGGGTGGCTCAGTTGGTTAAGCGACTGCCTTCGGCTCAGGTCATGATCCTGGAGTCCCGGGATCGAGTCCCGCATCGGGCTCCCTGCTCGGCAGGGAGTCTGCTTCTCCCTCTGACCCTCCTCCCTCTCATGCTCTCTGTCTCTCATTCTCTCTGTCTCAAAAAAAAAAAAAAAATCTTTAAAAAAAAAAAATAAATAAAATAAAATAAAAACTTTAAAAATGGGGGGAAAAACTACAGTAAACAGATGTTTCAGTGAACACATAATCAAAGTTTCAATAATATTCTTTCAGTATATTTCTACCATTTTGTTACACTGTCAATTGATGTCATAATGTGTGATAAATGTTTAAAAGAAAATAGTATATCTTTCTACATACAATTCATACTGAAGTTTACATATATATTTACATGTACATATAGTTGCTATAATAACATTTTAATAAAATAGTTTAAATATATTCTAAAAGCTTAAATTTAAGAAGTACTATTTTCTAGCTTAATAATCATTTTGTTCACTCTAAATTCCAATCTCCATTCCTAAATTTGGAAGAAATGAGAACATTGACAGCACATTAAATTCAAGTTTCCATATCTTTCAAGCACTTTTCTACATTGTAACATTTTCGTATTAACTCTGTAAGATTGTGTTCAGTATTTGTTGGCAAAAGTTGGGAAAAATATAAAGCAAACCAGGTAGAATAGCTGTCTTCTAGAATGTACCTATGTCCAATACCAATGAACAAAATGAACCTTTACTTTGGCCACCTAAAATCTGCCAATGGGTTTAATGTATATTATTTTGGTTAATAGCAATTCAAAAGTCAACATTTCTTAAAGTTTTCAAAAATTGTGAACTAACTTGACTTCCTGCAAGAATTGAGAAGTGGACTTAAAGTAAATACACATTTTAGATTTCCAGACTGTGACCAATGAGCTGAAAATGGATCTTCATTCAATTTGAAAGTAGTGATTTGAATATGATTTACACAGCAGAATGGGCCTTTTTATCTTATCGCATATTAGCTATTGTCTTTTGTTCCCAGACTCACTCTTTTTTTTTTTTTAAGATTTTATTTATTTGAGAGAGAGAGAGAGCAAGCACAAGTGGGTGGAAGGGCAGAGGGAGAAGCAGACTCCCTACTGAGCAAAGAACCTGATACAGGACTCCATCCCAGGACCCTGGGATCATGACCTGAGCCTAAGACAGACACTTAACCACTGAGCCACCCAGGCATCCCTCCCAGACTTTCTTTTTTTTATCATTTTATTTACAGGCCTAGTTTCTCCTTGATGCACACACAAATAACATGCATTACTCTTCCAAGGAATTATGGGCATACCTGTTTATTTCTACTATGTGAGGACTAAAAAAGTGATCCTGTATATTATAACTTTGTGGTAAAATTCACCTTGTGTGCATGTTCTTTTTAATTTTTTTTAGTTGTTTGCTGTCTTTGTGTTCTATTTTGTTCTTCTACTTGACTAATTGTAAACTTCAAATTTTTCATGTACTTCAAAAAATCGAGCTTATGTATTAATATATTCAAACATCAGTGTTTAACAATTTTTCATCTCTTACCAAGGCCGAGTAAGTGTGGATTACATTCCATGTAATCAAAATAATTAGTTCAAATCTCACTAAGCTTATATAACATGAAAAAATCAGACAAAGATGCATAAAATCAGTTATATTTACTTAGAATTGCATGAGAAATATATATAATAAAACAAAACTCAATAGAGACATCTGATTACAGAATGGAAGAAAAAGATGTTTTATAGCAAACAGAATTCTATGCTTTAGTACTTGAATTTGAACTGTACATTTTTAACATTTACTCAATGAGTAAATTACTCAATGACTTTTTACAAATGACTTAAGTTTTCTTTGTATCTTTGTCAGTAAAACAAGAATTATAACATATATCTCACAGAATGACCCTGAGGAGTAATGCAGTTTATGTTCCATCACATACAAATGAAAGATTTTACAACTGAGTTGCAAGTGAAGTTGAATAGTTTTTATTCACAAATAAACTTCTGTAATGAAGTGAAAAATAGTTGATTTTCTTAAAATAATATTTTTATATGTTATTTTGGAAGAAGATTGATATTTCTAGTTTTCTCATTCTTCAATATTTATATAACAAGGCTTCAAGATGACCAGCATCTGCAAAAATCCTCATTATTCCTTAATAGAGTCAACACAAGTAGAATAGCTATGCTATTCATTAATTAGGCAAACGTTTGTTTAGTATTTATTATGTGCACAGTAATTCTCCCAGTATTACAGAAGACATAAACACATTTGAAGTTTGATTGGATAACCATAACTATAGTGATAAAATTCTCACACAGGTTACCAATTACCATCTTATTGTAAAATCCAATTCATACATTTCTTTTTAAAACTTTTTTACTTGAGTATAGTTGACACACAATGAATAACAATGAAAACATTAGTTTCAGGTATACAACATAGTGATTCAACATCTCTATGTTATGCAAATCTTACCACAAGCATAGCTATCATCTGTAACCATACAACACTATTACATCATTGACTATATTCCCAATGCTGTACATTTTATTATTTTTTAATTCATTAACCTGACTTATTAATTCCATAAGTAGAAGCCTGTATCGCCCACTCACTTTCATCCATTTGAATTTATGTTTTCTGGTGGTCAGGAAAAGATGGTGGGGGAGCAGGGGACCCTATTCCAACCAGTCCCCGGAATTGAGCTGGATATCTACCAGATGACTCTAAACACCCACGAAATCAGCCTGAGATGTAAGAAGATAGATCTGAATCTCTACAAACAGAATATCACAGGCAGTTGGTTTCAAGGTATGAAGGGGGGAACCATGATTCTGCAGGCACATATCCAAAGATAAATAGAAGAGGGAGGGAGCTGCCATAAATGCTGGCACTGGGAAGGTGAAATAACACAGGAGCACAAAAGCATCCCGCACTGGGGATGAGACACAGACTTGCAGACCAGTAGTAATGGGAAAAGGACTTTAGGACAGCCTCCTGGACTGAAACCAGGAGTGGTGGGGCCATGCATGCAAAATGGCAGTTTTAGAAGCACAAAGGGCAGAGACATGCCTCAACCTGGAGGCGAGGACTGGGAGTGCTGCTGAAGGGCGCACAACCCAGGACACTGAAGTTTATACCAGCACAGACAGAAATGGAGATAGTGTGGCCTGGAGAGCTCAATGAAGAACAGACTGTGATCTCTCTCCTCTGGGGCAGGGGGTTGCAAATGATGTCTCTCAGAAGAGATGCGGAAACCCACCAGGGAAAGCCACCAGAGAACAAAAGCCCCAAAATACCGATTTTCACTGAGCCCATCCCCCACCACAGGGGACAGGGCAACTCTGCTCAAACAAGATTGACTGAGTAACAGCATGGCAGGCCCCTCCCACAGAAGACAGGCTGGAAGAACAAGAGGCCAGCAACCCTAAGGTCCCCATAAACAGGTGCATCTTGCTTAGATTGTGGTCAATAATTTGGACTCTGTACATTCCCTCAACTACCCCTCAACAGAATGACTAGGAGGAGGAACCCCCCAAATAGGAAAGACTTAGAGACTGTGACTTCTGTCACAGATTTACAAATGGATATGATATAACCCAGATGTCAGAGATGGAATTCAGGCTAGCAATTGTGAAGACAATAGCTAGAATGGAGAAATCAATTAATGGCAACATAGAGTCTCTAAGGGCAGAAATGAAAGCTGAACTGGCAGAACTTAAAAATGCTCTCAGTGAGATCCAATCCAATCTAGATAATCTAACAGCTAGAGTAGGCAAGGCATAAGAATGAATTAGTGATCTAGAAGACCAATTGATAGAAAAGAAGGGAAAAGAGGAGGCCAGGGAAAAACAATTCAAAATCCATGAAAATACGATCAGAGAAATAAGTGACACCATGAAATGTTCTAATGTCAGAATTATTGGGATCCCTGAGGTGGAGAGAGAGAGAGGACTAGAAGATGTATTTGAGCAAACTGTAGCTGAGAACTTCCCTAATCTGGGGAATGAAACAAACATTCATGTCCTAGAGGCAGAGAGGACCCCTCCCAAGATCAAGGAAAACAGGCCAATGCCCTGGCATGTAATAGTAAAACTTGCAAATCTTAGAACCAAGGAAACCATCTTAAGGGCAGTTAGGGGGAAAAGATTCCTTACGTACAGGGGGAAGAACATCAAAATAATGTCAGACCTATCCACAGAGACCTGGCAAGCCAGAAAGGGCTGGCAAGACAAAATTCAGGGTATTAAATGAAAAGAACATGCAGCCAAGAATACTTTATCTGGCAAGGTTGTCATTTAGAATGGATGGAGAGATGCAAAGCTTCCAAGATGGCAGAAAATGAAAGAATATGTGACTACTAAGCTGGCCCTGCAAGAAATATGAAGGGGGGTTCTATAAAAGGAGAAACCCGAAGAGTGATATAGAAAACAAATTTACACAGACAATCTATAGAAACAAGGTCTTCACAGGCAACATGATGACAATAAATTCCTACCTTTCAAAAACCACGCTCAACGTGAATGGCCTAAATGCTCCCATAAAACAGCACAGGGTTGCAGATTGGACAAAAGGACAGAACCCATCCATATGCTGTCTACAAGAGACTCATTTTGAACCTGAAGATACATCCAGACTGAAAGTGAAGGGATGGAGATCCATCTTCCATGCCAGCGGACCTCAAAAGAAAGCTGGGGTAGCAATTCTTATATCAGACAAATTAGATTATGAGCTAAAGACTGTAGTTAGAGACACAGAAGGACATTATATCATTCTTAAAAGGTCTATCCAACAAGATCTAACAACTGTAAACATCTACACCCCCAACATGGGAGCAGCCATCTACATAAGCCAACTGTTAACCAAAATAAAGAGTCACATTGATAACAATACGTTAATTGTAGGAGACTTCAATACTCCACTCTCAGCAATAGACAAATCATCTAAGCAGAAAATCAACAAAGAATCAAGAGCTTTGAATGACACACTGGACCAGATGGACCTCATAGATATATACACAACATTCTACCTTAAAACAACAGAATACTCATTCTTCTCGAGTGCACATGGAACTTTCTCCAGAATAGACCACATACTGGATCACAAATTAGATCTCAACTGATACCAAAAGATTGAGATTATTCTGTGCATATTCTCAGACCATAATGCTTTAAAACTAGAACTCAATGACAAGAAAAAAATTGGCAGAAATTCAAACAGTTGGAAGCTAAAGACCACTCTGCTCAGTAATGTTTGGGTTAACCAGGAAATCAAAGAAGAACTTAAAGAATTCATGGAAACCAATGATAACGAAAACACATCAGTCAAAACCTGTGGGATACTGCAAAGGCAGTCCTAAGGGGGAAATACATAGCCATTCAAGCCTCACTCAAAAAAATAGAAAAATCTTGAATTCACCAACTAACTCTACACCTTAAAGAACTAGAGAAAAAGTAACAAATGATGCCTAAGCCACACATTAGAAGAGAAAATTATGATTAGAGCAGAGATTAATGAATTAGAAACCAGAAACACAGTAGATCAGATCAACGAAACAAGAAGTTGGTTCTTTGAAGGAATTAATAAGATTGATAAACCACTGGCCAGGCTTATCCAAAAGAAAAGAGGAAGGACCCAAATTAGTAAAATTATGAATGAAAGGGTAGAGATCATGACTAACACCAAGGACATAGAAACAATTATTAGAAATTATTATCAACACCTCTATGCTAATAAATTAAGCCACCTGGAAGAAATGGATGCATTCCTGGAAACCTATAAATTGCCAAGACTGAAACAGGAAGAAATTGACAACCCGAGTAGGCCAAAAACCAGTAACGAGATTGAAGCAGTGATCAAAAACCTCCCAAAAAACAAGAGTTTTTCCAGGGCCTGGTGGATTCCCTGGGGAATTCTACTAAACTATATTAAAGATTTGAATGTAAGACCTGAACAACAAAACTCCTAGAAGAATACAGATGCAGTAAACTCCTTGAAATTGGTCTTGGCAATGATTTTGATTTTACTGCTTTTCTATTTCATTCTAAAAGCAAACACAACAAAACTCAAATAAATAAGTGGAACACATCAAACTAAATACCTTTCAATGGCATAGGAAGTCATCAACAAAATGAAAAGGTAATTTACTGAATGGGAGAAAATATCTGCAAATCATATATCTGATAAGCAGTTAATATCTAAAATATATAATGAAGTCATATAACTCAATAGCAAAACAAAATAAAACATAAACAAAATCCCAGACAATCCAATTTAAACATGAGCATATCTGAATGGACTTTTTTTTCCCCAAAGAAGACATACAGATGGCCAACATATACATGAAAAGGAGTTCAACATCATTAATCATGAGGGAAATGCAAATCAAAACTTCAGTGAGAGATTACCTTATATCTGTTAGAATGGCTATTATCTATTATTATAAAGACACGAAATAAAGTGTTGACAAGAATGAAAAGAAAACGTAATCATTATGCACTGTGTGTGGGAATGTAAGATGATCAAGTGGCTATGGAAAACCATATGAAAGCTCCTCAATATATTAGAAATAGAGGAACTCCTGGGGAGACAGTGTAGTAGGAGGATCCTAAGCTCATTTGACCCATGGATACAACTAGATAAGAGCCACACCAGTGTAAATAACCAAGAAAACAACAAAAACACTGGCAGAAGAGACTCTTTATAGCTAAATATAGAGAAGAGGCCACATAAAAGAGGGTAGAGTGGGCAGAGACACATTGGGAGCTAAAGAGACAAGAAGGACTATCCATTGTAGGGAGAGATGCTACGAAATCAGAAGGGAGAGAGACACAGACTCTCAGACCAGGGAGCTTGCACAGGGAAGATAAGTCACCATAACATTTGCCTTTGAAAACCCGAAGGGCATAATTTTGGGAGTTTACACAGTCAGAAGGGATTAATACCTGGAACTTTGAAAATCAGCAAGCTCCACTCTGAGAGATCCTGGAAGAAGAAAGTATGACCTGGGAGCTGTGGAAGAGGGTGTATGCACAAGCCCCCAGCTGCTAGCAATTGCAAAGTCACAAAGTACTTTGCGAGACTTTGAAAGAGACATTCACAGGTCCCCAAAACTCCCTCACGAGGGTTGTGGCAGGCACAAATTGTGCGACTCTGTAGAGTTTGGTACACACAGAGGAAGAGACGGATTGACCTGGAAGATTTGTTGAGGGGGCAGACCGTGACACTGCAGCTTTGGGTCAGAGAGTCCCGCATGGTCGTGTATGCTCTTACCTTCTAAAGAGAAGTGGAAAGACTCCAGGGGAAAAAAGCCACACAGACAACCAGCTCACATTAAGCCCATTTCCCAGACAAGTAGTGAGGCAACTCCACCCAGGCAAGGACACCTGAGAAGCTGAGCAGCAGGACCCTCCCCCAGAAGACAGACTGGAAGAATAGGTGAATGATAAGCTTCTTATTACAGGACTGTAAACTCCAGTGCCAAGGGAAAATAATATAGGGAGTTCCAGGTGTTCCCTCACAACTCGCTTATACTTCAGGCTAAAATTTTACATTTCTTTTTAGTTTCTTTTCTTATTCTTTTTTTTTTTTTTAACCTGCTCCTATTTCAAATCAATTTGTAGTTCCCAACATATGTTTTTAAGCTGCTTCTTAACTTTTATTTTTTTCACATGTTTTATAGATTTATGCCCCATACTAGCCCATTTTTCACTCTATTCAATTTTATATTGAAGGACACATTGGACCATATGGACTTCGAAGATATATACAGAACATTCCATTGTAAAACAACGAAATACTCATTCTTCTCAAGTGCACATGGAACTTTCTCCAGAATAGAACACATATTGGGTTACAAATCATATCTCAGCTGATACCAAAGATTGAGATTATTCCCTGCATATTTTCAGACCAGAATGCACTGAAACTGGAACTCAACCACAAGGAAAAATTTGGAAGGAATGCAAACATTTGGAGGTTGAAACACATCCCACTAAAGAATGAATGGGTCAACCAGGAAATTAAAGAGGAACTTAAAGAGTTCATGAAATCAGTAAAAATGAAAACACAGTGGTTCAGAACCTATAGGATACTGCAAAGGCAGGCCTTAGAGGAAAGTACAGACCCATCCAAGCCTCTCTCAAAAATTAGAAAAATCCCAAATGCACAAGCTAACCTTAACCCTAAAGGACCTGGAGAAAGAACAACAAATAAAGTCAAAACCAAGCAGAAGAAGAGAAATAATAAAGATTAGAGCAGAGATTAATGAAATAAAAACTAGAACAGTAGAACAGATCAATGAAATTAGAAGCTGGTTCTTTGAAAGAATTAATAAAATCAATAAACCTCTGGCCAGACTTTTCCAAAAGAAAATAGAAAGGACCCAAATTAATAAAATCATGAATGAAAGGGGAGAAATCACAGCTAAACTAAGGAAATAGAGACAATTATTAGAACTTATTACCAGCAGTTATATGCCAACAAACTAGGCAATTTTGAAGAAACGGATGCATTCCTGGACACTTATGAACTACCAAGACTGAAACAGGAAGAAATAAACCATTTGAACAGACAAATAGCCAGCAAGGAAATTGAAACACTAATCAAAAACCTCCCAAAAACAAGAGTCCAGGGAACAGATGGCTTCCCAGTGGAATTCTACCAAAAATTTAAAGAAGAAATCATACCCATTCTATTGAAGCTGTTCCAAAATGTAGGAAAAAAAAAAAAAACTTCCAAACTCGTTTTATGAGCCCAGCATTATCCTGATCCCAAAACTAGACAAAGACCCCACCGAAAAGGAGAATTACAGACCAATATCCTTGATGAACATGGATGCCAAAATACTCAACAAGATCCTAGCCAATAGGTTCCAACAGTACATTAAAAGGATTATTCACCACAACCTGGTGGGGTTAATTCCTGGGATGCAAGGGTGTTTCCACATTTGCAAATCAATCAAAGTGATAGATCACATTAACAAAAGAGACAAGAAACTTATGATTCTCTCAATTGATGCAGAAAACGCATATGACAAAATACAACATCCTTTCCTAATTAAAACTTTTCAAAATATAGGGATAGAGGGAACATACCTCAATATCATAAAAGCCATCTATGAAAAGCAAGCCCACAGCAAATATCATTCTCAATGGGGAAAACTTAGAGCTTTTCCCTTAAGGTCAGAAACATGACAGGGATGCCTGCTGTCACCGCTATAGTTAAACCTAATACTAGATGTCTTAGCCTCAGCAATCAGACAACAAAAACAAATCAAATGCATTCAAATTGGCAAAGAAGAAATAAAACTCTCTCTCTTTACAGATGACATAATATGTTATGTGGAAAACACACAAGACTCCACCCACAAATTCCTAGAACTCATACAGCAATTCAGCAAGGTAACAGGATACAAAATCAATGCACAGACAACAACTGCATTTCTCTACGCTAAAAATGTGACTGAAGAAAGAGAAATTAAGGAACCAATTACATTTAAAACAGTACCAAAAACCATAAGAAACCCAGGAATAAACCTAACAAAAGAGGTAAAAGATCTATACTCTAGAAACTACAGAACACTTATGAAAGAAATTGAGGAAGACACGAAGAGATGGAAAAACATTCAATGTTCATGGGTTGGAGGAATAAACATTGTGAAAATGTCTATGCTGCCCAGAGCAATCTACACTATCAAGGAAATTCTATCAAAATACCATCTACATTTTCCACAGCCCTGGAACAAAAAATCCTAAAATTTGTGTGGAACCAGAAAAGACCCTGCTCACCAGGGGAATGTAGAAAAAGAAAAACAAAGCTGGGGCATCACGTTGCCTGAACTCAAGCTATATTACAAAGTTGTGATCATCAAGAGAGCATGCTATTGGCACAAAAACGGACGCATAGACCAATGGAACAGAAGAGAGACTCCAGAAATGAACCCTCAACTCTATGGTCAACTAATCTTTGACAAATCAGGAAAAAATATCCAATGGAAAAAAGACAGTCTCTTAAATAATTGGTGCTGGGAAAATTGGACAGCTACATACAGAAGAATGAAACTGGACCCTTCTCTTACACCATACACAAAGATAAACTCAAAATGGATGGAAGACCTCAATATGAGACAGGAATCCATCAAAATCCTAGAGGAGAACATAGGCAGTAACCTCTTCACCATCGGCCACAGCAACTTCTTTCAAGACACGTCTCCAAAAGCAAGGGAAACAAAAGCAAAATTGAACTTTTGGGACTTCATCAAGATAAAAAGCTTCTGCACAGCAAGGGAAACAGTCAAAAAAACTAAGAGGCAACCCATGCAAAGGGAGAATATATGTGCAAATGACATATCACATAAAGGGCTAGTATCCCAATCTATAAAGAACATCTCATACTCAACAACCAAAAATCAAATAATCCAGTCAAGTAATGGGCAGAAGACATGAACAGACACTTCTCTAAAGAAGACATACAAATTGCTATCAGACACATGAAAAAAATTTTCGACATCACTAGCCATCATGGAAATGCAAATCAAGACCACAATGAGATATCACCTTACACCAATTACAATAGGGGGAAAAAATAACAAGACAGAAAACAACAAATGTTGGTGAGGTTGTGGAGAAAGGGGAACCCTCCTACACTGTTGGGAATGCAAGCTGGTACAGCCACTCTGAAAAACAGTATGGAAGTTCCTCAAGATGTTAAAAACAGAGCTACCCTATGACCCAGCAATTGCACTACTAGGTATTTACCCCAACGATACAGATATAGTGAAAAGAAGAGCCACATGCACCCCAATGTTCATGGCAGCAATGTCTACAATAGCCAAACTGTGGAAGGAGCTGATATGCCCTTCAACAGATGAATGGATAAAGAAGATGTGGTACGTATATACAATGGAATATTATTCAGCCACCAGAAAGGATGAATACCCACCATTGGCATCCACATGGATGGAACTGGAAGGGATTATGCTAAGTGAAATAAGTCAAGCAGAGAAAGACAATTATCATATGGTTTCACTCATATGTGGAACATAAGCAATAGCACAGAGGACCATATGGGAAGGGAGAGAAAACTGAAGGGGGAAAAATCAGAGAGGGAGATGAACCATGAGAGACTATGGATTCTGGGAAACAAACTGAGGGTTTCAGAGGGGAGGGGTGTAGGGGGATGGGGTAGCTAGGTAATGGGTATTGAGGAGGGCACGTGTTATGATGAGTACTGGGTGTTACATGCAACTAATGAATCATTGAACACTATGTCAAAAACTAATGATGTACTATACAGTGGTTAACTGAACATAATAAAAAATAAATAAATAAAATTAATTAATTTTAAAAAAGAAACAATTAAAAAATCAGTTGTTGCCAGGGATTGGGGGTAAGGCACAATGAATAGGTGGAACACAGGGTATTTTGGGGGCAGTGGAAATACTTGCTGTGATACTATATAATGATGGAAACATGTTGTTATACATTTATCCAAAACCTATAGAATGTACAAGAGTGAAACCTAAGGTAAAGAAGGCATTTTGAGTATTTATGATGTGTCAGTGTAGATTCATTAATTTAATATATGTATCACTCTGGTGCAGGATATTGATACTGATAATGGGGAGGCTATCTATGTGTGGGAACAAGGTACATATGGGAAATCTCTGTACCTTCTTCTTCTCAATTTTGTTGTGAACCTAAAACTCCTCTAAAAATAAAGTGTACACACACACAGAGACCACTGGATATAGAAAATAAAAAAATATATATAAATTAATATCTGCCTAATGAAAATATTATAGTCATTGGAATAAGAGAAATACTCTCAGTGGATGGACAGAATATCAGTCTAGCTATAGCCAAAGAAAGAAATCAGTGACGTGAAATACAGGTCTAGGGACATCATGCAGAATGCAGTACAGAAAGAAAAAAGTTGAAAAAATGTGAATAAGAAGATGAGACAACTAGAACAACATGAGCAAAAAGAGAATCTGAGGAATATAGCTGATTATTTTCCTGAATTTATAACAGATGTGAATCAGCATATTTCAAATCTAGAGTGGGTCCCAAACAAATAAATAAAATTATACCTAGAATACCTTACTCAAACTCTAGAACATCAAAGAATATATGTATGTGTTTTTTGATCTAAATATATGTGCAGGTATAGGTACATATAAATCTACAAGACAGAAGAGTAATTATATAGAAATGAATGAAAATAATGACAGAAAGGAAATCCCTTTAAAAAAAAAATGTCTTTCTTGCATTCTAGTACCAGCTAAAATATAATTCAATGACTATTTGAAGATATATTTTATACATCTAAAAACATAGATTTTATAATTCATAGACTCTTACTAAATTAACTGCCAAATTATATACATCAACCAGAAGGAAACTAAAACTAGAAGGAAAAAGTAGGATTTTAGAAGACTTAAGGTTAGTAAAGAAACTTGTAAATGTGGTGGAAAATCAAAATATTATAATAATAAGTAAGGAGGATTAAGACAAAAATATCTAAAACATGTAACAATGAAACATGAAAGATGGGAGTCTGGAATGCTGCAAAATAACCCTATAAGGTATCATTATTATTATTCCTATTTTATAAATGAAGAAACTGAGGTACAGAGAAGTTAAAGAACTAAGTGGTAGATCTGGAGTTTGAATTCACTAACTTTAGCTCTAGAGTCTAAACTCTTGAGAGCTACACAATTTTGGTAGCATGCATTATTATTACCCATTCTTCACTCCTCTCTAATCTACAGTGTTTGCCAAGTGATTTTGTAACTTCTATAAGAATTAAAGTATAATTCCCCATTCCATTGATAATGGAGTTGGCTATATGAATTGCTTTACCCAGTGGAATGCTAACAGATCTGACTGGAGCAGGAAATTTAAATGAACTAGTAGAGTTTTCCTTGCTCTATCAAACTTTACCTTTTGCTCAGGGAAAATATGTTTTTCTATAACATATGTTATAGTTTGAATTGTGACCCCCCACAGCAAACTAACATGTTAAAGTCCTAACCCCCAGTATCTCAGAATGTGACTACATATGGTGACAGAGTCTCTAAAGAGATAAAGTTAATATGCAGTCAATAGGGTGGGCTCTGATTCATTATGACTGGTGTCCTTATAAGGAAATATGGATACAGACAGCTGCAGAGGGAAGACTATGTGAAGACACATGGAGAAGGCAGCTATCTACAAGCCAAGAAGTGATGTCTCAGAAACAAAACCAATCTTGCTGAGACCTTGATTTAGGACTTCTAGGCTCTAGAATTGTGAGAAAATTAATTCCTGTTGTTTAAGCCACCCAGTCTCTGATACTTTGTGATGGTATTCCTAGCAAACTAATACAGCATGTTTAAGGCAGCTATTGGTCAAAGAATAAACTCATGACCTGAGCACAAGTTGTAGCTTGGAATCAAACCCATCCAAGCTTTCCTGACATGAACTGAACTCCCATTAACTGGGAGAAATGCGTGAGCAAGAAATAAGTGTTTATTTTTAAAAGTTGCTGACGTTTCTCACCCTATGTTATGTATATAAAACATTATTATGACAATGACCACTTAATACAACCTTACCTTTATGACAGAAAAGTCATAAGGAATGGTATAATAATAGGCAACTATGAACTGAAAGAATACTAATATAGCAATATTCAGTAAGATAATAAAAGGATCAAACCACTACAAAGATGTAAAAATGAAATTTTATGTACCTAGCAATGTAGCCACAAAAAGTAATTAATTAAAAATGAAAAAAACTAATTAATTAAAAGGCTAAATTGATATATGCACAGTGAGAGTAGATTAAGCATAACTCTTCAAAAAACAGATTAAGCATGTACAAAATGATTAAAGATTTAGAAGATCTGAATACCATAAACAGCAAGCTTGATCTAATGATAAATAGATCATGACAAATGATAAATTTAATGATTTATTAGTAACTTATTGTGTCTCAAGTACTGTTCAAAGTACTCCATCTATAAAATGTGTAATACTGAGGCCTAGAGAGATTAATTGACTTTTCTTAGATGATACAGCCTCTAAGGGGCAAACCCAGTATTTGAGCTCACAGAGTCAGATTTCAACTCCATGCTCTAAAACACCACACAATGCTGGCTACATATATGTTAGGAAAACTGTATGCAACAACTGGATAATATATACTTTTTTTTTTAAGATTTTATTTATTTGACAGAGAGAGGCACAGCGAGAGACAGAACACAAGCAGGGGGAGCGGGAGAAGAAGCAGGCTTCCCGCGGAGCAGGGAGCCCGATGTGGGGCTCGATCCCAGGACCCTGGGATCATGACCTGAGCCGAAGGCAGACGCTTAACAGCTGAGCCACCCAGGTGCCCCAATATATACTTTTTCTAAGTACACATGTCACAATTATAAAAACCGACCATACACTTAGCCATAGAGTATCAAAAACATGTATAGAATTATTATAATTGACTACTTTTTCCTACAATAGAACAATCAAAATAAAAATTTGACAAAATGGTCCCCAAACCCCATATTATTTGGAAACACTCTACATGACCCATGAGTTGCAAAGAAAATTACAATGAATAATATGAAATATCTAAAACAAAAGGACAATAGCTAGAATTAAATGCCACTAAATATTAAAACATGTTAGGTGCTCCTCAAAGTGATACTTACAAGGAAATGACAATCTGAAGTACATTTTTTTAAATTTTTTTAGATGAACAAAAGGAAAATTTATTGATATAAAGATATACAATAATGGTTTATACAGAAATGTGTAAACATATTGACAAGCATTTTCTTTTTTTTATTATGTTCAATTAGCCAACATATAATACATTATTAGTTTTTGATGTAGTGTTCAATGATTCATTGGTTATGAATGACTATAACACCCAGTGCTCATCACCACATGTGCCCTCCTTAATACCCATCACCCTGTTACCCCATCCCTCTGTGACCCTCCCTTCTATAACCCTCAGTTTGTTTCCCAGAGTCCAGAATCTTTCATGGTTTGTCTCCCTCTCTGATTTCTCCCCCTTCAGTTTTCCCTCCTCTCCCCTGTGGGTCCTCTGCACTATTCCTTATGTTCCACATATGAGTGAAATCATATGATAATTGTCTTTCTCTGCTTGACTTATTTCACTTAGCATAATCCCCTCCAGTTCCATCCATATCGATGCAAGTGTGAAGATGTGAAGTACATTTATTTATTTATTTTTTAAGTACAATGAAGGACAATGACTCATGGAATAATACATCAAAAACTAATGAAGTACTGTATGGTGACTAACATAAAATAATAAAAATTTTTTTAAAAAGTACAATGAAGGAAAATCAATTAAGAATTAAAGAAAAAAACACAATTAAGTACCTGTATTAGGGAAGAAGATAATAGAATAGGAAATAGAATAGAATGATAAAAATTAGAACTGAATAACAGAATAGAATATAAAATAGAATAATAGAGTACAATAGAAGAGAAAGAAATAAAGAGATTTATTATAGGGAATTGGTTCAGGTGATAATGGAAGCTGGTAAGTCCAAAATTCACAGAGCCAATTGGCCATCTAAAGTTTGAGGGCCAAAAGCTGCTGTAGCAACAAGTGGACCAGATGTCCCAGTTCAAAGGCCATCAGGCAGTAGAATTAGATCTTGCTCAGCCTTTGGCTCTAGTCAGGCCTTCAACTGATAGGATGAGGCCCACCCACATTATGGAGAGTAATCTGTTTTATTCAGCCTACCAATTTAAATATTCACTTCATTCAAAAACATACAGAAATATACAGACTAATATCTGATCAAATATCTGGGTATCCTGTGGTCCAGTCAGTTTGATACATAAAATTAATTATCATATTCTCCATAGTAGATGACTAATGAAAAGATACAATTGGTCAAAGACCTAACAGACACCTTACCAAAGAAGATATACAGATGGCACATAACATTATGAAAATATGTTCTAACAACAGCAATATATGGAAACATTCATTGATAGATGAATGGATAAAGAAGATGTGGTATACATATACACATTGGAATACTACTCTACCATGAAAATGAAATCTCGCTATTTGCAACAACATAGATGGACTCAGGAGCTATTATACTAAGTGAAATAAGTCAGAGAAAGACAAATACTGTATGATTTCACTTATATGTGAAGTCTATATAAAACAAAACAAAGCAGAAGCATATTCCTAGATACAGGAAACAAACTGTTGGTTACCTGCAGGAGGAGTATATGTAGGGTGGGCAAAATAGATGAAGGGGATTAAGAGGTACAAACTTTTCGTTATAAAAAAATAAGTTATGGGGATGTAATATGCAACATAGGGAATATTTTCAATAATATTTTAAGTTTGTATGGTGACTGATGGTAACTACACTTATGGTGATCATTTCATAATGTATAAAAATATCAAATCACTATGATATATAACTGAAACTTTTAGTATATTATGTTAATTATACTTCAGTAAAATACAAGAAAATATAAATTTTAAAATAGAAATAAAGGGGACTTAGAATACACTTAAAGTGATGTATAGGAAGCACTAAGTAATGTATAGAAATGTTGAGTCATTATATTGTATACCTGAAACAAATGTAACACTGTATGTTAAATATACTTCAATAAAAATAAATAAATTATTTCTAACATGCTGTAGTTTGGAAATGGTTCATAGTAAATTATTAGAAAAAATTAATATGGAAAACTAAAGCTGTAAGAGTGTCTAAGATGTTTTTGATAAAACTAAGAAGGACTGGGGGCAGGAAGGGAGTAACATGCTAAATATCAATGCTTCTTATAGAGATTTCTTAATTGAAAAAACATGTTCTTTGTACAGGAGCATAAATTAATGAGAAGGAATGGAGAACAGATACAAATTTAAGTATATATGGGAGGATGAAACCAGCATTTCCAGTAGGGAAGAATCTACAGTCCAATAAATGGCATTTCAACAACTGGTGTTGCCCATTAGGGAAAAAAATAGAAATGTATTCCTATTTCAGACCATACATACAATATAAGTTCCAGGTGGATTTTCTTTAAGTAAATTAAAAGGAACTGAAAAGAATTAAAAATGAAAAACTCAAAACTATTGGGAGAAAAACAGGAGATTGTCATTAGGATCTCAGGAAAGAACATGATTTTTTTGACAAGACACAAAGAAAATTCATTGAGCAAAGACTTTGGCCATACAAAAACATAAATTATATATGAAAAGTGACACCAAAAACTTTGTTAAAAGTCTCAAAACAGATGTGGAAAAGATATTTACTACATATACTAAGGACAAATTAGAAGTATCCAGAATTTTAAATGGTACAAAGGATGCAATAAATGGGAAATGCATAGGAGAGAGAACCTGAATGACCAGTAGGGGTAAAATATTAATCTCTCTAGAAATCAGAGAAATAGAAACTAAAGCAATAGTAAAATACCATTTCAATCACCAAATAGGCAAAAAGAAAATTGATTATGAAGAAAAATAGTGAGAAGGATGTGGGAAACCATGAACTCCCACACTCTATTGATAGGAATGTAAACTGACAGAACTGCATTAGAGAGCAATTTGAAAATATCTATTAAAGTTGAAAACTGTCATTCCCTAAACACATAAATTCTTAAAGTTTTATACTCTAGAGAAACTTTCCCATTTGTGCACCAAAAAATATGTACATACTGATATTGTTGTTAAAATCAAAAAGTATAATCAACCTATGTGTTCTTCTGCAGGGGAACGACTAAGTAAACTGTATTTGTTCAATGAATTAATAAATAGCAGTTGAAGTTGAAAAGTGGAAGGAAATGAGAACAAAGAGGCCCTCAATCTTATTTGTAATGTACTATTGGTTTATATGACAATATTTGTGGCACAAAGAAGAAAATGTTAACATTTTTTAATCTGGGACTGGTGTACATGGATGCTTGTTAAGTTATTCAATCACTTCCTGTATTTCTAAACTTTTTTTTAGAGGGAGAAAAAGAGAGTAAGAGAGGGGGAGGAAGGGGCAGAAGGAGTGAGAGAAATAGACTCCTAAGCAGGTTCCATGCCCAATGTTGAGCTCAACACAGGGCTTGATCTCACAACCTTGAGATCATAACCTGAGCCAAAATCAACAGTCAGACACTTAGCCAACTGAGCCACCCAGGTGCCCCTGTATTTTTAAACATTCTAAAATTGGCCTCAAAATAAAGAAAACAAAAAATAAAAGGGAAAATCATAAACCATTGTAAGAACGACTTGATCTCTTCTCCCTGGCCCATTTTTCCATCTACTCGAGTACTTACCCTCTCTACTTAATCCATTTCTCACTCAAACACTTAACCCTCTTATCAGATGACCTGAATATAAAGTATTACAGAGAGCTTTCTAAGGAAACTGAACAAAACAAGAAAGAATAGCTTCTGTGTTTGATATCTTTCCATTCCACTGAGGACACTTACCCTTAAAACACAGAACACAAAATGTTTACCAAACATTTAAATGCAGTGTTTTTAATAATATAAAACCAGAAGGAAACAGATCATATAAAAATAATAGTGAACTAAGGGGGGGCGGAGCAAGATGGCGGAGGAGTAGGAGACCTGGATTTCGTCTCCTCTCAGGAATTCAGCTGGATAGGGATCAAACCATTCTGAATACCTACAAACTCAACATGAGACCGAAGAAAGGAATAGCAACAACTCTCTGAACAGAAAA
>NC_138385.1:45653668-45681374 GCF_054177405.1 Leptonychotes weddellii
CGCTTTTCTGATGAGAGAGTTGTTGCTCTTCTTTTCTTCAATCTCCTGTTGAGTTTGTAGGTGTTCAGAATGGTTTGATCCCTATCCAGCTGAATTCCTGAGAGGAGACGAAATCCAGGTCTCCTACTCCTCCACCATCTTCCAAAATAAAAAGCTTCTGCACAGTGAAGGAAACAACAAAACCAAAAGGCGACCTATGAAATTGGTGGAGATATTAGCAAATGACATCCAATAAAAGATTAGTATCCAAAATATATAAAGAACTTATGAATCTCAACCCCCAATTAACAAATAATCTAGTTAAAAATGGGTAGAAGACATGAATTGACATTTTTCCAAAGAAGACATCCAGATGGCTAACAGATACATGAAAAGATGCTCAACATCACTCATCATCAGGGAAATGTAAATGAAATCTACAATGAGATATCACCTCATACCTGTTAGAATTGCTAAAATCAACAACACATGAAACAAAACATTTGGGAGAGGATGTGGAGAAAGGAGAACCCTCTTGAAATGCTGGTTGGAAAGCAAACTGTTTCAACCGCTATGGAAAACAGTGTGGATGTTCCTCAAAAAGTTAAAAGTAGAACTATCTTATGATCCAGCAATTGACACCAATTGAACTACTAGGTATTTACACAAAGAACACAAAAATACTAAATTTGAAGGAATATATACATCTCCATGTTTATTGTAGCATTGTCTATAATAGTCAAATTATGGGAAGAGTCCAAATGTCCATCAACTGATGAAATGATAAAGAAGGTGTGGTGCGCGTGTGCACACACACACACACACGTTGGAATATTACTCAGCCATAAAAAAGAATGATGAAATGATATAGAAGGTGTGGTGTTTTTGCGTGTATACACAGACATGGAATATTATTCAGACATAAAAACGAATGGAGTCGTGCCATTTGCAAAGATGTGGATGGAGTTAGAGAGTCTTTTGCTAAGCAAAATATGTCAGAGAAAGACAAATACCATATGATTTCCCTCATATGTGGAATTTAAGAAACAAAACAAATGATCATAGGGGAAAAAAAGAGAAGTTCATGTTCTCACATATAGGATTAGGACACTTGAGGTCACCAGCTCACTGCTGTCTGCCATCACCACCACCTCCACTAAGGAGTCCTCCCCAGCCCCCACCACCACTGCTACCACCTCCATAGCTTCCATGGCCCAAGCGTCCTCACCCTCAGCTTCTATGACCATTGCCACTGCCCTGATTAAAGTCTGCTCACCGAGTAGCAAATGAGGCTTTGATGGGATTCCCAGAGAATTATTTACCATCAAACCAGTCAGTAGCTGCTTTAGCAGAAAATGGGTCATCAAATAATACTGTTGCTTCTCCCTTCAGCTGCCTGTTTCCCTGTCTGTGCGCAGATTAATGGTGGGCTGTCCTGTTTTCTTATTTGTCTTAATAATACCAATCAGCCACAGACTCAATTGTAACATTTTCATCCACGCCTTGCATGAAGATGGTGTTGTTGTCTGAATTATCCTGTTTAAAATCATGATGTGATCCTTGGTCCTGAGCGCCACCAAATTTATTGATGCCAGCATGGTCACTTCTGCCCATGCTGCCTCTGCCTTCACAGTTGCCTTCACAGCCACCTCCATGACCTCCGGTTTCAAAACCACCACTGATGCAGTTGCCACTGCCCCAGCCGCAGCCCCCACAGTCCTGCTGGCCTCCCCTGTAGCCACTGCCACCACCACTCTGGCCCTGATTGCCATAACCACTGCCACCACCACTCATGGAGGATTGATCTTGGCCATACTTACCTCCACCACCCCCTCCATCACCACTTCCACTGCTACTGTTGTATTGATTCTGTTGCCCATAGCCTTGAGGGAGATTATAGGAGCTTTGCTGCTGTCCATAGCTTTGCTGCTGTCCACTATAGCCAGACTGCTGGCCATAGCCCCCACTCTGGGGCTGCCCATGGTCACTGTTCTGAGAACCCCTAGTGTAACTTCCCGAGGTGCTGCTAGGAGCTGTCTGCTGGCCATAGCCAGAATAAGAGGTCTTTGTCCATAAAATGACTGAGAACTCTGACTACTTCCATAGCCACCAGTTGAGCCATATCCCTGGGGAGCTGACCGAGTGCCATAGCCTATGTTCTGGGTCTGTCCATAAGAAGAACCATAGCTGCTCTAACCATAGCCTGAAGTGCCTACTGACTGGATGTAACCACTGTCACTCTGCTGTCCATAGGGCTGATAGCTCTGCTGGGAAGAGCTCTGCCTAGGCTGCATGGGGTAGGCCCCATAGTTTTGGGTTGCTTGTTGGGTATCATCATTTGAGGCCATGTCCACCCACACACAAACAGGCTGACAAGGAACAAGATTCCAACACCACAGAGCATGGAGGCCTCAAGGAATGAGCCTGTTTTGTTTTGTTCTGTTTTGTTTTTTTAATTTAAATTAAAATTACATCTTCAGCCAGAAAAAAAAAAAATGAAACATTTGCTTGGTTAACTTAATTGATTATATTTTTAAATTGATAGTTTTTCCATTACTGTATAGATAGGCACAAAAATACTTCTTAAGATTATTATATCTTCTAGTCATATATTAACTTATTCATTTCTGTACAATGCCAGCCATTAAGAATTCCTTCCTTGTAATTTCCTTCTATAAGGTCATAAAATTTCCGTTTTTTACTTTGAAGAAAAAGCCATGTTCTCTGGCCCTTTACCAATCAGAATTTATCTGCCAATCTACCTAAGCATTTTTATTGGTATCTTGCTATCTTACAAACCTCTAATTTAGTATACTTCACTGTGGAAATTACTGGCAATAGAGATTGCTAGACGATTTTGATTTAGCTCTCTTGCTGTTGAAGGGGGGGAAATCAACATTTCTCCTCCTTATGGTGTCTAATGTTCTTTTTTTCATTTTGGGTTTATAGAAGGGGAAGACCATAATGTCAAAAACATTTAGTTTATCCAAAAACTAGAACAAAACCAATACTCCAATCAACATTCTCAGTGCAGGACTTCATAGTACTCAGACTTAGTGTAGTAGGTAAAATGCTGAAATCTAAAAATTATGATGTTTGTAGCCAAGCAATATTACCTAGCTTTATGACCTTGGACAAGTTAATCTTTCTAAACTTTCATCTATAAAACATGGATAGCAACATGTTTCTCCTCCCCCTGATTGTTATAAAAATATGGTATTTTAAAGTGTTTTGAAAAAAACAGAGCACCAAAAAATTCAGAGAATAGATACAGACATAGGAATAGATATATAAAGATAGTTGGGTGAAACATGTCTTGGATTCTTCCTTACCTCTAGTCTGTCTAACTGCAGGTATTCCCACTTTCAGTGTTCTGCATTTCTCCCTATGCCCGGAGTTCTATGTTACCATTTTCCTAACCCATAGAAACCAAATGTGAAGAATTCATTCACATTGAGCTGTTAGAACATTTTAGTTTCTCTTCATGATGGTATTTGCCTGTTAATGAATTCTTAAAGGGGATTTTGAGAAAAATATATTCTCTTTTATAGCATGTTTCTTACTGGAAACCCACCTTCATATTGCAGTTTAGTATTTATCATTCAAATCAGATACTTGTATGATATTTTGAAAATAGTAAATCTTTCTTTGGAATCGTTTGCTCAGGTTGTCTTTAGCTAGTGGACCTAGGCGTAGGCATAGTTCAAGTTACGTAGATGGTTCTGATGAAGTTATTGTCATTTCTATTTCTGAATTTTATATGGAATCATTTCATATTTCTACTGGCTTAATTCTTTTTCTCCATTCTTAATATTAAATATTATTTTTTAAAAAATTATCAGATTCCAATTTTGACTTGCCAAAATATCAAATCATGATATTTTGTGTACAAAATTTTATGTACACAATCTCTATTATTGATATTGATTACTCTTTTTATTAGTTTGCTAGGACTGATGTAACAAAGTACCACAGACCTGGTAGTTTAGACAATAGAAATGTATTGTCTCACAGTTCCAGAGGAAGTTCTAGAAGTCTGAAATCAATGTACTGATTAGGTTCATTCCTTCTTAGGGCTGTGAGGGAAGGGTCTGTTCCAGGCCTATCTCCTTGGCTTCTAGATGGTTATCATTTGCTTTTGTTTCTTTACATCATCTTTCTTCTTTGTGTGTCTGTGTCTAAATTTCCACTTTTTGTAGAGATATCAGTCATATTTGATTTGGGATTCACTCTATCCCAGTATGACCCCATCTTAACTAATTATATTTACCATTACCCTATTTCCAAATAAGGTCACCTTTTGAGGTACTAGGGTTTAAGATTTCAACATATGAATTTTGATGGGGGACACAATTCAACCTACAACACTTTCCATCCATCTTTTATATATGGTGGAAGAGTTTTTTTCACTTATAACTTCCAGGTGAGACATTGGTTATTAACACCAGTATTACATTGTAATAACTTCTAGACCCATAACAGACCATTTTAGAATATCAAATTGATATTAATATCACCAATAGTAATTAAACCTATTTTACCATTTTATTCACATATTAACTTAATTGGGTATTGTTAAATCAATCACTCTTTATTTAGGGACACCTAGATATTTATGGGATTTTTTCCTTTTACTATATTATTATTAGCAACTTCATTCTGAACTACTGTATTTGCTTACATACTACCTCTACCAATCCCCAGCTCATATACATGTGCACTCCAGTGTGAGTCAAGACAAAGATTCAAAGCAATGAACTAACTTTTTAGTGTACTTCTTTGATACATAGATACAGACCATAATCCTTAGTGGCACTATATTAAATATATATTGAACCATAATCATTAGTGGTACTATATTAAGTATATATTGAACGCACTCCCATATGCCCTCCAATCAGGAGTTTGCCCTCTGACACTCACATAAAAGATTGGAAGTCAGTCTTCATTAAACCAGAAGCAGAATCCAAAGCACTTTTCTAATCACTTTGCTAAATAAATTTCAAGAATTCCTAAACAAAGTGTTGAAAAAGTCCTTCCCTCTTAAATAAGACAGTGTTAAAAGTTAAAATTGACACACTATTCTGGCAAAGGAAGTGAGAGCAATTGGATGAAATAAAAAAAATAAGCAATCTTATGTATGCATTACAGAGAATAATTTTGAAATGTTCCCTGAAGGAATGTGAATTAATAGTGTTTTTTTTTTTTTTTCATTTCACACGATTGGAAACTTTGTGTTTATCTATTGTTTATCTAATGCTGCCATCTAGTGAACATATGAAACTTTGAGAATATAGTTTCTCCTAGGTATTGCAGTGCTTATTAAACAAGATTTTACAAAAATCTTAAAAAGATTCTCATACGTATTTTGTCTTGAAGATTAAAGTTAAAAGAAGAATTCTGAGTCTAAAAGATAAATAGCATAACTGGCTTTAGTTTGGGGAAAATAACTTTTTTAAGATTTATTTATTTATTTGAGAGAGAGAGAGAGAGAGAGTGAATGTGTGCCGGGGAGAGAGGCAGAAGGACAGGGAGAGAGATCTCAAGCTGACTCCAGGGCTGAGCATGGAGGCCAATGAGAGCCTTGATCCCAGGACCCTGAGATCGTGACCTGAGCCAAAATTGAGTTGGATGCTTAACTGACTGAGCCACCCAGGGTCCCCAGGAAAGTAACTTTTATAAGGTGATATTATTCTTTTAAGTCTAGCTGTTTTATTTTTCTTGAATTTAATCTCAGTCAATACCTTTTACTTTTTAAAAAAATATAGCTATGGTTTCTACTTCATAAAGGGAGGTTGACTTTGGTGCTGTAATAAATGTGAAATTACTTTTTTTACATTCATCTATTAACAATAATTGAATGACTGAGGCCTTATGTGCCATATGTTAAATATAAGTATTAAAAACATATGTTTTGGGGCACCTGGGTGGCTCAGTCTTTAAGCGTCTGCCTTCGGCCCAGGTCATGATCCCAGGGTCCTGGGATTGAGCCCCACGTCGGCTCCCTGCTTGGAGGGAGGTCTGCTTCTCCCTCCCCCACTCCCCCTGCTTGTGTTCCCTCTCTCACTGTGTCTCTCTCTGTCAAATAAATAAAATCTTTTAAAAAATAAAATAAAAACATATGTTTTGAAGCATGTGTTTGACTTTATTATAGAACTAGCTAACTCTTATTTTAGGCTATAAAAAGCATAGTGCACTTGTTAATAGTTATATGTAACTGCTGTTTATATAATTGTTGCACTTAATTTTATACAGGCAGAGCTTGGCTATATTTGCTTTAGTGCATTACATTTATAATACATTGGATCAACAGCAACTGAAATTCATTATAGCATGCAATCAAACAACATAGTTGTTACTAATATCATCTTAGTTTTACTTAGTACTTCTCATTGGGTAATGTATGTTCTGTAAAGTTATAGTATTATATAATGGAAAAATCATGGCCAAATTATAGACAGGATGTTATGGGTTTAAATCCTGGATATCCTAGTTGCAAAATTCTGAATTAACTGCACCTTAAATTCCCTGTACCTAAAACCATGGAAACTCAAAAGGTCCCCAAAGAATTGAACCAGAGTACCCTGGCAAACATGATAATATTTCTCCTTGGTTCATTAATTTTATTTAAAAAAATAATTTCAATTCTCCAGCCAAATATTGCTTATCTGTATTTACTATATAGGTAGCAGAGTCTATGAAACATAAGATAGGTGCACAAAAATGCTTTCTTAAATGTTATATGGAAAGACATTTAACTATATAAAGTCTAAAACATTAGAGCAGTTTTGGAAACACTACAACTGTTAGAAAATTCCAAGTCATTGCAGCCAATGTACTGATACATTTTTTCCTAAGATTTTATTTATTTATTTGTCAGAGAGAAAGAGAGAGAGCACAAGCAGGAGGAGCAGCAGGCAAAGAGAGAAGCAGGCTTCCTGCAGAGCAAGGAGCCCGATGCAAGACTCAATTCCAGGACTCTGAGATCACGTCCTGAGCTGAAGACAGATGCTTAACCGACTGAGCCACCCAAGCGTCCCTTTTCTTTTTGCTTTTTGGTTTTTTTTAAAGATTTTATTTATTTATTTGCCAGAGAGAGAGAGAGAGAACGTGAAAGCACAAGCAGGGAGAGAGGCAGGCAGAGGGAGAAGCAGACTCCCTACTGAGCAAGGAGCTCGATGCAGGACTCCATGCCAGAACCCTGGAATCATGACCTGAGCAGAAGGCAGACGTTTGACTGAGCCACCCAGGCAACCCAAAGTACTGATACATTTTTAACAATTGATGTTTTGTGGGGAAAGATCCTTGATTTGTAGTACTTCAGGATTTTTGTGCTAAAATACCACTGTGGTAATTCAAGTTATCAACATTTTATCAGCTGACTTGCAAAATTCCAGAACATTTAACAATTGACCCTTGTACATCAGTACAAACCAGCTGCAGCACAACACTGCTTCCACTTGGATATCTTTCTGTCATTTTATTCTTTCATTAGTATCATATGTAGTTCTGAGTCCCAGAATCAAGACACTATAGTTCTTGGGGTGACTGGTATATTGGCACTCAACATTGATTCCTTTATCCTTTTATAATGAAAATGGTTAGAAAACTGAAAACTACATTTTTTTCAAACTACCTTGCTGCTAAAGTTTAGGATGTTATTATGTTTGGTTCATCAAATATATTTGCATGAGATTAGAAAACAAAAGATTTTTTTTCTCTACAGCCATGTTATCAGAGGTACCAGTATTAGGTTACCAGCATCCTGGTTATCCAGAGACAGGTGGGACTGGGGACTTTTGTTACCTTGGTGTGTATTATAGTGAGCATATAGTGGTTTCAGAACCCACAGCAGTTTCAGTGTCTTCATGGCTGTTCAGGATTCCTTGTTCTAATGGTTTCCTTACCATGGCAGCTTCTTGATTGTGGCACTGTCTTTGTGGAATGTGGCAGGAAGCTTCTGACTCTAGAAGCTCCCTATTTATCTGGGCACTCTAACCAGAAAAATCTTTTAAGTCTCTTTAAAATGTTATACTTACTCATATTTTTTACAGTTTTGCTTAGTTTTCATAATTTCACATTCTTCTTCAGTTACTGCCCTATTCATCTGGTCCCCATTACAACTAAGATTTTTAAAACTACACGCAACTTTTCTTTGCTTATTCAACTCTCATATGCATTTGTTAATTCATTTTATTTTGCCTTCTGAACACTCCACCAAAATTTATTTTTCTAAAGTCATCAATGATCTTTGTGTTACAAAATCTAAAGGATATTTTTTTAGAACTTTAAGGAAAGTGTGGTCTAAAGATGAAGCCAAGGGTATGACTGTAAAATCCTTTGTTAAGAAGTCAATAAGTTCTAAGGTTGGGTTTCAGTATATAGTTCAGTCTGATAAAAAGCCTTAAGGGTGTGCCTCTTAGATCTTCTCAAGCAATAGTGTTTTCAGTAAGTTTCAAGATGTGACCCTCATCTATTTCAATAGAAATCCAAAGTACAGAGTGCTTATCTTAAAGAGATTTGTGAGCATGGCAGTCTAATCAAGTGAGCCCCAATCAGATGTAAGGGATACTCACAAAGTATTAAAGAGAAGTATATTCACAGAAACACTTCCAATTTGAATGGAAATGGACAGAGACAAGTAGAAAATTTAAAAAGTCCTTTTGACCACCCAATTCTACTGATGGGAAACATACTGAAAAACAAAACAAAACAAAACAAAAAGAAAAACAAACAAACGGCAAACATGTACTACCATTCATGAAGAAGGGAGGGTGATTCTGAGAGGCACAGGAAATTATTGTTGGGCAGGAGTAGGATGGAGTCCTAATCAAGGAACTTCAAATATCTTACTGGCTAGATTTTAGAATTGCTATGGTTATTGTGCCTCTAATTTTCCCCTTTGTGAACAGTACCATCTAAAGCACTTATACTATGACTGTCCTACTATTGTATGGTGAGGGTGTGAGAGATAGATAACTTGTTCCTTTCATTCCCAAGTCTTTAGATGGAGAGGAAATGTACTTGAGGTTCTATACTTAGTAAAATACATGAGGAGCTTCATCCATAAAAAAACTTAATTTGAATGATGACATTGTGAACTTTGAACTGATTCTGTAATGGCATGAGGCTTTTGGGTGCCTTACTGACACCAGCTAGACCCCAAGACCTGACCTTTACTGCCCATCTGCTTGTACTCATCAACCTTTGTCCCACATTTTTCCTTAAGCTCTTCTTTCCAGCTAATCTCTTAACTCAGGCAAATGGGAAGTGAAACTGCCCCCTCAAGTGATAGCAACTGCCCTGACAAGACCTGCATCCCGCCCAGAGCACCCAGAACAGTTTGAGCTTAACCTTTGAGTTGTGTCCGCACAGATGGACCATGGAGTGACCTCTAGAATGACTGACAACTGCTTTTATCTCATCATAACATTAAAATTTTTGCCTAAGGAGGAGCACAAGCCTGATTTACATAACATACAATGTGTGTATAGGCATATATCCTTAAGACACATGTGTGACCTTATGCCAGCCTCTACATATGATGACAAGGCTTCCTTATTTAAATATTCATCTTAACCCTAAATAAAAAGAATTCATTCACCCTTGCTTGGGGAGTCACACTTTTGGAAGCCATACCCTGTGATCTCCTTATTTGCCGCAAATGAAGTTTTCTTTGTGTGACAGCTCAACCTGGTGCAGTTTCTGACTTGCCAAGGAGTGAACTCACGTTGTTTCAGTTACATTAGGAAAGGATGACTATATTTTACACACAAAAGGGACAAATATTTTTTTTCCAGAAAAGGTTGGTATTGATACTTTTAAAATATATCAATAATTTATTTGATACTCTTTTCTTCAAGATATACAACCTAATCCCCCACCCCTTGATGTGTTCTGGACTTAGTAAATCACTTCTAATGAATGGAATAAAATAGAATGATGGTAGATGGCTTCAGAGACTAAGTAATGAAAGGCATTATAATTGACTTTTTGCTCTCTTTCTTTGATTATTAGCTCTGAGGGAAGTTAGCTGCCATGTTTTCAGAAGATGCTCATATGGGAAGTGTCTTAGTCATTTCAGGATGCCGTAACAAAAATGCTATAGACTGGGAAGCTTAAACAATATACATTACTTCTCACAGTTTTGGAGGCTGGCAAGTCCAAGATCAGGGTTCTGGCTAATTTGTTTCCTAGTGAGAGCTGTTTCCCTGATTATATCCTCATATGGCAGAGAGAATGGGGATTGGGGGTGAGTGCTCACACTCTTTCCTGTCTCTTATTATAAGAGCACTAATCAATCCCATCATGAAGGCTGCACCCTCATGACCTGATTACCACCCAAAGTCCCCTTCTCCAAATACCATCATATTGGGGATTATGACTTCAACATATGAATTTTAGGGGATACAAACATGCAGTCCATAGCATAGAGGAACTGAGGCCTCCTGCTAACAATCCCCAAGGTATTGAGGCATCCTGACAACAGCCATGTGAGTGAGTGAGGCATCTTAGAAGTGAATCCTCTAGTCCCAGTCAAGTCTGCAGTCCTGACTGAGAGCTTAATTGAAACCTCATGAAAGACAATGAATCTGAATGACCTAGCTAAACTGCTCTTAGGTTTTTGACCATCAGCAACTGTGTGAGATAATAATTTTTTATTCTTTTAAGCTGTTAAATTTTAGGTAATTTTGGTAGCAGTAGATTACTATGATAAATATTTTGCTTTAAGCATAATTAGTTGATCTTGTTTCCTTGAAATACTCAATTGGTTTCTAGAAATAATACTCATAGTTTTCTCTTTCCTCCCTGGCTACTTATTTTCAGATTAATTTACCATCCCATTACTAATTTATAAATATTTAAATTTGAGTTCATCTGGGCTCCACTGGTTTTTCTTCTTTTTTAAATGTTTCTGTCTACATTCAAACCCTAAATGATCTCCTCTAGACTCATGGCTTTAAACAGAATCTATGTGAAGGTTACTCCTAAATTTATATATCAGCCCATACCTCTTCCCTGAACTCCAGACCCATGTATCTCTTTGATATTCCCACTTGGGTATCTTATAGAAGGGAGGTTAATTTTAACAACTAGTGCTGTGCTTCCTAAATCTTTCTTCCTCCATTTTCTCCTGCCTCAGGAAATGGTATCGCTCTCCACCCAATTGCCCAGGCCATAAACAGGGTTGTTCTTGGCACTATTCTCATTTCCCAAATTTATCTTAGCACCAAATTCTACTGATCCTATCTTCAGAATATATCTTGAATACATTTATTTGTCACACTTCCTGCTATCCCACTCTAATTCAAGCCACTCATCTCTTATCTCAACTTCTAAAATATTTCTCTGGCTAGTCTCTTTCACTATAGGATATTTTCTACACATGAGCAAGAGTGATCATATTTTTTTAACCATAACAAAAACATCATTATCATACTTAGTAAACACTAGTCATTTAATATACTCAAATATCCAGTGTTCAAACATTAATTCCATATCACCAAATATTCAGTCCATACCTAAATTTCCCTGATTATTTCATTTTTATTATACCTTATGCACATCAAGATCTAAATAAGGCCCATGCACTGTGATTAATTGATCTCTTACAATATATTTTTTATCTATAGGTTTTATACTTATAGGTATCCATTTGTTTGAATTTAGTTTCTGTAATAACATAAGTTCGTATTATAGAGTGTTTAATAATCTGGATTTTGCTAGGTTCAACTTGTTCAACTCTTAAAACTGTGCTTTTTGCCTTTTAGTATGCCTTGCAATTTTTGGTTGAAAGGTGGATATGACGTACTGGCTAAAAGGAACTACAGTAAACAGACCTTTAGTGATGTAGTGGTAAGGTGTAGTGGGAAGGAAAACATTCTATAGCCCTATGATTAGCTGTCAGTCTTTTGGTGAGCCTGTGTCCCTGTGCCCCCGGACTGTGAACTTCATCAGTGTTTCTCCATTTGTTCCCCTTAGATGGAAGGATGGCTAGAGGGAGCTGGAGGTGGGTTATTTCCTTTTCCTCATCTGGAAGGCTGGAACCAGTTGGGATTAAATATTTCCCTTCTTCCAGGTAGGTTAGGTTCTGCTAAAACCCCAGCAGTTTAGGTTCTGGTAAACAGATTCTTCTTAGGACAGGGCTTGTTAAGAAGAACAGAATACTCTAGTATACTTAAAAATGGTCCCTTTCCCCATATCCTGCCAGAAACAGGAGGCAAGATTTCCCCTGATATTCACTGTGAGGAATAGATAGAGCTCCTGGAGGTAAAACTCACAAAAGTGTGGGAGTTTCCCTAGAATTTGTTCCCCTGGATTTTTTTGGAATCTCGAACTTGAGCCTCCAGTGATTATTCACTTATAGTTCAGGTTTCTTCAGCACTTGTTCACTTGGTGGTTTCTGCTCAAGTCTCTTATTCTGGAAACCAGTGACTCCCTGTATTTTCCTGTCCATCTCTCCAACCATGGAAGCAGTGATTTGTTCTGTGTCCACACCTCTCTTATGGATCCAAGAAAAGATTTTGGCTTTTCACTCTGTTCAGCTTTTACTTGTTGGTAGGACAGAGTAGTGATTTCTAAGCTCCTTACTTGCTGGATTGGAAACCAGAAGTCAGTTTGATGTATTTAAAATTGAAGTTTTGAAGAATAAAGGTGTATGAACAGTGCAGACTTTTCATGACATTTTTAGACCATGTAATTGTATGCAGTTGAAGTTCATACTAATCAAATTCAAGAGTATGAAATTCAGGAAACCTTGTTCACAAAGTATGTTATTTGTTAGGAAGAACAAATTAGACTTCTGGGTTTACTGGTTACATGCATGTACCTTGCTCATAATTATTAATTAAACTTTGGTGTAACTATTTTTTATAATAAATTCTTACATTGATATTGAGGGCTTAAGGCTAGTGCCTAATATTAACTGAAATTAAAATTAATCCATTTTCCCTTTTGCAATTTTTAGTCACAATCTATATGCTAGTGATGTTGATTGAATTAAATTTGTGATAGCTATTAAAATAATTTTAAAACATTCAGCTTCTAGCATTGCATTTATTGATTATTGTCATTAAAAGTTCCAGAAGACTGTATTACCACTCTGCAGATGGAAATCTCACTATGATATGGGATATCAGTATAGTACTTTTCCCCCCTTATGTCCTGTGTTTAGTCCTGAATAAAATGTTTGAAACATTGAGGTACATATTGACAAGTCAAGGGCAAAGTAGAACACTATTCAAATATTATAAATTGAGATGAGCAGTTACATAATGAGATATTCTAATTTTGCCTTTTGCTTTTATTTATCTCTCAGCTGGCAGCAATTTATCTGGATTTTGACTCTTTTTAAATTAGACTTAGAACACACTTATAGGTGTTGATACTTTCTCTTTTAATGACAGTCTCTGAGCTCTGCTGACACATGAAAAGTAAAAATGGAAAGAAAATCTTAAAACTTAAACTGAACCAAATTAGAACATTAACATATGGGTCAATATCTTTCTAACATGGGAAAACTTTGTATCGTCAACTTTGAAAACTACTTAGAAATAACTAGTTTTGTTTTCTAGTTTTCTGCAATTACATCTATTTAAAATACCTGAACAAACATTTTTAAGTTAATATTCATTTTTTATTGAAGTATAGTTGACACAAAATATTACATTAGTCTCAGGTGTATAACATAGTGATTAGACAACTCTATACATCATGCTATGCTCACCACAAGTGTAGCTACCATCTGTCAACATACAACACTATTACAATACCATTGACTCTATTCCCTGTGCTATAACTTTCATCCCCCTGACTTATTCATTCCATAACCATAAGTTCATACTTCTCACTCCCCTTCACCCATTTTACCCATCCCTTACCCCCATCCTACAAACACCAATTTGTTTTCTATATTTATGGGTCTGTTTCTGCTTTTTTGCTCATTTGTTTTTTATTTTACTTTATTTTATTTTTAAAGATTTATTTATTTATTTATTTGTCAAAGAGAGAGCACGGATGGGGGAGAGGCAAGCAGAGGGAGAAGCAGGCACCCTGCTGATCAAAGAGCCTGATGCGGGACTCGATCCCAGGATAATGGGATCATGACCTGAGCCAAAAGCAGATGCTTAACCGACATGAGCCACCCAGGAGTCCCTATTTTGCTTTTTAGATTCCAAATAAAATGAAATCATTTCTGGACACACATTTTTTTTAGGGCTAAGTAATAGTCGTGTGTGTGTGTGTGTGTGTGTGTGTGTGTGTGTGTGTGTGTGTATCCACACATTTTTCAACATATGTCTTCTCAGGCAAGGAAAACAAACCAGAACCAACATTTATAGCACCAAACATAAAGGACATGCATGTAATTATGTATGGCTTGGCCAAGACCACTGGCTAATGATGGCAGTTAATGTTCATAATATATAGGAAAGACCCACATACAGAAAGATGAATTCACAAAAAAGAGTTATGCTATACATAAAATCAAGTAATATTTAAAATGTGAAGAAAATGGCATTTACACACAAACCCTGGGCTAATGTCTATAGGGCTATTTCCTGCCTAGAGGAAACTGCAGGCCCAAGCATTTCAGACCTCAATGAAAGAAAAATCTCTGAGAACTCTTGTTGGTTTGAGAATAGAGGTATGAGTTTCTCAATAGGATGAGCTACTATGTTTAAGGAAATGTTTCTATCTGATGGGGTTGAAGCTACAAGTTAATAAACATAATAGTTAGATTTTGTCATCTGTAAATATATACAGCCAGTCACTCTAAAATGCTTATACAATTGTACATGGTTTATAAAATTGCAGTAAATAAGTGTAAGTTGCTGTGATATTATGACCTGTTAATTATAATTAATAATAGTTTCCTGAAGAATATAGGAACTAAATAATCTGGTAAGATGGACTGACTTTCAATAAACCAAGAATAACATCTTAAGAATTGGTACCAAATAGCATAATTGGGAATCTGAAATGAAATATATTCATATATTAATGCATACAGTATTAATAATGAACAGTATTAAATACAATTAAAATTAAATAACTATAATATTTTTAAGTAGAATAACACAGTAAGGCAATCATTGCATTAGGAGACGTGATCACTGTTCACAATATTAAAGTTATTGATGAGTGCAGTAGGAATAATCAGTTATAATAATATAGTTGAATTTCCTATAGATAATGTATGAACAGAAATATCTTGCAAATGCTTGTACAAAGGGTGTGTAATCCAGAGAATAACTTAGATTATAATTCATGTGTTGTATAACAATCTAAATGAAACTCAGTTTTATATATTAATTTGCTTACTAAACAGTAAATATTATTAGCAATGCAACATAATGGATGCTATGATGTTTAAAAATGTATATTCTTTTTTAATGATTTAGACATTTTAAATTCCGGTATAAATAACATACAGTGTTATATTAATTTAAGATATATAGTGATTCTGGGAAGCCTGGGTAGCTCAGTCAGTTAAGCATCTGCCTTTGGCTCAGGTCATGATCCCAGGTCCTGGGATCGAGTCCCACATTGACTCCTTGCTCAGCGGGGAGCCTGCTTCTCCCTCTGCCTACCGCTCCCCCTGTTTGTGCTTTCTCTCTCTCTCTTTCTGACAAATAAATAAAATCTTTAAAAAATATATAGTGATTCAACAATTCTATACATTACCCAGTGTTCATTAAAATAAATGTAATCTTAATCTGCATCAAGTATTTTACCCATGCCCTCACCTGCCTCCCCTCTGGTAAACAATTGTTCACTATAGTGTCTCTTTATTTTTTCCTTTGTTCATTTGTTTTGTTTCTTAAGTTCCACATATGACTGAAATCATATTTATTTTTCTCTGATTGACTTATTTTAATTAGCATCATACTTTCTAGATCCATTCATGTTACAAATGGGAAGATTTCATTCTTTTTATGGCTGAATAATATTCTACTGCATATATATAGCACTTCTTTTTTATGCATTCACCTAACAATGTACACTTCGGCTGATTACATAATTTGTCCATTGTAAATAATGCTGCAGTAAACATAAATTGTGCACATATCCTTTTAAATTAATGTTTTTGTATTCTTTGGGTAAATACCCAGCGGTGCTATTACTGGATAATATGGCAATTCTATTTTTAATTTTTTGAGGAACCTCCATACTGTCTCCCACAGTAGCTGTATCTGTTTGCATTCCCACCAACAATGCACAAGGGTTCCTTTTGCTCTCCATAACCTTGACAACACTTCTTTTCTTTTCAATTTTAGCCATTCTGACTGGTGTGAGGTGATATCTCTGTGGTTTTGATTTTCATCTCCCTGATGTTGAGTGATGTTGAACATCTTCTCCTTTGTCTGTTGGCCAGCTGTATCTTTTCCTTGAAGAAATGTCTGTTCATGTATTCTGCCCATTTTTAATTGGATTATTGGAGGGGGTTGAAGTTGAGTGGTATAATTTATTTATATATTTCATATACTAAATATTTATTAGATGTCATTTTCAAATATTTCTTCCATTCAGTAGTTTGTCTTCTGGTTTTGTTGATTTTGTTTTCTTCACTGTGCAGAAGCTGTTAATTTTGATAGTTTTTTGTTTTTGTTTTTATTTCCCTTGCCTTAGGAAACATATCTAGAAAGATGTTGCTATTGCTGATTTCAGAGAAATTACTGCCTGTGATCTCTTCTAGGATTTTTATGGTTTCAGGTCTCACATTTAGGTCCTTAATCCATTTTGAGTTTATTTTTGTGCATGGTGTTACAAAACAGTCCAGTTTCAATCTTTTGCATGTAGTTCACCAGTGTTCCCAACACCATTTGTTGAAGAGACTATCTTTTTTCCCATTGCATATTCTTACCTCTTTTGTCAAATATTAATTGACCATATAATCATGGGTTTATTACTGTTTTCTATTCTGTTTTATTGACCTACATGTTTATTTTTGTGCCCATATCATATTTTTTTGATTACTGCAGTTTTGTAGTATAACTTGAAATCTGGATTCGTGGTAAGTCCAGCTTTTCTTTTCTCTTCCTTTCTTTTCTTTCCTCAAGATTGCTTTGGCTATTTGGGGTCTTTTGTGGTTCCCTACAGATTTTAGGATTATTTGTTCTGGTTCTGTAAATAATGCTGTTGGTATTTTGATAGGGATTGCAATAAATCTGTAGATTGCTTTGCACAGTATCGTTTTAACAATATTTGTTAATTGTTCCAATCCATGAGCATGGGAAAACTTTCCATTTGTTTGTGATGTCTTCAATTTCTTTCATCAATGTTCTAAGGTTCTCAGAGTACAGGCCTTTCACCTCTTTGGTTAAGTTTATTCCTAGATGTTGTATTACTTTGGGTGCAGTTTTAAACAGTGTTGTTTTTTTGTTTGTTTGTTTGTTTTCCATTTCTCTTTCTGTTGCTTCATTTTGTGTGTGTAGAAATGCAACAAATTTCTATATATTGACTTTGTATTCCTCAAACTTACTGAATTCATTTATCAGTTCTAGTTGTTTTTTTGGTAGAGTTTAGGGTTTTCTATTTATAGCATCATGTCATCAGCAAATAGTGAAATTTTTACTTTTATTGCATTTTGTTGTCTGGCTGCTGGAACTAGGACTTCAAGTACTATGTTGAATAAAAGTGGTGAGATTGAGCATCCTTGTCTTGTTCCTGATTTTAGGGAAAAAGCTCTCAGTTTTTCCCCATTGAGGATGTTATAAGCTGTGGGCTTTTCATATATGGCCTTTATATGTTGAGATATGTTACCTCAAAACATGCATTGTTGGGGTGCCTGGGTGGCTAGGTCAGTTGAGTGTCTGCCTTTGGCTCAGGTTGTGATCCCAGGGTCCTGGCATCGAGCCTCATGTTGGGTTTTCTGCTCAGCAGGGAGTCTGCTTCTCCCTCTCCCTCTGCCTCTCCCCCTGCTTGTGCTCTCTCTCTGTCTGTCAAAAAAATAAACAAAATCTTAAAAAAAAACCAAACATACATTTTTGAGGGTTTTTATCATGAATGGATATTGTACTTTGTCAAATGCTTTTACTGCCCTATTGAAATCATCAAATGGTTTTAATCCTTTCTCCTGTTGATATATCACGTTGATGGATTTGTGAATATTGAACCACATTTGCATTCTGGGAATACATCCCACTTGATTGTGGTGAGTGATTTTTTTAAATTTCTTTGTGATTCAGTTTTGGGAGGCTATATGCATCTAGGAATTTATCCATTTTTTCTAGGTTGTACAGTTTATTGACATATAATTTATCATAATATTCTCTTACAATCCTTTGCATTTCTGTGGGTTTATTTGCCTCCATTCTCTCCCCACCCTCTCTCTCTCAATGAGTCTGGCTAAAGTTTTATCAATTTTTGTGATATTTTCAGAGAGCCAGCTCCTGGTTTCATTGATTTTTTTTTCTATTTTTTTTGTTTTGTTTTGCTTTAGATTCAATTTCCTTTATTTCTGCTGTAATTATTATTTCCCTCCTTCTGCTTGCTTCAGCCGTCATTTGTTGTTCTTTTTCTAACTCCTTTAGGTGTAAGGTTGGGTTGTTTATTTGAGGTTTTTGTTTGTTTGTTTGTTTGTTTGTTTGTTTTGCTTCTTTTGGTATTGCTATAGTGCTATATATGTCCCTGTTGAAACTGCTTTTGCTGCATCCCAAAAGTTCTGGACTCATGTGTTTTCATTTTTATTTGTTTTCATGGTTGACCCATTAATTTCTGGTTGACCCATTAATTGATTTGATTTTCTGGTTGATCCATTTCTTCTTTGATTTTCTGGTTGACTCATTAATTGTTTAGTAGCATGTTGTTTAATGTCCATGTGTTTGTGGTCTTTCTAAAAAATGGAATCTTACCATTTGCAATAACATGGATGGAGCTACAGTGTAGTGTATATATATACATATATCACATCTTCTTTATCTATTCCACTCTCACTATTATTGTATAACATAGTACTGGAAGTCTTAGCCTCAGCAATCAGACAACAAAAAGAAATAAAAGGTATTCAAATCAGCAAGGAAGAAGTCAAACTTTCACTATTTGCAGACAACATGATACTCTATGTCAAAACCTGAAAGACTCCACCAAAAAATTGCTAGAATTAATACATGAATTCAGTCCTCTACTATTATTGTATTACTAGTAGTTCCTTTTTTGTTATTAACTGTTTTATGTGTTTGCATGTTCCCACGTTGGGTGCCTATACATTTACAATTGTTACATCTTCTTGTTGGATTGTTCCCTTTATGATTATACAGTGTACTTCTTTGTCTTCTATTACAGTCTTTATTTTAAAGTCTTTCTTTTCCAATATAAGTTTTGCCACTTTGGCTTTCTTTCTACATCCATTTCCATGGTAACTGCTTTTCCATCCCTTTTCTTTCAAGCTGCATGTTGCTTTAGGTTTGAAATGAATCTCTTCTAGGTATCATATATATATGGTTCTTGTTTTTCGTTTTTTATTTTTTATTTTTTTGTTTTCTAAATCCATTCTATCACCCTATGTCTTTTGATTGGAACATTCATGTATTTACATTAAAAATTTAATTATTGGTACTTATGCACTCACTGCCATTTTGTTACTTTTTTATGGTTGTTTTTGTAGTTCTCTGTTCTTTTCTCTTTTTTGCTCCCTTCTCTCACATTTGGTGGGCTTTCTTTGGTGATGTATTTTGATTCATTTCTCTTTATTTTTTGTATATTTATTATTGGTTTTTGATCTGTTGCCATCTAGTTTGTATATAATATCTTCTGCATATAGCAATCTATATTAAGTTGATGGTCACATAACCTTGAACACTTCTTTACTCCCCACCCCACTACATTTTAGGTATATGGTGTCATACTTCACATACTTATATTTTGTGATTCCCTTGACTAATTTTTACAAATATACTTATTTTTATGGATTTTGTGCTTCATACTTGTCTTACTCCTACTTTTGTTCTTTCTTTCCACTCAGAGTCACCTTTCACATTTTTTGTAGGGCTGGTTTAGTGGTCACAAATTCCTTTAACTTTTATTTGTTTGAGAAACATTATTTCTCCTTCCATTCTGAATGATATCTTTGCTGGATAGAATATTATCGACTACATGCTTTTATTCCTCTCAACTCTTTGAATATATCATGCTGTTCCCTTCTTGCCTGCCAATTTTCTGCTGGAAAATCCACTGATAGCCTGATGGTATTTCCCTTGTATGTAACTGTCCTCTTTTCTCTTGCTGTTTTGTTTTGTTTGTTTTTGTTTATTTATTTATTTAATTTTTGATATAATGTTCAACAATTCATTAGTTGTGTATAACACCCAGTGCTCTCTTGCTGCTTTTAAAGTTCTCTCTTTATCACTACTTTTTGCCATTTTAATTACTATGTGTCTTTGTGTGGACCTCCTTGAGTTGATTATGTTGATTATGTTGGGGGCTCTCTGTAACTCCTGGATCTTGATGTCTGTTTTCTTCTCCAGATTAGGGAAGTTTTCAGCTATCATTTCTTCATGTAAATTTTCTGCCCCCTTTTGTCTCTCTTCTCCTTCTTGGATACGTATAATTCAAATATATTCTTGATGGTGTCACTGAGTTCCCTAGGTCTATTTTCATCTTGTATCATTTTTTTTCACTTACTTGCTCAGTTTAATTGCTTTCCATTACTGTCCTCCAGGTCACTGATCCATTTTTCTTTTTCCTCTAGTCTACTATGCATTCCCTCCATTGTATTTTTTTTTTTGAAAGAGAGAGAGAGTGTGTGTGTGTATGTGTGTGAGTGGGGGAGGTGAGGGGCAGAGGGAGAGAGAGAGAAGGGCTCAATCTCATGACCCAGAGATCATGACCCCAACCAAAATCATGAGTCCAATACTTAACTGACTGAGCCACCCAGGTGCCTTCCCATTGTATTTTTAATTTCAATTATTGAGTTCTTCATCTCTGATTGCTTCTTTTTAATGTATTCTATGTCTTTGTTAAGGGTCTCACTGAAGTCCCCCACTCTTTTCTCAAGTCCCATGAGTATCTTTATGAATATTTAAATTCTCTATCAAGCATATTACTTATTTCCATTTTTCTTAGGTCTCTTGCTATCATTTTGTCCTGTTGTTTCATTTGGGACATATTCCTCTGTCTCCTCATTTTGTCTAACTCTGTCTGTTTCTGTGTGTTAGGAACATCAGCTACATCTCCTGTTCTTCATCTTAGTGGTTTTATGAAGATGAGGTCCTATAGTGCCCTTCAATACAGTGTCCCCTGTTCCCCAGGACCTGGTGCTTCAGGGAGTGTCTTCTATGTGTGTTGCCCTGCTGTTGATCCTGGCCAGTTTTTCCTTCAGTCCAGTCTTCTACAGAGGCTCTCTTTGCCTGTTGTGAGCATTGTCTAGTCTTTGGTCACATGGGGTGTCTTTTAATAAGATGTGTGCTGGTATGCTTGTGAAATGAGGCTTGTGGCCACCACCACTGAAACCAAGGCCCCACAAAATTCACCTGTTAGTAGATGTGGTATTGGCAGGATTTGCACTTGTCTTCTGGGGGAGGGGACCCACAGCACTTGGACTGAGGCAATGTGACTAGAAAAGGTATATCCACTGAAGTGCAGGATTTGGTGTGAGCAAGTTAAATAACATGTATGGGTTCTGTGCTGGTTCCCACAGGTGGCCATATGTTTATGCTGGGCAGAGGGAGAGGGGAATTGTGCCTACCAGCTCCTTTGTTCCTGGAAGCATCTCTCTGTGATCTCTGCCTCTCTGGACCATGTTCTGTGATGAGTAAGTAACTCCCTTCTACTTGCCTCCAGTGTTTTTCCAACTGCTGCTTCCAAGCTGTATTTCAACTGGCTGTTTATCATTCTTCTAAGGGTTGGAACTCAGCTTCCTAAAGCCATCCAGACTCTCAGAGCCAAGCCCACTGATTTTTTAAAATTCTAGGCTTTAACTCCTACTGGTTGTAAAAACTCATGTTATTTGATGACTCTGGCTTTCAAAGCCAAATATGTGGGCTTCCTAGTGTGATGGTCTGTTTTGCCCTTCTTTGTGCCACCAGCTTCCCCCTGACTTTGGACTACTATGGTCCATTCACTATCAAACCATATCTCCACCCTTTCTACCTTCTTCAATGTGACCTGTTCTCTACTTTTAGTTGCAGGGTTTGTTCTGCCAGTCTTTGGGTCATTTTCTAGGTTATTTACACTGATGTGTTATCTAGTTGTATCCATGGGATGAGATGAGCTTAGGGTCTTACTACTCAGCCATCTTCCCCAGAAATCCCCCCAAATGTGTATTCTTGTCCATATTCCTAGAAATAGACAAAATAGTCCTTTTGCCTTTCCAGTCTCACTTGGAATAAATACATAAACACAAGTCATATAATACGGGGTGCTTGGTTGGCTCAGGTTATTAAGCATCTGCCTCTGGCTCAGGTCATGATCCCAGCATCCTGGGATCAAGCTCTGCATCAGGCTCCCTGCTCAGTGGAGAGCCTGCTTCTCCCTCTCCCCCACTGCTCCTGCTCTCTCTCTCTCTCGCTATGTCTCTCTTTCTCACTTTCAAATAAATAAATGTCTTTAAAAAAACATAAGTAATATAATAGAATTGTTATTAGTAGACATTGTATATTAATAAATAAGATTGCCCTAATTAAGTTTTTTAGCTGCTCTAATCTAATAACAAAATTCAAACTTTTATGTGAGAAAATCAATTATGTTCTCAATAAGAGGAAATATACAACTTGTATTTGATGGAAGAATAGTTCTAAAGAGTTAAAAGGAACTAGAGTGTTCCAAGATGGAGTAGTAGGGGGACCCTGAACTTGTTTCATCCTTGGAAAGCAACTAGATCAACCTTCAACTATTTTGAACAACTAGGAAAAGGATCAGAGGGATACAGAAACAATTCCCATATTTGGAGCGAGTGGATTTGACAGAAGCAAGGTTTAGAAACCAGAGTTGGAGGATTGGGGAGCAGCAGGGCCCGGAAGGGGAGGAAGCTCGGTTCCTGGAGCAAAGTCAGGAAGAGGGAGAAAATTGGAAAAATTGCAGCAGTTTGTGACCCCTCAATAAGCTGTGGAAAGTGAATCCCTAGGTTGTTTAGGGAACGATTGTTCCCCTTTCCGGAGGGCATCGGAGGACTATATTTGTCCTCTCCAGAGACAAAGGGGAGCCATTCAAGGGAGCTCTGCAGTGGGGTCAGTGGGGCACACAGAAGAGAGAAAAGCTCTTAACTTTTTTTGTATGAGTCACAGGAGGCTTGAACCTCTTTGTGCATGCCTTTACAGCTGCTTTTCTGGGACTGACTGCCCACAGAGCAACTTTTTGCTCTGACCCACAATAGCTTGAAACTGTTGTGTGCGGGCCTTTATAGCTACTTTTCTGGGACTGGCTGGGTGCAGCACAGAGGCTGAAGCAGATTGCTGATAACCTGGCCACTGCTTTTTGCCCTCAGCCACAATAGCCTGGAACCTCTGTCAGCATGCCCTTACAGCTGTTTTTCTGGGGCTGGCTGGGAACAGCAAAGATTGGAGCAGATCACTGATAATATGGCCACCACTTTTTGCTATCAGTCACAATAGATTCAAGCCTTTGCAACAGCTTTTCTGGGACAAAGGGGAGTAGGGAACTGAGTCAAGTGCAGATGGCTGATAGCTTTGCCATAGCTTCTCACTGAGTGTTAGAAACTCAAGACTTTGCCCAGGCACTGTGTGAAGTCTTTTCAAGGGGGCGGAGGGGGAGAACAGTGCTGGGCACACTCTGAGGCTCCTCGCCTGGGGATGGGAGTGGGTGGGCACATACCAGGCCCTTTAAGACTTGGAGCTTTGAATCCCAGCCATGGGCAGAGATAAAATGCTGGAGATCTGTGGATCTGGGCATGCTGATGACATGGACACAGGCAGGTTAGGTCAGGGGATTGGGCTAAAGGATATTGCTCACTTTTCTGGGAGGGCCTCCTGAGCAATGGCTGTTGGGAGTTCTGTCCCCCAGGGACAAAGTGACAAGGTGACACCATATTCTACCTCTTCCGCCACCATCCCCTCCTCCAGCCCACCAGCACAGACTCCAGAAAGAAACAGTGTCCCTAATGGAAGCTGGGATCCCTTACACTAAACCTTGCCACCTGACCTGGGAGTAGCATCTTTCCAAGGGCTAGTCAGCTGTGAACCAGCACAGCAGTCCCCCTTTTTCTGATATGTCATTTGCAAATATCTTCTCTGCATTCTGTAGGTTGTCTTTTAGTTTTGTTGACTGTTTAGTTTGCTGTGCAGAGTCTTTTTTATCTTGATGAAGTCCCAATAATTCGTTTGTGTTTTTGTTTCCTTTACCTCTGGAGATATGTCTAGCAAGAATTTGCTGTGGCTGAGGTCAAGAGGTTGCTGCCTGTGTTCTCCTCTAGGCTTTTGATGGATTCCTATAGTATTTTGATTAGGATTTTTGTATCTATATTATTCAGAGACATTGTCCTTAAAGTTTTTTTTTTGGGGGGGTGGGGGGTCTTTATCTGGTATTAACACCAGGGTGATACTCACCTCACAGAATGATTTTGGAAGTTTTCTTTCTATTTTTGGGGAAAGTTTGAGTAGAATAAATATTAACTCTTCTTTAAATGTTTCATAAAATTGGGTCACCTGGGTTGCTCAGTCAGTTATGTGGCCAGCTCTTGATCTTGGCTCAGGTCAGGATCTCAGTGTCCTGGGATTGAGCCCCATGAGGGTTTCCATGTTCAGCAGGGAGACTATTTGAGAATTTCTCTCCCTCACCCTCCTTTTCTCCCTCCTCTCTCTTTCTCTCTCTCTCAAATAAATAAATAATCTCTAAAAAATAAATGTTTGGTAGAATTTCCCTATGAAGCCATCTTGTTCTGACATTTTGTGTGTTGGGAGTCTGATTACTGATTCAATCTCCTTGTTGGCAATTGGTCTGCCCAAATTTTCTGTTTACTCTTAATTCAGTTTTGGTAGATTATATTATCTAGAAATGTATCTACTTCTTCTACGTTGTCTAATTTGTTGCCATGTAGTTTCTCGTAATATTCTCATAATTGTCTGTATTTTTGTGATGTTCTTTGTTATTTCTCTTCTTTCATTGGTGATTTTCTGTATTTGATTCCTTTCTATTTGTGTGTGTGTGTGTGTGTGTGTGTGTATGATAAATCTGACCAAATACATCATTTTTTTTTCCTGAAAGAACCAGGTCCTTGCTTCATCTAACTGTTCTATTGCTTTTTCAGTTATTTTTTTAAGATTTTATTTATTTGGTTCAGGAAAAGATGGTGGAGGAGTAGGGTGTCTTATTCCAACCAGTCCAGGGAATTGAGCTGGATATCTAACAGACCACTCTGAACACTCACAAAATCAGCCTGAGATATAAGAAAATAAATCTGGATCTCTACAAACAGAATATTGTAGGCAGTTGGTTTTGAGGTATGAACTGGGAAGCCGGATTCCACGGGCAGATATCCGAAGATAAAGGGAAAGGGGAAGGAGCTGCCATAAGCACTGGCACCGGAAAGGTGAAATAACAAAGGAGTGCAAAAGCCTTCCATGCTGGGGACAGGGCACAGACACACAGACCAGTAGCAATGGGGAAAGGACTTTAGGGCAGTCCCCCAGACTGAAACCCAGAGTGGTGGGGCTGTGCATGCAAAATGGCAGTTTTAGAAGCACAAAGGGAAGAGTTGTGCCCCAACCTGGATGTGAGGACTGGGAGTGCTGCTGAGGGGTGCACAACCCAGGATGCCACAGTTTATAGCAGCACAGGCAGAAATGTAAATAGTGTGGCCTGGAGAGCTCACTGAAGAACAGACTGTGATCTCTCTGCTCTGAGGCAGAGGGTTGGAAACAATCTCTTCTGCTCTGACTCCTGGAAGAGAAGCAGAAAACCACCAGGGAAAGCTGCCAGAGAACAAAAGTTCCAAAAAAACCAGTTTTCACTGAAGTCATTCCCCCCCAACAGGGGCAGGGCAACTCTGCCCACACAGGGTTGCCTGAGTAACAGCATGGCAAGCCCCTCCCCCAGAAGACAGGATGGGAGAACAAGAGGCTGACAACCCTAAGGTCCTTATACAAAAAGTGCAGCTTGCTTGGGTTCTGGTCAATAATTTGGACTCTGTACATTCCCTCAACCACCTCTCAACAGAATGACTAGGAGGAGGAACTCCCAAAATAGGAAAGACTCAGAGACTGTGACTTCTGCCACTGATTTACAAATGGATACAGATATAACCTGATGTTGGAGATGGAATTCAGGGTAGCAGTTGTGAAGACAATAGCTAGAATGGAGAAATCAATTAATGGCAACATACAGTCTCTAAGAGCAGAAATGAAAGCAGAACTGGCAGAACTTAAAAAATGCTCTCAATGACATTACTTTTTGAGAAGGAAAGATGGCAGAGGAGTAGGGGACCCTATTTCAACTGGTCCCCGGAATTGAGTTGGATATCTACGAGACCACTCTGAGCACCCATGAAACCAGCCTGAGACATAAGAAGATCTGGATCTCTACAAACAGAATATCGTAGGTGGTTGGTTTTGAGGTACTAAGCAGGGAGCCCTGATTCTGCCGGAAGATACCGGAGGATAAATGGCAGCGGGAGGGTGTCTGGCCATGGGGATCCTACACCACCAGTGAGAGACAGCCTCCCGCGCTGGGGATGGGGCACAGACTTGTAGACTGGTAGTGGCGGGGAAAGGACTTTAGGGCAGCCCCCAGGGCAGAAACCCGGAGCAGCAGGGTGGCACATGTGAACAGGGAGCAGCTGGTGGTTTTAGAAGCACAAAGAGCAGAGACGTGCTCCAACATGGAGGCAGGACTGGGGGCACTGCAGAGGGGTGCACAAACCAGGACGCTGCAGTTTATAGTAGCATGGACAGAAATGGAGATGGTGTGGCCTGGAGAGCTCACTGAAGAATACACTGTGGTCTCTCTGCTCTGAGGCAGAGGGTTGGAAATGGTCTCTTCTGCTCTGACTTGCAGAAGAGATGCGGAAGGACGCCAGGGAAAGCAGCCAGAGAACAAAAGCCCCCAAAACTGATTCCCGCTGAGCCCATCCCCCGCCATAGGGGGGCAGGGTAACTCCCTCCAAACAGGGTTGCCTGAGTAACAGTGTGGCAGGCCCCTACCCCAGAAGATAGGCTGCGAAAACAAGAGGCCAGCAACCCTAAGGTCCCAAGAAAACAGGTGCATCTTGCTTGGGTTCTGGTCAATAATTTGGACTCTATACATTCCCTCAACCACCCATCAACAGAATGACTAGGAGGAGGAACCACCAAAATAGAAAACACTCAGAGATCATGACTTATACCACAGATTTACAAATGGATGCAGCTATAACCAAGATGTGGAAGATGGAATTTAGGCTAGCAGTTGTGAAGACAATGGCTAGAATGGAGAAATCAATTAATGGCAACATAGAGTCTCTAAGGGCAGAAATGAAAGCTGAATTGGCAGAACTTAAAAATGCTATCAATGAGATCCAATCCAGTCTAGATAATTTATCAGCTAGGGTAAGTGAGGCAGAATGAATAAGCTACCTGGAAGACAATATAATAGATAAAAAGGGAAAAGAGGAGGCCAGGGCAAAACAACTCAGAATCCATGAAAATAGAATCAGAGAAATAAGTGACACCATGAAGCGTTCCAATGCCAGAATAATTGGAATACCGGAGGGAGTGGAGAGAAAGAGAGGACTAGAAGACGGATTTGAGCAAATCGTAGCTGAGAACTTCCCTAATCTGGGGAATGAAACAAACATTCG
>NC_138385.1:45681874-45700355 GCF_054177405.1 Leptonychotes weddellii
CACTTATTTGTGGAGCATAAGGAAGAACATGGAGGACATTAGGAGAAGAAAGGGAAAAATGGGGGGGGGAATTGGAGGGAGAGATGAACCATGAGAGACTATGGACTCTGAGAAACAAACAAGGTTTTAGAGGGGAGGGGGTTAGCCCAGTGATGGGTATTAAGGAGGGCACATACTGCATGGAGCACTGGGTGTTATATGAAAACAATGGATCATGGATCACCACATCAAAAACCAATGATGTATTGTATGGTGACTACCATAACATAATAAAATTAAAAAATAAAAAATAAATAAAAAATAAATAAAATAAAATCAATACAAAAAATAAAATCAATACAAAAAAACAAAACTGTATTGGAAAATAAAATTACATCCCTTCTCACTATTTTATTAAATTGAAATGAAAGTGACTCCCACCATAACATGATAGTTACCAAGCTTAAAACCTACTCTTGTAAACTTGTAATCTTGTAATTTGGAAATAAAACATGATTCTATAAAAACAAATTAATTGATGTTAGATACGCAAGTATTAAACATCAAATCATAAGATGATTTTACCTATTTTTGGTGCATAACACAGAGTTAATTTTCTGCCTTTTCAGTAGTTTACATTCAGCTCCAAAAGCAAATATGAATTTACTTTTCAGGAAATAATATTTATACTTACATAACTGACACAAATTAAAACAATGCATATGGTAAATATTGTGAATTAACTTGTTCATTATCCCTTCCAACCTACTTGTAATTTCCCTTGCTATACTGCAGAGACTGGAAAGCTAAAAATTGCATTTTGCATACTCTTTACAGCACAGTTGTGACTTTATTCTTCCAATCAGATGAACTCACATGAGGTATAATTTGAAAGTGAATTTAGTGTACAAAAAGATACAAGTTTTCTTTTTTAAGATTTTATTTTTAAGTCATCTGTACACCCAACATGGGGCTTGAACTCACAACCCCAAGATCAAGAGTCACAGTCCCTCCAACTGAGCCAGCCAGGTGCCCCACAATGCACATTTTAAGGCATCTATTTGGCTAATGAAATGTGTAGGATGGGCCCTTGGTCATCAACTTTCTTATTTGGCAGCCGTGTCATCCTAAATGACATAGAAGTTTATGTCTATCTCATGCAAAAGAAGACTGAAGGTAAGCAGCTCAAGGATAAGTTGGCTTCACACAGGCTTCTAGTTTGCTGTTCTCTCATTATTATCACATAGCTTCCACTTCACGATCCAAAAGGTTTACCATCACATATGCATTCAGCCAGCAGGAATGAGTCAGAGGCAAAGAAAATGCATGGTTCTTTCCTTTAAAAAAACACTGTCTTAGTTATAAGGCCACACCTAGCCCAGGAGAGGCTGAGAAATGTAGTATTTAATCTGAGAAGCCATGTGTCCAGCTAAAAACTAGTTTCTATTTCAAAAGAAGAGGAGAATAACTATTAGGACAAAACTTCCAACTGCTGTCATAATGAGTCACTTGTTAAATGGGAATAGGTGAAATTTGTTTTTAAACACATGATATTTTAAAAGTATATTTTAATGAATCCTTTAATAAAATGTTTAGTCCAAATAAACCTTTAACATACTTTATCATATACCAAACAAAACTTTTAAAAAATGATTTTTTTTTACTTTTTACTTAAAAAATTCATTAAGTAATTACTTACTTCCTAATTGCTTCTCAAAATTATGTATACTCTGAAAGAGATTCTTGAGTCCAAAAGAGTTAGGAAACACAGATTTGAAGAACTCCCAGTAAACAAAAACTGATTCCAACACTTGACACATACCTACTTTTTGCATTACTTTTACCAAGTAATTTAACTTCACTAAACCTCATTATCCTTTTATGTACCATAGGGATAATGATATAACCATTATTACAAATATTCATGTTTTTTTAAATGATACATGTTAAATTACTTTCCAAAGCACATAATATAATGTACAAATAAGATAATGTTATTATTAGAGTTGCTGTTAAATATCAAATAAAAGTAAAAAAGCCTGTTAAATATGAATTTCAGATAAAGAACTAATAATGTTTTCATATAAATATGTACCATGCAAATATTCTATTTGGCAGCCCTAGTTTTCTTGAACAAGTTAGGAAGTTTGACCAATAATACCAACTTTATACTTTTATATTTTATACTTTATAAGGTATTTTCATTTCGTACTTTATAAGACATTTCATTATTCTCACAATAAACTTCTGAGGTCAATAATGAAGATATATAAATAATACCCAAACACTTCAATTTGAATAAAAAGCAAGAATTGAGGCTGAGAGAGATTAGGAACTGATGATCCAAAATCAGACACTTTGCAGAGGAATTAAATCTGGAGCCCATTCCTCATCACATTATCTCTTCAAGCCTCTTCAACTCTAAGATTATTTAATTGGGATTGTTGTCATCTTAGTAGTTAATCTTTCTAATAATTCACTTATTATTGCCTCTGACAGATCAATCATGGAACTAAGGCAGGAGGCAATTAGACTATTGTGAAAAAAGTTGTTTTTGCTTCCTTATTAGTGTCTGACTTTGAGATGTTGCAGTTTTATATTCAATAATGGTATAGTCTATGTCTAAAAGGGTTAACAAACATTTTCTGTAAATGGTTAGGTAGTAAATATCTATGTGAGCCACATAAGGTCTCTGTCACATGTTCATCTTTGCTTTTTATTTATAAACTTTTAGAGAGTTAAAACAACATTTCAGCTCTCAGTCCTACAACAACTGCACTGAGGAGTGCTGAGGGGTAGGGGGGAATGGGGTGTGACTGCTAACGGGTGCAGGTTTCTTTTTGGAATAATGAAAATGTTCTAAATTGTGGTGGTTTCACAAATCTGTGAATTTAACAAAATCCATTGAACTGCACATTTCAATTGCTTGAATTCTATGGCATGTGAATTATACATCAATAAAATAGTTATAAAGGGGAAAAAAGCTGAGGACAGGATTTGACCTGAGGCTATAGTATGCCAAACCCTAGAGGATAGTGTTGACAAGCTCCCCACCAGGAGCAGCAGCAACAAATGGGGATATGTTAGAAATGCAAAATCTCAGGCCTACCCCAGCTCCACAGAGTCAGAAACTCTAGATGTGGGGCCCAGCAAACTGTTTAACAAGTTCTCCAAATGCTTCTGATGCATCCAAATGGTTGAGGACCACTGTTTAAGATAACTTGTAGTGTAGGGTTCCTTCACCCTTGATGACAGAAAATCAATATTAAAACAGTGGGAATAGGGCGCCTGGGTGGCTCAGTTGGTTAAGCGACTGCCTTTGGCTCAGGTCATGATTCTGGAGTCCCTGGATCGAGTCCCGCATTGGGCTCCCTGCTCGGCAGGGAGCCTGCTTCTCCCTCTGACCCTCCCCCTTCTCATGTGCTCTCTCTCTCTCATTCTCTCTGTCTCAAATAAATAAATAAAATCTTAAAAAAAAACAAAACAGTGAGAATAATATTGAGGGAGGATAGTAAGGTTTTCAATAACAGAACATTACAAATTCACCAGGCACAAACACAAAAAAGAAAAAAAATATATAAATAGAAACAAAGTTTTTGTCTCTGTGAAGCTTCTAGTGGGGATAAAACAAACATAAAAAATTTAACATGAGGCAGAATATATGTTGTTAAACCATGGGTGAATTCAGAGGAAAATAAAACCCATAAGAATAGGACTCATAGTTATAGTGACAGGTATATTGAAGGATGATTAAGACTTTCACAAACAGGAATGATGTAATGTTTTAATTTGCAGGCTTGCAAACCCTTTCTGAAAAAGCTACACCCCTTTTCTCCTCTTGGTAATGGATTCTGGGGAAAATCAACAGAATTAAATGCCTAACAAAATCTACTTTGATCTTTTGCCTTTCATTCTAAGCATATTTATAATCTCTCTGGTAAAAGGAATTGGCATGGAAGAGCAAAAATGATAGCCCCTCTAAGCTTTTTTTTTTCCTTTGAAACCATCTTCAAAGGATTCCTAAATTACAGCCTTTAGTACTGCTTCTGTGTGAGTGTGTGTGTGTGTATGTGTGTGTGTGTTCATGTGTGTGCATACATATGTCTGTAAGACCTTTCTATCCACTTGTTAACCCAAGTTTTAGTCAGTCTAGATATCGATCTGGTCAACCCCCTACTTCTTACCTATCTTTTGTTGTTGTTAATTCACCTTGTTCTCCCAAGTTTATTCTGCTGCTTGGTTAACCCATTTCCTATTAGCCTCCTTTTGTTACACTCCACCTCCTGTTCCAGAGGACTTTTGGCACTACTTTGGGCCAACAGTAAAACCTAACTTCATCTCCATTTTTTCACTATCTCCCAGCAGACCAGCAACTAAATTTCCAGTGCCCTTTACAGTGTTCTGACCCCCAATGCCAGAGATCTTTAAAAAATGACCCTTTGAAGACTATACTTTCAGGGATCATTTCTATAGTTTGTTAAAAAATGACCCTTTGCTTTTCAGTAATGTTATTCTTAATCTTTAAATGCCATGTTAAAATCTATTTTCATCAGTTTTATTTTAAATTCCTAGAGATGAAGTCTTCTTGTACCTGTGAGCATTGTAAAAACAATGACTTTTCTTAGTTGAATGAACAACTAAAATTTCTGTTATGGACTTGAAAAACCTACTGAATAGGAAAAAATATGTAAACAAATTCAGATACTTTTTAATAAATATATGTTTCCAAAATTATATTCCTCTTCAATGCTTTTGTTTTCTGTCCATAGGCTAGTAGGTAAGAATAAAAGAATATACTACTAGCACACAGAATATATTTGGTAATGCCATAATTTAAAATTAACAGCTTATCTAGGCTTATACTTTAAGGGTATATTTTTAGGCCTCATGGTGTAATAGCTTCAATAATGACATACAAACCTAAAATGCAAACCAAAAATATTAGTAGATTTCATTTAAAATTACTTTAAAATATATGGTGAGACATAAAAAGTAGGGTATAAAACCATATATATAGTGTAACCCTAAAATACATAGGCAAGGAAAAATTCATAAGCAAATAAAATAGCAGCAGTCATTACCTTTGGTATAACTAAGGTGATTTTATTTTCTTACATGTGACTTTTTATATTTTATAATAATGTTATTAAAGTTACTTCTCAATTACACAATTACCATGTTTCTGTTAACTCAATAAACTGGAGAATTCTTTAAAAATAATATTTTCAATGTTAATTATATCTCAACTTAAAAAAATATAAATAAAAGTAATCTCGAGAAGAAATGTATGAGAACTTAGAGAAAGCTTTTTCTCTGTGCACACACATGCACATGTATATTCATGGGAGTATCACAATAAAATTACGAATTATAAATTATAAGTAAGCTGGATAGAATGGTTCCAGGGCTCAGATACTGTCTTAACGGGAAGACCCTTTATTTCAATATTTTAATAGGGGGCAACTCCCTTTCAGCACAGTGAATAGGTCTAATTACATGACATGAAATATAAATACAGGCCCAAGAAATGGAAATGATGCCCTGCCTGTTGATACATGATAAATTCTTGTATAATTCTAATTAAAATGAGTGATGGAAGAATGAATTTCATAAATTGCCTTCACAGAAATGGCATTAATGCATTTGAGTTTGGAATACAGCAGAGTTCCTGAAGCAAGATGATAGGCAGGAAGCTTCCAAATTGCCAGTGTTTTCATTTGAGTTTTGTATTATCTTTCTCCCTTCCTCTCTTGAGAAGTAAATGTGAAGATATTCTATTTCCCACCATTCCTTCCCTCCTTCAACACCAGCATACATATAAGCTTGCAATCCACTCATAATATATCTGCTTCTAGAATTACTATTTATTTCTGAAGGAGAGATAATTAGGTTCCCGTGGTAATTGTAAATTCCTTGTTTTGTTCTGTGAACTCCTTGAGGACAAGAACATTGTCTTATCTAACTCTTGTTATTACTATTTTTCTTATCCGCAAACATACATATTCATTGATTTGCACATAGTAGACAGAAAAATAAATGGTGAACAAATAATTCCTAGTTTTCTTCATGGTTTGTGACAAGCCTAGAGAAAAATAGAAAATCCTTCAGTAAGAGTTAAAGTTGTTTCAATAGTATATTCTAATTTGGCTCATTATGGAAATACTAAAATTCTCAGATTTCAGTGTATATTTAGACAGCTGATAATGAACTATAACTTTAAAACTGTGGTAATTTCTATGAAAAAACTCAGCATGTCTTATAGGAAAGCATTAGTTGAGCTAGTCGGATATTTTACTGCGTTGTAATTTAGGCCAATAGAGAATCTGCATTAACACAATGAGGTACTGCTTAGTGCTAAGGTCATTTGTACATTTCATACTTCAGCTGCACTGAGAGAATTTTATAACACTTCATAGTCATGCTACAGTGAAAATGGTTCTTTATGATGCCACAGACAATTAATTGAAGCACATTACCTAGAAACCTAAAAAGGTCATATGTAGACTGTAATCAACACCTCATAACCCTTATTACTGATTATTAAAATACAAGTTAGTGCTCTTTAGTTTCCTTTGAATGGCATAACTCTTCTTCAGATTTGAACTATGTTTTGATTTCCTTACACTCCTAAAACTTAAATGTTTAAATTACTCTTTTTAAGTAATGTCAATCCAATTTTAACAACTGGAATTTGCATTCATATACTATTTTGTTAGGTTGCAACCATATTTGTGTAACACAAAATATTACAATTTATAGCAATAACTTATTTGATGAATCTGTTACTTTCTTTTGTTTACGTGTAATTATCCATTTGGATATATGACCCTGCAATAAAGGGAGGGAGAGCATATGAAAGGCCATTTTTTATATTATAAAAAATGTTATTTAATACTTGCAATGAGTCTCTTTACTATGAACAGATGATTTATGGATTTTTGAAATATTGGGCTGATTATTTCACTTTTAACATAAGAATTTAGGGAGTGGAATTATTTATGTCTGCCTTGCAACAGAGGCAATGGTAGCAAAGCATGTAGGGGAGAATTCTGCAGTGCCATGAGAAACGCAGAATTGCCTGATTTTGACCCTGATTTCTAAAGCCTATTGATATGCCCTATGAAATCTGAAGTGTATAGAGGACCTCTGTCTACTAACTTTAACAAAATCAAATATAAATGCACTTTTACCTGCATAAAGCCCAAACTTGTTCAACTGTGAATCCAAAGGTGCTGTGAACAAAGGATATCAGAATACATCTTAAAGAGATCTGAGAGTCTATTTCCAAAGTGAAATCAAGAAAAATTTCAGCTGAAAAGCAGGAAGCCATTTAAGTTCATTCAGAAGATAAATAAAGAGGTTATTCAACAACCACTTAGAAATCTAGAGTTTGTATTCAGGAAGGATAAATAATGTTTCTACTGTGAGATATTAACTTCATTATCATTTCCTATGAAGAAAGTTGGCATTTTTTTCTCACTTTAAAATAGCTAAATCTGCTCAACTGCTCAGTGTTTCTCAAAATTTAATGCACTTATGAATCATCTGGGGTCTTGTTAAATACAGATTCTAATTCAGCATGTCTAGGGTGGGGGCGTGTGCTACATTTCTACCAAACTTCCATGTAATGCTGATGCTGCTGGTTTGAGGACTTCTCTTTCAGTAGCTGGCCTCTAGAAAATAAACATTGCATTCTCTGCCTTATGGATATGAATAACTGCTCAAGACATCGATTCGTAATCCCAGCTACACATTAGAATCACTTGTGAAGCTTTTTCATACATATAGTTCTCATGCTCCAATTCAGACTTCTTGAATCAGAATTTCCAAAGGTAGTGTCTTCAAATTTATTTTTTTAAAGAAACTCTCCAGATGTTTTGTATACACACTAAGAATCAGTTAAACATATTTAAAGTCATGAATAAGAATAAACAAATCAAATTATTTTGTGGTTTCCATGAGTAAGGCAAAAGTTGCATGATATATGACTTTTAATATTAAAAGTGTATGTTAATGTACATACATATTTTACAAACAAATTGCCAAAAAATGACAATGGGGATGAAAAAATCTTAGCATAACAACAAAACCCATAGTGTACATCCAAGGTCTATTTGCTCATAGATTCTGCATCCCTGCAGGGTAATGAAGCATGGTTCCATGGGGGTAGTGCACATATACAAAGATAGATTCCTGCATTAAAACCTTGAGAGAAATAATTGCATAGACTCTCATGCATATAGATTTTCAATTCTACTTTGATTCCAAACTCAGTACTTCTCCTCTAGGATATAGCTGAAAATGCTGGAGTAGTGGGGGGTGGGAGGGATGGGGTGGCTAGGTGATAGACATTGGGGAGGGTATGTGCTATAGTGAGCACTGTGAATTGTGTAAGACTGTTGAATCACAGACCTGTACCTCTGAAACAAATAATACATTATATGTTAAACAAAAGAAGAAGAAGATAGCAGGAAGGGAAAAATGAAGGGAGGGGGAATTGGATGGGGAGACGAACCATGAGAGACTATGGACTCTGAGAAACAAACTGAGAGTTCTAGAGGGGAGGGGGGTTCGGGGATGGGTCAGCTTGGTGATGCCTATTAAAGAGGGCACGTACTGAATTGAGCACTGGGTGTTATATGCAAACAATGAATCATGGAACAGTACATCAAAAACTAATGATGTAATGTATGGTGATTAACATAACATAATAAAATTTTAAAAATCTTCTATAAGATAACATACTTTAAAAAACAAGTTAAGCAAAATAAGTCAATCAGAGAAAGACAATTATCATATGATCTCATTGATATGTGGAATTTAAGAAACAAGGCATAGGATCATAGGGGATGAGAGAAAAAAAAAATGAAACAAGATGAAACCAGAGAGGGAAAAAAACCGTAAGAGACTCTTAATCTTAGGAAACAAACTGAGGGTTGCTGGAGGGGAAGGGGGTGAGAGGATGGGGTAACTAGGTGATGGACATTAGGGAGAGTATGTGTTGTAATGAGCACTGGCTATTATATAAAACTGATGAATCACAGACCTGTACCCGTGAAACAAATAATACATTATATGTTAATTAATTGAATTTAAATTAAAAAATAAATTTAAAAATAATAAAATACAAAAATAAAAATAAATAAAAATAAATAAACAAGTTAAAACAATTCTAGCAATAAAGGTAACTTTTTTTTATCTGTAGACTTGGAATTTTATTTATTTCTCCCTTTTTATTAAAGTATAATTAACATACAGTGTTATAACAGTTTCAGGTGTACAATACAATTATTCAATAATTCTATTTATCACTCAATACTCATCAAGATAAGTGTACTCTTTTTTTTTTAAAGATTTTATTTATTTATTTGACAGAGAGAGAGACAGCGAGAGAGGGAACACAAGCAAGGGGAGTGTGAGAGGGGAAGCAGGCTTCCCACTGAGCAGGGAGCCCGATGCGGGGTTCGATCCCAGGACCCTGGGATCATGACCTGAGCCGAAGGCAGATGCTTTAATGACTGAGCCACCCAGGCGCCCCAAGATAAGTGTACTCTTGATAACCTTTATCTCTTTTACCCCTCTCCTCACCCACCTTCACTCTGGCAACCACCAGTTTGTTCTCTGTATTTGAAAGTCTATTTTTTGTCTCTTTTTTGTTCATTTGTTTTGTTCCTTAAATTCCACATATGGGTGAAATCATATGGTATTTGTCTTTCTCTGACTGACCTATTTCACTTAGCATTATACCCTCTAGGTCCATCCATATTGTTGACAATGGCAAGATCTCATTCTTTTTTATGGCTGAGTAATATTCCTTTGTGTGTGTGTGTGTCTGTGTGTGTCTGTGTGTGTGTACATATGTACCACATCTTTATCCATTCACCTATGGATGGACACTTGGGTTACTTTCATATCTTGGCTATTGTAAATATTGTTACCGTAAAATAAGGGTGCATAGATCTTTTTGAACTAGAGTTTTTTTAAAGATTTGTTTATTATTTTAGAGAGTAAGAGAGAGAGAGAGTGCAGGGGGGAGGGGCAGAGGAAGAGAGAGAATCTCAAACACACTCCCCACTGAGCAGGGATCCCAATGCAGGGCTTGATCCTAGGACCCTGAGATCATAACCTGAGCTGAAATCAAGAGTCAGGTGCTTAACTGTCTGAACCACCCAGGAGCCCCATTGAATTAGTGTTTTTGTTTTCTTTGGGTAAATACCCAGAAGTGGAATTATTGGAATATATGGTAACTATTTTTAATTTTGAGGGGAACCTCCATACTGTTTTCCACAGTGGCTGTACCAATTTGCATTCTCAAAAACAGTGCACAAGCATTCCTTTTCCTCCACATCCTCACCAAAACTTACTATTTCTTGTGCTTTTGGTATTTGCAAATAGTATATCCAATTAGGAGATAATATCCAAAATATATTAAAAAATTATGCAGCTCAACACCAAAAAAATAACAAATAATTTGGTTTAAAAAAAATGGGCAGAGCACCTGAATAAACATTTTTCCAAAGAAGACATACAGATGGCCAATAGACACATGAAAAGATTCCCAGCATCACTAGTCATCAGGAAAATGCAAATCAAAACCACAACAACATATTACCTTACACCTGTCAGAATGGTTAGATTGGCATTTTAAAGTCCTTCAAGATTTTGAATTGAAAGAATATTTCATTAGTCAGAAATTTATCTCTAAGCATCAGTAAAACACTTGAAACGTTTGAAATCCAATAATAAAAGGTTTGGGATGAAGGGAAGATCATACTACTATTTGTGAAAATAATTTTTTGAAGAGGTTGAAGACAACAAAATAAATATTTTGATAGCAAATAATGAGATCTATCATAAAAGCAATTGATGGCTGTGGTCATGGTTAGATATGAATTCTATATCAAATAAGGGTATTTCTGCATGTTGAAAGCCTCTTCTACTCTTCTTCCCACTAAAAAAAATTTATTTAAACAGGAAAGGATTGTAAATGATGTGAGAAAAAAAATGAAGATGTCAATTAAAGCTATTGAATAACTATGAGATGTAATAATCAGGTATTAATTGTTTACATTTTGGAGAAGAGTTCTGAAGGTTCCTTTACATACATTGTATACTTTTTTTTAAAGGTTTTTTTTTTAAGATTTTATTTATTTATTTGAGAGAGAGAATGAGAGAGAGAGAGAGAGAGAGAGCACATGAGAGGGGGGAGGGTCAGAGGGAGAAGCAGACTCCCTGCTGAGCAGGGAGCCCGATGTGCGACTCGATCCCGGGACTCCAGGATCATGACCTGAGCTGAAGGCAGTCGCTCAACCAACTGAGCCACCCAGGCGCCCATACATTGTATACTTTTATTATTTTTCAAATTTCAGGATTATACCATTGTCGCCTGAACAGGGACTTGAACCCTGGACACTCCAGGATTATACCATTGTCATAAATATCATGCACCTTCTGATAAAATACACACATAATACTAAATGCAGGCAGATGACAATGTATTGTTCTTAATATCATTTTCAATAACGATTGGGCAACTTTGAAGGAGAGTGGCATCATAGTGCAGTAGGTGGAGATGGGCATAAATAGGATCAAGAGATGTTAAGTATATTGTTCAATATCACATAGTAAAGAGAAGGATAGTTTTCTTAAAATGACAGATATGAAATAGAGCATATTTGTATGTTGAAGGTAATGATACAGTTAAAGACGAATAAATTAAAGCTGCTGGAGGAAAAGAAGAAGCTCTGGAGATGAAGAAGAAGAATGGAATCTGGAACACAAATGTAGGGGTCTTATGAGAGCAAGGAAACCTTTCCTATTACATGAGAGAAGGCAGAGAGTAAGAATATAGACAATTGATTTGACAAGTTTGAGTGACAGGAAATTAATGAAGTTTTGTACGATTTTTTTCTATTTTCTCAGCAAAAAATGACAATCATCTTCTTACATTAACAACACATTGGAAGTTTGCCACTTGAAATATTGTTCAATTTACGTCCTGGTAACTAACACAAAATTTTGTTAATATATTGATAAATATTTTCTGGATGCTATCTGTAACAAACATATTATGAGCTTCTTGAGACTAAGAAATTAGCTGTATTTTATTCAACTGAATATCCCATTGTGCTTACTAGAGTGCTTACCAACTCACAGTAGCTGTATAATGAGATACAGTAGAAAAAAGAGGTGATCTTAGGAATCTCATGGCTCTGCCGTTTATTAGCTGTGTGTTATATTGGACAAGTTACTTAATATCTCTGAGCTATAGTTTCCAAATTTACAAAACAGAAATAATAATTCATAACTAGAGTGGAGATTAAATAACGTAATGAATTTAAATTGTCTAGCAAAATGCCTGACACATTGGAGAGCCTGACAGTGTGCTGGTAAATGTCTGACAACCAGGTTTCTGAAAGAAAAAAAAAAAAAAAGCCCTGATTTATAGAATTTGTTGATTTTCATGATACAAATATTCTCATCATGGTCAATTTCAAGTTGTGAGTGTTGTCACCATTGTCAATGCAGAGTTAGGAAGTGATGTTCTTTTTTTTTTTTTTTAAAGATTTTATTTATTTATTCATGAGAGACAGAGAGAGAGAGGCAGAGGGAGAAGCAGGCTCCCAAGGAGCAGAGAGCCCGGTGCGGGACTCAATCCCAGGACCCTGGGATCATGACCTGAGCCGAAGGCAGACGCTTAACCATCTGAGCCACCCAGGCACCCAGGAAGTGATGTTCTTAATCAGATCTCAGAAGCTGGTGCCAGCTGGCTCAAGCACAACACTGGAAGGGCACAATAAATAAAATCTAACATTATATGATTAAAGTTGCCCAATCATTATTGAAAATATGATTAAGAACAATACCTTGTCATTTGCCTGCATTTAGTACTATGTGTGTATTTTATCAGAAGATGCATAATAGTTATGACAATGGTATAATCCTGGAATCCTTCTTTTCACTACATCTGTATCTTTGGGGTAAATACCTAGTAGTGCAATTATTGGGTTGTAGGGTAGCTCTGTTTTTAATGTCTTGAGGAACCTCCATTCTGTTTTCCAAAGTGGCTGTACCAACTTGCATTCCCACCAACAGTTTAAGAGGGTTCCCCTTTCTCCACATTGTTGCCAACATTCGTTGTTTCCTGCCTTGTTAATTTTTGCCATTCTAACTGGTGTATGGTGGTATCTCATTGTGGTTTTGATTTGAATTTCCCTGATGGCTAATGATGTTGAATATTTTTTCATGTGTCTGTTAGTGATTTGTATGTCTTCTTTGGAGAAGTGTCTGTTCATGTCTTCTGCCCATTTCTTGGTTGGATTATTTGTTGTTGTTGTTGTTGTTGTTGTTGTTTTGGATGTTGAGTTTGAGAAGTTTTTTTTTTTTTTTTTTAAGATTTTATTTATTTATTTGAGAGAGAGAAAGAGAAACAGCATGAGAGGGGAGAGGGTCAGAGGGAGAAGCAGGCTCCCCGCCGAGCCGGGAGCCCGATGCGGGACTCGATCCAGGGACTCCAGGATCATGACCTGAGCCGAAGGCAGTCGCTTAACCAACTGAGCCACCCAGGCGCCCGAGAAGTTCTTTATAAATCTTGGATAACAACCCTTTATCTGTTATGTCATTTGCAAATATCTTCCATTCCGTGGGTTGCCTCTTAGTTTTGTTGACTGTTTCCTTTGCTGTGCAGAAGGCTTTTATCTTGATGAAGTACCAGAAGTTCATTTTTGCTTTCTTTTCCCTTGCCTTTGGGGACGTGTCTAGCTAGAAGTGGCTGTGCGATGTCAAAGAGGTTACTGCCTATGTTCTTTTCTAGGATTTTGATGGATTCCTGTCTCACATTGAGGTCTTTCATTCATTTTGATTTTATCTTTGTGCAGGGTGTAAGAGAATGGTCCAGTTTCATTGTTCTGTGTGTAGTTGTTCAATTTACCCAGCACCATTTATTGAAGAGACTGTCATTTTTCCATTGGATATTTTTTTCCTGAATTGTCAAAGATTAGTTGACCATAGAGTTGAAGGTTCATTTCTGGAGTCTCAATTCTGTTCCATTGATCTATGTGTCTGTTTTTGTGCCAATATCATGCTGACTTGGTGATTACAGCTTTGTAATATAGCTTGAAGTCCGGCAACATTATGCCCCCAGCTTTGGTTTTCTTTTTCAACATTCCCTTGGCAATTTGGGGTCTTTTTTGGTTCTATACAAATTTTAGGATTGTTTGTTCCAGCTCTGTGAAAAATGCCAATGTTATTTTAATAGGGATGGCATTGAAAGTGTAGATTGCTCTGGGCAGCATAGACATTTTGACAATGCTTATACTTCCAATCCATGAGCATGGAATATTTTTCCTTTTTTTGTGTGTCTTCCTCAATTTCTTTCATAAGTGTTCTGGAGTTTCTAGGGTATAGATCCTTTACCTCTTTGGTTAGGTTTAGTCCTAGGTATCTTATGGATTTTGGTGCTATTGAATATGGAATTGATTCCTTAATTTCTTTCTTCAGTCATATTGTTAGTGTACAGAAATGCAACTGATTTCTGTGCATTGATTTTTTTATCCTGCCACATGGCTGAATTGCTGTATGAGTACTAGTAATTTGGAGGAGGGAGTCTTTTGGGTTTTCCACATAAAATATAATGTCATCTGCAAAGAGAGAGAGTTTGACTTCTTCTTTGCCAATCTGAATGCCTTTTATTTCTTTTTGTTTTCTGATTGCTGAGGCTAAGACTTCTAGTTGTATGTTGAATAATGGTGAGAGTTGGCATCCTTGTCGTCTTCCTGACCCTAAGGAAAAAGCAACTTTTCCCCATTGAGAATGATACTCGCTGTGGGCTTTTTATAGATGGCTTTTATGATACTGAGTATGTTCCCTCTATCCCTACACTCTGAAGAGTTTTAATCAGGTAAAGGATGCTGTATTTTGTCAAATGCTTTTTCTGCATTCAGAATGTTGAACCACCCTTGCATCCCAGGAATAAGTCCCACCTGGTCTTAATGGATAATCCTTTAAGTCTGGCCAGAGGTTTATCGATCTTATTAATTCTTTCAAAGAACCAGCTTTTAGTTTTGTTGATCTGTTCTACCATTGTTCTGGTTTTTATTTCATTGATCTCTGTTCTAATCTTTATTATTTCTCTTCTCCTGCTTGGTTTAGGTTTTATTTGCTGTTCTTTCTCCAGCTCCTTCCGGTGTAAGGTCAGCTTGTGCATTTGGGATTTTTCTACTTTTTTGAGAGGCTTGGATGGCTATGTAATTCCCCTTAGGACTGCCTTTGCAGTATCCCATAGGTTTTAGACTGATGTGTTTTCATTCTCATTGGTTTCCATGAATAGTTTAGGTTCTTCTTTAATTTCCTGGTTGACCTAATCATTCTTTAGCAGGATGCTCTTTAACTTCCAAGTGTTTGAATCCCTTCCAAATTTTTTCTTGTGATTTAGTTCCAGTTTCAAAGCATTGTGGTCTGATAACATGCAGGGAATAATCTCAATCTTTTGGTATCAGTTGAGACCTGATTTGTGACCCAGTATGTGGTCTATTTTGGACTAAGTTCCATGTGCACTCAAGAAAAATGAGTATTCTGTTGTTTTAGGGTGGAATATTCTGTATATAACTATGAAGTCCATCTGCTCCAATGTGTCCTTCAAAGCTTTTGTTTCTTTTTTGATCTGCTTTGATGATCTGTCCATTGCTGTGAGTGGAGTGTTGAGGTTTCCAACTATTACTGTATTATTATCAATATGATTCTTTATTTTGGTTAATAGTTGGTTTATGTAGTTGGCTGCTCCCATGTTGGGAGCATATATATTTACAACTGTTATATTTTCTTGTTGGATAGACCCTTTAAGTATGATATAATGTCCCTCTACATCTCTTACTACAGTATTTGATTTAAAATCTATTTTGTCTGATATGAGAATTGCTACCCCAGCTTTCTTTCGAGGTCTGTTAGCATGATAAATTGTTCTCCATCCCCTCACTTTTAATCTGGAGGTGACTTTAGGTTCAAAATGAGGGTCTTGTAGCCAGCATATGGATGGGTCTTGTCTTTTTATCCAATCTGAAACCCTGTGCCATTTCATGGGAGCATTTAGGCCTTTAATGTTGAGAGTAACTATTGAAAGATATGAATTTAGTGCCATCATATTGCCTGTAAAGAGCCTGTTTCTATAGATTGTCTCTGTAAATTTCTGGTCTATATTACTCTTGGGGTCTTTCTTCTTTTATAGAATCCCCCTTAATATTTCTTTCAGGGCTGGCTTGGTGGTCACATATTCTTTCAGTTTCTGCAGGTCCTGGAAGCTCTTTGCTCTCTGTCTTTTCTAAATGACAGCCTTGCTGGATAAAGTACTTGCAGCTGCATGTTCTTCTCATTTAGTACTCTGAATATTTCTTGCCAGCCCTTTCTGTCTTGCCAGGTCTCTGTGGACAGGTGTGATGATATTCTGATGTTCCTGCCTCTGTACATAAGAAATCTCTTCCCCCTAGCTGCTCTCAGGATAACTTCCTTGGCTCTAAGAATTGCAAGCTTTACTATTATATGCCAAAGTGTTGGTCTATTTTTATTGATCTTGGGAGGAGTTCTCTCTGCCTCTTGGACAACAATGCTTATTTCTTTCCCCAGATTAGGGAAGTTCTCAGCTATGATTTGCTTAAATATACCTTCTAGTCCTCTCTCTTTCTCCACCCCCTCAGAGATCCCAATAATTCTGACATTGGAATGTCTCATGGTGTCATTGTTCTCTCTAAGTCTGTTCTCATGCGGTTCTAGCTGCCTATCCCTATCCTCCTTGGCTTCCTTCCTTTCTATCAGCTTATCTTCTAGATCACTAATTCATTCTGCTGCCTCATTTACCCTGGCTGTTAGAGTACCCAATTTAGACTTCATCACATTCATAGCATTTTTAAGTTTGGCCTGATTAGATTGCATTTCTGTCCTTAGAGATTCTATATTGTTGCTCATTCTTTTCTCAAGCCTAGCTATTGACTTCAAAATTGCCACCCTGAAGTCTATCTCTGACATCTTGCTTATATCCATATCCATTAGATCTGTAGCAGAAGCCATTGTCTCTGGTTCTTTTCTTTGTTGGGTGTTCCTCCTCTAGTGATTCTGTTGAGGGATGGTTGAGGGACTGTACAGAGTCCAAAACATCAACCATGACCCAAGCAAGATGCACCCCAGGAAAATCTGGAGCAGTCAGAAGACACCAACGAAAAACAAAGCCAAAACGAAACACAAGAATAAAATTTATAAAATTTAAAAATTTTAAAAATTTAAGAATTAAAAAAAAGAAAAAAGGGGGGGTGAAGGGGACTGGGCCTATAATCTCTCAGTGTGGACAAAGTAGGGTGTTTCAGTTGTTCCTGGGTGTATTTTGTTCTGTTTGTTAGAGAACACTACTTTCCAAAATTACAGGGAAAATAAAGCTTGTGTGTGTGTGTGTGTGTGTGTGTGTGTGTGTATGTAATATTGAATAGGAAAAAAAGGACTACAATGAAGCATATATCTATATAAAATATAGGTGTGTTGTCTTTTGGTTGTGTTGACTGTTTCTTTTGCTGTGCAGAAGCTTTTTATCTTGATGAATTCCCAATAGTTTATTTTTGCCCTTGTTTCCCTTGCCTTTGGCGATGTTTCTAGGAAGAAGTTGCTGCGGCTGAGGTCGAAGAAGTTGCTGTCTGTGTTCTCCTTCAGGATTTTGATGAACTCCTGTCTCACATTTATGTCTTTCAACCATTTTGAGTCTATTTTTGTGTGTGGTGTAAGGAAATGGTCCAGTTTCATTCTTCTGGATGTGGCTGTCCAATTTTCCCAACACCATTTGTTGAAGAGACTGTCTTTTTTCCATTGGACATTCTTTCCTGCTTTGTCGAAGATTGGTTGACCATAGAGTTGAGGGTCCATTTCTGGGCTCTCTATTCTGTTCCATTGATCTGTTTGTCTGTTTTTGTGCCAGTACCATACTGTCTTGATGATGACAGCTTTGTAATAGAGCTTGAAGTCCAGAATTGTGATGCCACCAGCTTTGCTTTTCTTTTTCAACATTCCTTTGGCTATTCAGGGTCTTTTCTGGTTCCATACAAATTTTAGGATTATTTGTTCCATTTCTTTGAAAAAAGTTAATGGTATTTTGATAAGGACCATACAATCCAGCAATTGCACTACTGGGTATTTACCCCAAAGATACAAATGTAGGGATCTGAAGGGGTACATGCACCCCGAAGTTTATAGCAGTAATGTCCACAATAGCCAAACTGTGGAAAGAGCCAAGATGTCCATCAACAGATGAATGGATAAAGAAGATGTGGTATATATATACAATGGAATATTATGCAGCCATCAAAAGGAATGAGATCTTGCCATTTGCAATCACGTGAATGGAACTGGAGGGTGTTATGCTGAGCGAAATAAGTCAGAGAAAGACATGTATCATATGACCTCACTGGTATGAAGAATTCTTAATCTCAGGAAATAAACTGAGAGTTGCTGGAGTGGTGAGGGGTGGGAG
>NC_138385.1:45700855-45723591 GCF_054177405.1 Leptonychotes weddellii
TGGAGTGGTGAGGGGTGGGAGGGATGGGGTGGCTGGGTGATGGACATTGGGGAGGGTAAGTGTTATGGTGAGCGCTGTGAATTTTGTAAGACTGTTGAATCACAGACCTGTACCTCTGAAACAAATAATACATTATATGTTAAAAAAAAAAAAAAGAAGAAGATAGCAGGAGGGGAAGAATGAAGAGGGGGGAATCAGAGGGGGAGATGAACCATGAGAGACTATGGACTCTGAGAAACAAACTGAGGGTCCTAGAGGGGAGGGGTGTGGGGGATAGGTTAGCCTGGTGATGGGTATTAAAAAAGGCATGTTCTGCATGGAGCACTGGGTGTTATATGCAAGCAATGAATCATGGAACACTACATCAAAAACTAATGATGTAATGTATGGTGATTAACATAATGTAATAATAATAAAAAAAGAAAAACCTTTAACCAGCAATTCCACTTCTACATATTTATCCCCAAAAAATAAAAACACGTCCATACAAAGACTTGAAAAAAAATATATAGGTGTGAAGAAGTACAAGTCAAAAAGCTATTATGAAATATAATTTGATATATTAAACATCTTGTTGAAATGAGGAAAAGGTAAAAAGGAAAAACAAGAAGCGTAAGAGAAAGAATAAAACGAAAAAGAGCTGTATCTGAAAAATATAGCCATGAGGCAATGCCTGGAGCTCAATATACTATTTTCCCCTGGTGTTGGGATTTTACAGTCTTATGGGGACCAACCATAGGGTTGTCATCCTCTTGTTCTTCTAGCCTGTCTTCTGGGGGAGGGGCCTGCCATGTTGTTTCTCAGACAACCCTGCTTGGGCAGAGTTCCCCTGCCCCCTGTCTTGGGGCTGGACTCAGTGGAAACTGTTGTTTTAGAGCTTTTGTTCTCTGGCGGCTTTCCCAGCCTCTTCTGAAGGCAAGAGCCAAAATGGCTGCACCCAAACCTCTGGCCCAGAGCAGAGAAATCACAGTCTGCTCTCTTCATTAAACCCTCTGGGACAAATGGTCTCCGTTTCTCTATGCACCACTGAAAACAACCACCTCCCTCATTGGGAGCCCACAGTGACTCTCTCAGAGGTTGTCCAGGGGCCCAGAAGTGTCCCTGGCCTTTGTACTGCTAAAACCACCAGAGGCTGCAGGCTTGTGTGTGTGCACCTGCTGCTCCTGGATCCTTTCTGAGTGGTGCTCTAAAGCCCTTTCCCTGCTGCTACCACTCTGTAAGTTTTTGCCTGGTCCCCAGCACAGGATGATCTTGTGCTCCGTTGTTTTATTACTTTCCAGGAGCCAGCTTATGGAGGCTCCCTTCAGTTTATCTTGTGATATCTTCCTGCAGATTTATTACTCCTCCCTTCCTACCTTGCTACAAGGCAGTGCTTTTCTGCTTGTAGAGATCCAGATATATATTCTTACATCTCAGACTAGTTCCATGGGTGTTCAGAATGGTTTGGTAGATATCCAGCTAAATTCAGGGGACTGGTTGAAATGGGGTCCCTTACTCTTCTGCCATCTTGCTTCAGTCCAAAATTCAAGCTGTTTATTGTGACTTACAAGGTCTTGCATAATGTGATCTCTGCCTTCCACTCCAATCCCCCTCCCCATTAGGCTCCTGCTTTGCTTCATTTCATTACGTTGTGAGTTCCATTGAGACAAGGAACCTGTCTACCTTGTTTCTTCTACTATAACTTCAGTGTTTAGAAACATGTCTGCTACAAGATAGGCAATCAACACATACATTTGTAAAGAATGAATGTATTTGTCATTTTCATATTTCATTTAACACAGAGATCCTACTATATACCAGGTGCTATGCTGGCTAAAGTATCCTCTTATATATTTTTTTCCTATTTATTTTCTTTTAGTTTCAACTTGATCTCACTTTTTGGTGTATATATTTCACCAAATATCTTCATAGTGGTTAAAACTGGAAGGTTGTCTTATGATGCATTTTAAGACCAAGTATAAATAGTTATAAATAGCTTATTCAATAAGGATAGACATTCTAATTATTTGTACTTTCTTTTCCCCTAGGTGTTCTAGTATTTCTATAGTTTCAGTTCAATGTTTCAGTCTTTAATTCATTTTGTGTTGATTCTTGTGTATGGTGTAAATTAGAGGTCCAATTTTATTTTTCCATATAGATACCCAGTTTTCTTTAACACCATTTATTGAAGAGACTATCCTTTTCCCAATTTTGGGTGATTTATTTCTGGGCTATTTTGTTCCATTGTTCTATATGTCTATCTTTATGACAGTACCATACTTTTTAAATTATTGTACCTTCCTTTTTTTTCTTTAAGTTTTTATTCTAATTCCAGTTAGTTAACATACAGTGTTAATTGTATTAGTTAACATATATTAGTTCAGGTGTACAATATAATAATTTAACAGTTCCATACATCACCCTGTGCTCATCACAACTGCACTCCTTAATCCCCTTTGTCTATTTAACCCATCACCCTTACCTATCCCTTCTGTAACCTATCAGACTGTTCTCTATAATTAAGAATATTTTTCTTGGGGTGCCTGGGTGGCTCAGTTGGTTAAGCGACCGACTCTTGATTTTGGCTCACATCATGATCTCAGGGTCCTGAGATTGAGCCCCGCATCAGGCTCCACACTCAGTGGGGAGTCTGCTAGAGATTCCCTCTCCCTCTCCCTCTGCCCCTCCCCCTGCGTGTGTTCTCTCTCCCTCAAATAAATAAAATAAATCTTAAAAACAACAATCTGTTTCTTGCTTTGACTCTATCCCTCTTATGTTTTCCCTTTGCTTGTTTGTATTGTTTCTTAAAATCCACATATAACTGAAATCTTACAGTATTTGTCTTTCTCACTCTAATTTTGCTTAGCATTACATGCTCTAGCTACATCCATGTCATTGCACATGACAAGATTTCATTCTTTTTTATGGCTGCATAATATTCTATTATATGTATATATACCACATCTTCTTTATCCATTCATCAGTTGATGGACACTTGGGCTCCTTCCATACCTTGGCTATCGTAAATAATGCTACTACAAATGTAAGGGTGCATATATCCTACTGAATTAGTGTTGTTTTTTGCTTTGTTTTATTTTGTAATCTTCAGGTAAATACCCACTAGTGTGATTTCTGGATCATAAGGTAGTTCTATTTTTAATTTTTTTAGAAACCTCCATACTATTTTCCACAATGGCTGCATGAGTTTGCATTCCCATCAACAGTGCAAGAGAGTTCTTCTCTGTCCACATCTTTGCCACGTTCTTTCTTGTATTGTTGATTTTAGCCATTCTTACAAGTATGAGGGGACATCTCATTGTAGTTTTGATTTGTATTTTCCTAATGATGAATGATGCTGAGCATCTTTACAGGTATCTATTGGATGTCTGTGTCTTTGGAGAAATGTCTGTTCATATCTTCTGCCCATTTTTTAATTGGATTATTCATTTTTTGGGTATTGAGTTTTATAATTTTTTAAATATATTTTGGATACTAGCCCCTGATTGGATATATCATTTGCAAATATCTTCTCCCATCCATTAGTTGCATTTTAGTTTTGTTGATTGTTTTTTGCTGTGCAGAAAATTTTATTTTCATGTAGTCCCAATGGATGTTTATTTGTTTCCCTTTCCTCAGGAAACATACCTAGAAAAATGTTGTTATGGTCAATGTCAGAGAAGTTACTGCCTGTGCTCTCTTTTAGGATTTTTATGTTTTCAGGTCTCTCATTTAGGTCTTCAATCCATTTTGAATTAATTTTTGTGTCTGGTGTAATGAAGTGGTCCAATTTCATTATTTTTCATGTTGCAAAAAGTTTTCCCAACACCATTAGTTGAAGAGACTGTCTGTCTGTTACCCATTGGATATTCTTTCCTTCTTCATCAAAGATTAATTGATCATACAGTTGTGGGTCCATTTCTGGGTTTTGCAGTCTGAACTATGTGTCTATTTTTGTGTAAGTACCATACTGTTTTGATAACTACAGCTTTGTAATATAGAGTGAAGTCCCAAATTGTGATGCCACCAGCTTTGCTTTTCTTTTTCAAGGTCACTTTGGTTATTCAGGGTCTTTTTTGGTTACATACAAATTTTAGGATTGTTTGCTCTAGTACTGTGAAAAAAGTACTGTCGGTATTTTGATAGGGGTTGTATTAAGTGTGTAGAATGTTTTGGGTAGTATAGACATTTTAACAATATTTGTTCTTCCAGTCATGAGCATGGAATGTTTTCCCATTTCTTTTTGTGATCTTCAATTTCTTTCATAAGCTTTCTATAGTTTTCAGAGTACAGGTCTTTTGCCTCTTTGACTAGCTTTTTTCCTAGGTATCTCGTTTGTGGTACAATTGTAAAAAGAATTGATTCCTTAATTTCTCTTTCTGTTGCTTCATTATTGGTGTATAGAAACCCAACAGATTTCTGTATGTTGAATTTGTAACCTGCAACTTTGCTGAATTAATGTATCAGTTCTAGCAATTTTTAGTGGAGTCTTTGGGTTTTCTATATAGAGTATCATGTCATCTGCAAATACTGAAAATTGTATTTATTCCTTGTTGATTTGGATGTCTTTTATTTCTTTTTGTTGTCTAATTATTGTTGCTGGGACTTCCAGTACTATGTTAAGTAAGAGTAGTGAGAGTCAATATCCCTGGTTGTACTAGATCATATAGGAAAAGCTCTCAGTTTTTCCCCAATGGGAATATCAGCTGTGGATTTTTCATATGTGGCCTGTTTTATGTTGTGATATGCTCCCTCTAGCCCTACTTTGTTGAGGACTTTTATCATAAATGGATGTTGTACTTTGTCAAATGCTTTCTCTGCATCTATTGAAAAGATCATATGGATCATATTGTTTTTGATACAGTGTATCTCATTGATTGATTTGCAAATATTAAACAATCCTTGCAACCCAGGGTAAATCCCACTTGATCATGGTGAATGATTCATTAAATATATTGTTAGATTTGGTTTGCTAGTATTTTCTTGAGAATTTTTGCATCCGTTTTCATCAGGGATATTGGCCTTACTTCCCTTTTTTTAGGGGAGTCTTTGCTTTTGGTGTCAGGGTAATGCTGATCTCATAGAATGAATTTGGGAGTTTTCCTTCCATTTCTATTTTTATTTTAAATAGTTTGAGAAGAATAGGTATTAACTCTTCTTTACATGTTTGGTAGAATTCCCTTGTGAAGCCACTGGCCCTGAACATTTGTTTGTTGGGAGGGTTTTTTGTTTTTGTTTTTGTTTTTTTGATTACTGATTCAATTTTTTTTTGCCGATGATTGGTCTGTTCAAATTTTCTATTTCTTCCTGTTTCAGTTTTGGAAGTGTACATGCTTCTAGGAATTTATCCAGTACTTCCAGGCTATCCAATTTGTTAACATATAGTTTTTTCAAAATAATCGCTTATAATTGTATATATTTCTATGCTGTTTTTTGTTATTTCTCTTCTCTAATTTGTGATTTTATTCTTGGGTCCTTTCTCTTTTCTTTTTGACAAGTTTAGGTAGACATTTATCAATTTTCTTAATTTTATCAAAGAACCAGCTCCTGGTTTCATTATCTGCTCTAATGTTTTTTGTTTGTTTGTTTTGTTTTGTTTTGTTTTCAGTATCTATATTGTTCATTTCTACTTTAATATTTATTACTTTCTTCCTTCTGCTGGCTTTAGGCTTCATTTGTTTTCTTTTTTTTTTTAGCTTCTTTAAGTGTAAGGTTAAGTGGCTTATTTGAAATTTTTCTTGCTTCTTATGATAGGCTTGTATTGCTTTATAATTCCCTCTTAAATCTATTTTTGCTGCATCCCACAGTTTTTCAACTGATGTGTTTTAATTTTTATTTGTTTGCATTTTTTAAATTTGTTCTATGATATGCTGGTTTATCCATTCATTACATAGTAGCATTTTCTTTCTTTTTTTAAATTTAAATTCAATTAACCAACATATATTATAACAGTAGTTTCAGAATTAGAGTTCAATAATTCATCAGTTGTGTATAATACCCAGTGATCATCACATCATGTGCTCTCCTTAATGCCCATAACCTATTTACCTAATCCCCCATACACCTCCCCTTCAGCAACCTTCAGTTTGATTCCTATACTTAAGAGTCTCTCATGGTTTGTCTCCCTCTCTGATGACTTCCCATTTAGTTTTCCCTCCTTTCCCCTATGATCTTCTGCCCTGTTTCTTATATTCCACATATGAGTGAAAACATGAAAATTGTCTTTTTCTGATTGGCTTATTTCACTCAGCATAATACCTTCCAGTTCCATCCATCAATGTTGATGTAATAGTAAGTATTCATCCTTTCTGATGGCTAATATTCATATATACCACATCTTCTTTATCCATTCTTCTCTTGATAGATATATGGGCTCTTTCCATATTTTGGCAATTGTGGACACTTATACTATAAACATTAGAGTGCAGTTGCCCCTTCGGATCACTACATTTGTATCTTTGGGGTAAATACCTAGTGGTGCAATTGCTGGGTCAGAGGGTAGCTTTATTTTGAGCTTCTTGAGGAAATTCCATACTGTTTTCCAGAGTGGCTGTACCAGCTTGCTTTCCCACCAACAGTGAAAAAGAGTTCCCCTTTGTTCATATCCTCTCCAAAATCTTTTCTTTCCTATATTGTTAATTTTAGCCATTCTGACTGGTGTAAGGTGGTATCTCATTGTGGTTTTGATATGTATTTCCTTGGTACCAAGTGATGTGGAGCATTTTTTCATTTGTCTGTTGGCCATTTGTATATCTTCATTGAATAAATTTTTATTCTTTTCTTTTGTTCGTTTCTTAACTAGACTGTTTGGGTATTGAGTTTAATAAGTTCTTTATAGATCTTGGATACTGGCCCTTTATCTGATATGTCATTTGCAAATGTCTTCTCCAATTCTGTAGGTTGTCTTTTAGTTTTGTTGACTGTTTCCTTTGCTGCTGTGCAGAAGCTTTTTATCTTGATGAAGTCCCAGAAGTTCATTTTTGCCTTTATTTCCCTTTCCTTTGAAGACACGTCTAGCATGATGTTGCTGTAGCTGAGGTTAAAGAGGTTGCTGCCTGTGTTCTCCTCTAGGATTTTGATGGATTCCTGTCTCACATTTAGGTCTTTCATCCATTTAGAGTTTATGTTTTTGTATGGTGTAAGAAAATGGTCCAGTTTCATTCTTCTACATGAGGCTGACAATTTTCACAACACCATTTGTTGAAGAGACTGTCTTTTTGCCATTGGATATTCTTTCCTGCATTGTCAAAGATTAGTTGACATAGAGTTGAGGGTCCATTTCTGGGTTTTCTATTCTGGTCCATGGATCTATGTGTCTGTTTTTGTGCCAATACCACACAATCTTGATCATTACAGCTTTGTAATACAGCTTGAAGTCTGACATTGTGATGCCACTGGCTTTGGTTTTCTTTTTCAACATTCCTCTGGCTATTGGGGATTTTTCTGGTTCCATACAAATTTTAGGATTATTTGTTCTAGCTCTGTGAAAAATGTTCTTGGTATTTTGATAGGGATTACATTTAATGTGCAAATTACTCTGGGTCTCCTATACATTTTAACAGTATTTGTTCTTCCAATCCATGACCATGGAATGTTTTTCCATGTGTTTGTGTCTTCCTCAATTTCTTTTGTAAGTGTTCTATAGTTTTCAGAATACAGATCCTTTACCACTTTGGTTAAGTTTATTCCTAGATATCCTATGGTTTTTGGTGCAATTGTAAATTGGATCATTTCCTTAATTGTTCTTTCATCTGTCTCATTGTTAGTGTATAAAAATACAACTGATTTCTGTGCACTGATTTTATATCCTACCACTTTGCTGAATTCCTGTATGAATTCTAGCAATTTTAGGGTGGAGTCCTTTGGGTTTTCCACATAAAGTATCATGTCATCTGTGAAGAGTGAAAGTTTGACTCCTTTGACAATTTGAATGCCTTTTATTTCTTCTTCTTGTCTGATTGCTGAGGCTAAGACTTCTAGTTGTATTTTGAACAACAGGGGTCAGAGTGGGCATCCCTGTTGTGTTCCTGACCTTAGGGGAAAAGCTTTCAATTTTTCCCCATTGAAAATTATATTCACTGTGGTCTTTTCATATATGGCTTTTATGGTATTGAGATATGTTCTCTCTATCCCTACACTGGAGAGTTTTAATCAAGAAAGAATGCTATATTTTGTCAAATGCTTTTTCTGCATCAATTGAGAGGATCATATGTTTCTTGTCCTTTCTTTTATAAATGTGATGTATCACGTTGATTGATTTGCAAATGTTGAAGCACCCTTGTAGCCCAGGAATAAATCCCACTTGTACATATTGAATAATCCTTTTAATATACTGTTGGATCCTTTTGGCTAGTATCTTGGTGAGATTTTTGGCATCCATGTTTCTCAGGGATATTCGTCTATAATTCTCTTTTTTAGTGGGGTCTTTGTCTGGTTTGGGGATCAAGGTAATTGCTGCCTCATAGAAAGAGATTGTAAGTTTTCCTTCCATTTCTATTTTTGAAACAGCTTAAGTAAAATGGATATTAGTTTTTTAGAGGTTTAATAGAATTCCCCTGGGAAGCCATCTGGCCCTGGATTCATGTTTGTTGGGAGATTTTTAATTACCTCTTCTATTTCCTTGCTGGTTATGGGTCTCTTCAGGTTTCTCTTTCTTCCTGTTTCAGTTTTTGTAGTTTATATAATTTTCCAGGAATGCATTTTTTCTTCCAGATTGCCTAATTTGTTGGCATATACTTGCTCATAATAAATTTTTAAATGTGTTTGTATTTCCTTGGAGTTGGTAGTGATCTCTCCTCTTTCATTCATGGTTTTATTAATCTGGTCCTTTCTCTTTTCTTTTTAATAAATCTGGCTAGGGGTTTATTGATCTTAGTAATTCTTACAAAAAAAAACAGTTTCATTGATCTGTTCTACTGTTCTTTTGGTTTCTATTTCATTGATTTCTGCTCTGTTCTTTATTACTTCTCTTCTCCTACTTAATTAGGTTTTACATGCTGTTCTTTCTGCAGCTCCTTTAGGTGTAACTTTAGCTTGTCTATTTGACACTTTTCCAGTTTCTTGAGAAAGGTTTGCATTGCTATGCACTTCCCTCTTAGGATGCCCTTTGCTGTATCCCAAAGGTTTTGAACAGTTGTGTTTTCATTTTCATTTATTTCCATGCATTTTTTTTTAATTCTTCTTCAATTACCTGATTGACCCCTTCATTCTTTAGTAGTTTGCTCTTTAACCTCCAAGTATTTGAGATCCTTACAAATTTCCTCTTGTGATTAAGTTCTATTTTTAAAGCATTGTGGTCTGAAAATATGCAGGGAATGATCCCAATCTTTTGGTACTGGTTGAGACCTGATTAGTGACCTAGTATCTGATCTATTCTGGAGAATGTTCCATGTGCACTTGAAAAGAACATATTATTTTGCTTTAGGATGGAATGCTCTGTATACATCTGTTAAGTCCATCTGGTCCAGTGTGTCATTCAAAGTCCTTGTTTCCTTTTTGATCTTCTACTTGGATGATCTGTCCATTGCTGTGAGTAGGGTGTTGAAATCCCCTACTACTCTGTTAGTATTGTCAATGTGTTTCTTTAATTTGGTTATTAATTCATTTATATAATTGGCTTCTCCCAAGTTGGGAGCATAAATATCTATAATCTTTATATCTTCTTGTTGGATAGACCCTTTAAGTATGATATAGTGTCCCTCTTCATCCCTTAGTATGGTCTTTAGTTTAAAATCTAATTTGTCTGGTATAAGGATTGTGACCACAACTTTCTTTTGATGTCCATTAGCCTGATAAATTGTTCTCTACCCCCTCACTTTCAACCTGTAGGTGTCTTTAGGTCTAAAATGAGTCTCTTATAGCCAGCATATGGCTGGGTCTTGCTTTTTTTTTTTCCAATCTGATACTCTGTGTCTTTTGATTGGAGCATTTAGCCCATTTACATTCAGAGTAACTATTGGAAGATATGAAAATAGTGCCATTTTATTACCTGTAAAGTCTCTGTTTCTGTAGATTATCTCCATTCCTTTCTGGTCTTTGTTTCTTGTTTGGTCTCTCTTTGCTTACAGGATCCCCTTTAAAATTTTTTCAGGGCTCGTTTAGTGATCACAAATTCTTCTAGTTTCTGTTTGTCCTGGAAGCTCTTTATCTATCCTTTTATTTTGAATGACAGCTTTGCTGGATAAGGTGTTCTTGGCTGCATGTTTTTCTCATTTAGTACCCTGAATATATCATGCCAGCCCTTTCTGGCTTATCAGGTCTCTGTGGATAGGTCTGTTGCCAGTCTAATATTTCCACCATTGTAGGTTAAGGAGCTCTGGCTTGAAGCTGCTTTCAGGATTTTCTCTTTATCTCTGAAATTTTCAAACTTCACTATTATATATCAGGATATTTATCTATTTTTATTGATTTTGGGGGGCATTCTCTCTACTTCTGGGACTTGAATGCCTGTTTCCTTCCCCAGATTAAGGAAGTTCTCAGCTATGATTTGCTCAAATATACCTTCGATCCCTCTCTCTCTTTCTTCTTCCTCTGGGACCCCAATAATTCTAATAGTGTTTCACGTTATAGTGTCACTGATTTCTCAAATCCTCCCCTCATTGTCCATTCATTGTTTTTCTCTCTTTTCCTCAGCTTCCTACCTTTCCATCATCTTGTTTTCTATGTCACTGACTCTCTCTTCTGCTTCATTTTCTCTAGCTGTTAGGGCATCCAATTTAGACTGTATCTCAGAGCATTTTTAATTTTGGCCTGATTAGATTTTATTTCTGCACTAATAAATTAGTGTCTTTTGTCTATTTTTTTTCCAAAGCCAGCTAGTAAGTTTATAATCGTTATTACGAATTTTAGGTCTGACATTTTACTATATCCATATCAATTAGATCTGTGGCAGAGAGTATTAACTCTGCTTCTTTCTTTTTTTGTGAATTTCTCTTCTAGTCATTTTGTCCAGAGAAGAATAGATGAACAAGAGAACAAAATAAAAAATATCAACCATGATCTCAGCAAAATGTATAGTAGACTAATCTGAAGAGGTCAGAAACTAAAGAAAAGAAAAAAAGGGAATAAAGAGAAAATATAATCTTCCAGGTGGACAAAACAGGGTGATCCACTTGGTACTGGGTGTATTTTGGTCTGTTTGTTAGAAGACACCACATCCCAAATTTGTAAAGAAAAAAAAAAACTTGTATATATACAAAAATAACATTGAATACAGTGAAAGGAAGCCAAAAATGAATATATCTCTAAAATGTAAATGTAAAAATGAGAATTAAAGAGGACTTAAAATCAAAGAGTTGATAAAATAGGAAACTAGTTGCAAAGGAGAAAAAAGAAAAAAAATTAAAGTGAAAGACTAAAGTCTCATCATAAAAAAACCTAAGTAGCATAACTGATAGACAATTTAAAGCAATAATTATAAGGATACTAAGTATACTTGAGTGAAGGACATAAGTGAGACCATTAACATAGCACAGATAAAGAGCTCAATAAATGAAATGAAAAACATGGGTGATGGAAAGAATGGCAGATTTGAGGAAGCAGAGGAACAAATGAATGTCCTAGAAGCCAGAATAATGGAAAGTAATCAAGCTGAACAAAAGACAAAAGAATTATTCAGCCATAGAAAAGAATGAGACCAATAGAGGGTTTCAAAGATGGTGGTGGAGTAGGAGGTCCACAGGCTCATCTCATCCCATAAACACAACTAGATAATTATCAAATAATCTTATATAGCCCAGAAATCAGCCTGAAGACCGACAGAATAAATTCCAAAACTAAGGTGAGAGAAGAGGCCACATCCAAGAATGTAAGAAGAATGGAATCATGGTCTAGGGGAGAAATAGATCACAGGTGCTGCAGAGCAGAGGGAGCCATGGTTGCAGAAAAGGGTGAGAGAGAGAGGAACACAAAGGAGAATGCACAAAGTGAATGTTTTCTCAAAGCAATTGGCTTGGAAAATGAGAGTAGCTAAATTTCTTGAGTTACTGCAACCAGTGAAGCTTAAAGCCTATAGTTTTAAAGGGCAATGAGTTTGGATAGGATAGAACCCAGAGGACACTGTGCTGTTCCTAGAAAGAAGGCAGGGAAACAACCAGGGGGTAGACTGTGTGGAAACAGCAATCTGAAGAACACCTGGGGCCCACAGCAGGGAGATTATTTGCTCTTCTCAGGAGTACATCACTGAGTCAGCCTTCACAGAGATGCCTCTTTGTGAACAAAAGAGCTAGCTGGCCCTATTTCCCACCCCCATCCCTCAGCATAAGCACAGAGCCTCCTGCAGGAAGCAGCAGCACAGCATCAACACTAGCTGCCTAGCTTGCTTACACCAAATCCCACCCCAGGAGTTTTAGTGGGAGAGCCCTCCTCAGTCAAGCTTGCCTCAGTCCCAGTGCAGTGGGTCCCTTCCCCAAGAAGACCAGCAAAAACCCATGCCCACATCACATCTTCCAGCCAGAGAGTTCTTCAGGGCCTCCTTCTGGTGGAAGTAGCATCAAGTTTCATTTCACAAGCCAACCAAAGTACACCTAGTTAAAACTCACCACATTATGGCCAGGGACCAAACACAGCCCACAGCAGGCCAGGTGACCCACTGCAGATGGCTGGACTAAAGGACAGAACAGCCAAAACACAATAGCAGAGTGCATACAGCACACACCAAAGACACTCCCTGAAGCACAAGACCCTGGGAAATGCATGACCTCTTCTTCATAAGGCCATTATTTTAAGCAGCAGGAGACATAGCTGGCTTTTCTAACACAGAAAAGAAGGGAGAGACTTAGACAAAATTCCAAGATGGAGAAATTTATCCCATATGAAAGAAGAAGATAAGGTCACAGCCAGAGATCTAAGTGAAATAAGTAATATGCCTGATGGAGAATAAAGGAACAGTCATAAGGATATTCTCTAGGCTTGAGGGGAAAAAAAGAAAGAAGACATCAGGGAGACCATTAACACAGAGATTAAAAAATTAAAGAATCAATCAGAGATGAAGTGTGCAATAAACAAAACTGGAAACATGCTTGAAGCAATGAACAACAGGCTAGAAGAAGCAGAGGAATGAATTAGTGACATAGAAGATGAAATAATGGAAACTAATGAAGCTGAACAAAAGAGAGAAAAATTCTTGAACATAAGCATAGTCTTACAAAACTCAGTGACTCCATCAAACATAATAACGTTCATGTTATGAAAATCCTAGAAGAGAGAAAAGAGGGCAGAAAATATATTTTAATAAATAGTAGCTGAAAACTTCCCCAATCTGGGGAAGGAAACATTTAGATAAAGGAGCCATAGAGAACTCCCATCAAAATCAATAAAAGAAGGTCAACACCAAGACATATTGGAATTAAATTTGCAAAATATAGTTATAGTGGGGGTGCCTGGGTGGCTCAGTCAGTTAAGCATCTACCTTCAGCTCAGGTCATGATCCCAGGGTCCTGGGATCAAGCCCTGCATTGGGGTCCCTGCTCAGTGGGGCATCTGCTTCTCCTTCTCCCTCTGCCCCTCCCCTCCACTTGTGCTCTCCCTTATCTTCTCTCTCTCTTTCTCTCAAATAAATAAATAAATAATCTATAAATATATATAGTTATAAAGAAGTAAGACAAAAGTCCTTAACTTACTAGGGAAAACTTATAGGGCTTGCTGTAGATTTCTCAACAGAAACTAGACAAGCCAGAAGGGAGTAGTGTGACAAATTCAACATGCTAAATGGGAGCTATATGCAACCAAGAACACTCTATCCAGCTAGGCTATCATTCAGAATGGGAGAAAGTTTCCCAGACAAACAAAAACTAAAGGAGTACATGCCCACTAAACCAGCCCCACAACAAATATTAAAGGGGACTCTCTGAGTGCAAAGGAGAGACCAAAATTGAAAAACACAAGAAAGGATCAGAGAAAATCTCCCCTAAAAATGACAAAACAAGTAATAAAATGGCAATAAATACATATCTATCAATAATTACTTTGAATGTAAATGGACTAAACACTCCAGTCAAAAGACACAGGATGTCAGAGAGGATAAGAAACAAGACCCATCTATATGTTGCCTACAAGAGACTTATTTTAGAGCTAAAGACACCTGCAGATTGAAATTTAAGGGATAGTGCAACATATATCACACAAATATATGTCAAAAGAAAGCCAGATTAACAATACTTATGTCATACAAACTAGACTTTAAAACAAAGACTGTACAAGAAATAAAGAAGGGCACTATATCATAATAAAGGGGACAATCCAACAAGAAGATATAACAATTGTAAATATTTATGCACCCAACATGGGAGCACCCAAATATAAACAGTAACAAACATAAACAAACTAATTGATTATAATACAATAATGGTAGGGGACTTTAACTTCCCACTTACATCAATGAACAAATCATCTAATCAGGAAGGAAAAAAAGCAAAGGGAAATATGAGAGAGAGAGAGAGAGAGAGAGAAAGAGAGATACCACAAAACAGACTCTTATCTTTAGAGAACAAACTGATGGTTACCAGAGGGAGGTCAGTGGAGGAATGGGTTAAATAGATGATAAGGATTAAGGAGTGCACTTGTATGAAAGTGTTGAATCATTATATTGTTTACCTGAAGCAATATTACACTGTATGTTAACTGGAATTTGAATAAAAACTAAAAACAGCAGAACCAAATATAAATCAATCAATCAATCAGTAAACAATGGCTTTGAATGGCAAACTGAACCACATGGACTTAACAGATATTCAAAACATTTCACCCAAAAACAGCAGAATACACATTACTTTCAAGTCCACATGGGGCACTATCCAGAATAGATCTCATAGTAGGTCACAAATCAATCTTTAACAATTACAAAAAATTGAAATCATACTATGTACCTTTTCTGACCACAACGTTATAAAACTAGAAGTCAACAACAAGAAAAAAATTGGAAGGACCACAAATACATGGAAGTTAAACAACATGCTACTAAACAATGAATGGGTCAACCAGGAAATCAGAGAAGAAATAAATACATGGAAACAAATGAAAAAAAAAAAAAGGCCCAAAACCTTTGGGATGCAGCAAAGCAGTCCTAAGAGGGAAATACATAGCAATACAGGCCTACTTCAAGAAACAAGAAAAATCTCAAACTACCTAACCTTAGACCTACAGGAGCTAGAAAAAACAAACAACAACAACAACAACAACAACAAAAAAAAAAAAAACAAAAAACAGCAAATGAAGCCTAAAGACACCAGAAGGAAGGAAATAATAAAGATCAGAGCAGAAATTAGTGATATAGATACTGAAAAAAACAATAAAACAGATCAACAAAACCAGATGCTGGTTCTTTGAAAATATTAAAAAAATGATAAACCTATAGCAAGACTTATCAAAAAGAAATAAGAAACTACCCAAATAAAATTACAAATGAGAGAGGATAAATAACAACCATCACCACAGAAATACCAATAATTATGAGAATATTATGAGGAATTATGTCAACAAATGGGACAACCTGGAAGAAATGGATAATTTCTTAGAATCATATATACTACCAAAACTGAAACAGAAAGGAATAGAAAACTTGGACAGACCAATAAACTGCAAAGTTACTCAGTAATAAAAAATCTCACAATAAACCAAAGTCCAGGGCCAGATGGCTTCACAGGCATTTTTTTTTCAAACATTTAAAGAAGAGTTAGTATCTATTCTTCTCAAATTATTCCAAAAAATAGAAAGGAAGGAAAACTTCCAAATTCATTGAATGAGGCCAGCATTACCCTGATACCAAAACCAGATAAAGATTCCACCATAAAGAGAGAACTATAAGCTAATATCCTTGATAACATGGATGTAAAAATTTCAGTAAAATACTAACAAACAAAATTCAACATGACATTAAAAAAAATCATTCACTATGATCAAGTGGGAGTTATTTCTGGTTTGCAATGGTGGTTCAATATTCGCAAATCAATGAATGTGATACACCATATTAATAAAAGAAAGGATAACCATATGATCATTTCAATAGATGCAGAAAAAGCATTTGACAAAATACAATATCCATTCATGATAAAAACCCTCAACAAAGCAGGTTTAGAGGATACATACCTAAACATAATAAAAGCCATATTAAAAACACACAGCTAATATCATCCTCATTGGAGAAGAACTGAGAGCTTTTCCTCTATAGTCAGGAAGAAGACAAGGATGTCTATATTCACCACTGTTACTTAATGGACAGTGTGTCCATAGTCACCACTGTTACTGGAAGTCTTAACCACAGCAGTAAGAGAACAAAAACAAAAGGCAAGTAAATTGGCAAGAAAGAAGTAAAAATTTCACTATTTGTAGATGACATGATACTCTATTTAGAAATCCCAAAGCCTCCACCAAAAAACTGCTAGAAGTGATAAACAAATTCAATAAAGTCACTGGATACAAAATCAACATAAAGAAATCTGTTGCATTTCTATACACCAATAATGAAGAAGCAGAAAGAGAAACTAAGGAATCAGTGCCCTTTACAAATGTATCAAAAACAATAAGATACCTAGGAATAAATCTAACCAAGGAGGTGAAAAACCTGAAAACTATAGAACACTGATGAAAGAAACTGAAGATAACATAAAGAAATGGAAAGACATTCCATACTCATGGACTGCAAGAGTAAATAATGATAAAATGTCTAAACTACCCAGAACAGTCTACACATTTAAGGCAGTCCCTATCAAAATATCACCAACATTTTTCAAAGAGCTAGGGCAAACAATCCTAAAATTTATATGGAACCACAAAAGATCCCAAATAGCCAAAGCATACTTGAAAAAAAAAGCAAACCTGGAGGGATCCCAATTCTTGACTCCAAGTTATATCACAAAGCTGTAGTCATCAAAACAGTATGATACTGGCACAAACATAGACACCTAGTCCAATAGAACAGAATAGAAAAAACAGAAATGAACCTACAATTAAATGGTTAATTAATCTTTGATATAGCAGGAAAGAATATCCAAAGGGAAAAAAGAATGTCTCCTCAGCAAATGGTTTTGGGAAAACTGGACAGCAACATGCAAAAGAATGAAACTGGAGCACTTTCTGACACTGTACACAAAAGTAAATTCAAAATGGATTGGAGACCTAAATTTGAGATCTGAAACCATAAAAATCCTAGAGGAGAACACAGGCAGTAACTGCTTTGATAAATGCCATAGCAAGTTTTTTTCTACATATTTTTCCTGTAACAAAGGAAACAAAAGCAAAAATAAACTATTGGGACTTCATCAAAATAAAAAGTTTCTATACAGCAATGGACACAATCAACAAAACTAAAAGGCAGCCTGTGGGATGGGAGAAGATATTTGCAAATGACAGATCTGATAAATGGTTAGTATCCAAAATATATAAAGAACCTATAAAACTCAACACCCAAAAAATTAATAATCAAATTTTAAAAAATGGTCAGAAGATATGATTAGACATTTTTCCAAAGAAGATGTACAGATAGCCAACAGGCACATGAAACGATGTTCATCATCACTTACCATCAGGGAAATGGAAATCAAAACTACAATGAGATATTACCTCACACCTCTCAATATGGCTAAAATCAACAACACAAGAAACAATGGGTGTTGGTAAGAATGTGAAGAAAGGGGCATTTTCTTGTACTGTTGGTGGGCATGCCAACTGGTAAACATTATGTAAGTTCCTTAAAATGTTAAAAATCCATCTACCCTGTTATCCAACAATTGTACTACTAGGTATTTACCCAAAGAATACAAAGATACTAATTCAAAGGAATGCATGCACCCTGATATTTAGAGCAATATTATCTACAATAGCTAAATTATGGAAAGAGCCTTAATGTCCATCAACTAATGAATGGATAAAGAAGATGTGGTATATGGTATATATGTGGTATATTGTATATGTAATATATATGTATATATATCCATATATATAGATTGCTCAGTCATGGAAAAGAATGAAATCTTGCCATTTGCAAGGACATGGGTATAACTACAGAGTATTATGTTAAGCAAAATAAGTTAGTCAGAGAAAGATCAATACCATATGATTTTACTCATATGTGGAATTTAAGGAACAAAACAAAAGAGCAAAGGGAAAAAAACTAAGAGGGAGGCAAATCACAAAACAGACTTAACTATAAAGAACAAACTGATAGTTAGCAAAGGGGAGAGGGGTGGGTGCTTGAATTAAATAGTTGGTGGGGATGAAGGAGTGCACTTGTGATGAGCACTGGGTATTGTAGAGAAGGGTTGAATCGCTATATTGTACACCTGAAACTGATATTACACCGTGTGTTAACTAACTGGAATTTAAATAAAAACTTTAGGGGTGCCTGGGTGGCTCAGTCGTTAAGCGTCTGCCTTCGGCTCAGGTCATGATCCCAGGGTCCTGGGATCGAGCCCTGCATCCGGCTCCTTGCTCCGCGGGAAGCCTGCTTCTCCCTCTCCCACTCCCCCTGTTTATGTTCCCTCTCTCACTGTGTCTCTCTCTGTCAAAAAAAAAATAAATAAAATCTTTAAAAATAAATAAATAAATAAAATTTTTAAAAATTGTTTTGCTTGTCTACTATGCTGCCTTTTTTATTTGAAATATAGTTGATGTCTCTTTCTCTCATTTTTAAATGTAATCATTTATAGCTATTAATTTCTCTCATATCACTACTTTCTCTGTATCCCATAAGTTTTGGTATATTGTGTTTTCATTTTCATTTATCACAATATATTTTTCTGATTCTTTTGTGATTTCTTCTTGAACTCATTGATTGAGGGTATTGCTTAACTTCCAGGTTTTTGTTAAATTTCTACTCTTCATTGTCATTGATTTTTAGTTTCATTTCACTATGCTAGTAAAAGTTTGTTTATATGATGTTAAGTTTTGTTCAACTTATTAATACTTGTTTTATGACTTAACATTTGGTCTATCCTGGAGAATGTTCCATGAGCACTTGATAAAAAATGTGTATCCTGCTCTTGTTGGTTGGAATGTTCTGTATATACCCATTAGGTCCAACTGGTCTATAACATTTTTCAAATCCTCTATGTACTTATTGATCTTCTGTCTGGTTGTTCTATCCATTGTTAAAAGTGAGGTATTAAAGTCTCTTACTATTATTGAACAGTGTATTTCTCCCCTCAATTCTGTCAATATTTGCTTCATATATTTTTTAACTCTGGCTATTTCACATATATATTCATCAGGAATATTGGCCTATATTTTTCCTTCTTTATGTTCTTATCTGGAATTTGTGTCAGGGTAATGCTGGCCTCAGTAAATGAGTTTGGCAGTGTTCCATCCTTGCTGGAAACCTTGGGGACCTTGGTGTTGGAATAGGTTGAAAGCCTGGGACAGGGTAGTCATTTTGGCACTGAGCTCTTCTAAATCTCTGGGTTTACAGGTGCCCCCCAGAGCCTGGGTTGCAAGTATTGATTGGGAGCCTGAAGCCACAGGAGCAGTCCAAGGCAGCAGGAGTTAGCCAGCGCTGAAACGTTCTGGGAACCTCTGGAGCCTGTTAGGAGCCTATTGCCACAGGAGCTGCCCAAGGTCACAGGAGCCAGCTGGTGCTGGGGTAAGCTAGAAGCCTGTGTTTATGGGAGCCTGTCAAGAACCTAGTGCCTGGTGGGCTGGATCCTGGCACTTCTGAGGCTGCCTGAGATCATGGAAGCCAGCAAGCAACAGAGTTAACTGGGGGCCTCAATTCACAGGAGCACTCTAGGAGCCTGGAACTGAGGAAGCTGATGGGAATGCAGAATCACTTGGATCCACTGGCCACCTGGGACTGCTGGAGCTGGCTGGTTTCCTCATGGGCCAGAAGCTTGAGTTTGCAGGTGCCCTCTGAGAACCTAGAGTCCAGGAAGTTACCTAGAATCAAGGAGTTGCCTTGGGCTGCTGAAGCTGAAAGGTACCAGTGTGAGAAGGGGGCTTGGCTTCATGGGAGCCTGCTGGAAGCCTGGTGCTATAGAAACCACATGGGTCCATGGGAGTTACATGGGGCCACTGGTGTCAGCAGGTACCAAGATGATCTGGGGGCCTAGATTTGTGGAGTCCTGCTGGGATCCAAGTGCCATAGAGACCACCTGGTGCATCAGGAGCTTCTTGAGTTCACCCGAGCTGGCAGGTGCTGGGGTGAGCTGGGGATCTCAGTTCCTGGAAGCCCACTGGGAGCCTGGATGTCACAGGAGGTACCAAAGGCCACCAGAACTGTCAGGGACCTGGGTGCAACAGGAGCCCGAGTTACCAAGAGCCTATTGGGAGCCCTGCAGTATAAGCCACCTGGAGTCATGGGAGATACTTGTGGCTCCTGTAGACAGGAACCAGGGTGAGCCAGAGACCTGGACTTGTGGTAGCCTGCTGGAAGCCTTGTCATAGGAACTGCTTTGGGACACTGGAATAAGCAGATGCTGAAGTGATCCTGGGACTGAGTTCATGGGAGCTCACCAAGAACTTTGTGCCAAGGTCAGCATTTGGGGCCTCCAGAGCCAGTAGGCACTAGGGTGAGATGGGGGCCTGTGTTCCTGGGAGCCCTCAGGGAGCCTAGTGCCAAGGGATCCTCTTGGAGTTGCTGGAATTTGCAAGTAAGGAGGTGAGCAGGACCTTAGTTTGTGGGATCCCACAGCAGTCCTCCTGTGAAAGTTACCTGGGGTTGTGTGAGCTGCCTGAGGCCACCAGAGTAGGCAGGCACTGGGGTGAGTTGAGTATATATATATATACACATCATTATAGTCTAAGATACAGATTTTTAATAAATATGACACTGGGATACTAATTTTGAAGATAGTAATGTGCTTTTACCTTTTAACATTTACTCATGTATGAGATTCTCCGTATTTTGCTAGATGTGACCACTTCCCTCATCGTTTATGTTCTGTGCATATGTGTGTGTTAGGATTGTAACAGGAATGCAAAAAAAAAAAAAAAGATGTCGATATTAAACTTTTAGCATGTAAAATAGGATTTTTCCCTAATCTGTAGCAGGCAACAATCTTGAAAAATGAGTATTGTCAAAAGAGGGAAAAAATATAAAAACTTTTTAAAAGTTTCCTTTGACATATAGAAAGCCAGGTTGGTGTAATAGGAGTTCATGTGGTATCTTCCACAGACAAGAGAGAAAATATTCTTTCCATCATTCAGGTTGGGACTTACTGTATCCAGGAAGAGGAATATGATGTAAAAGAAGTCCATTACAAAGAAGAAAAGTAACTTGAAAAATCTCTCCCTCTACCTTAGATGACTGTGGTAAGAGAAAGAAAACAGAATGACCACAGGTAAGGAAACATATGTTTTATGATCTTTCTTTTCCTGGACTAAGATTTCAGGCTAGAAGTCTTATTAGAGAGCTTAAGAACAAATCTGAAATCAGAGGAATTTTTGTTCTATTCCCTATTTGGGACTTTAGGCAGAGACCTCCTTTCAGTGTTCCCTCCATATCAAAATGGGTCAGTAACCACATGTGAGTCAAGTTAAAGGATGACATAAGCAGAGGAAGGAACCAAGTTTAGTGCCCTAGTCTCCTTAAGCTCCTGTGTGGTATAGAAGGAATTTAGATGTTTCCTGCATGCCCTATGGAAATACAGGTAAAATAGTTGATGGTGTTGTCTAGAAAGTCATCATACAGGCTGAGTGCTGCAGAGTGGGAGATCCTGAGCAAGGTTGTAGTCATTACAGAAAAATCAAAAACTAACATTGTCTTTCCAATATGAGTACAGTGTCTGAATGCATCAGCCTTTCCACTAGTTGAGAGAATATATAAAATAACTCCATTTCTTATCCTTGTTAGCTTGAACCAGCCTCATAGGTCATCTCCACTACAATATAGTAACAAGGGGCTTACCCATATAACTCCTTTTCCCAACTAGGTTTGACTGAGGCAAGCACAGTTATGTTTTATTGCCCTGAGCCTCTGTATTATCTCCATTCTAAATGCTCAGATTTACTTAAACTTTGGCAATCCAGCTAAGCCATAGTGGCCTAAGCACAATTTTCAAATACAGCTGTGCAGCAGTAGCCCTGGGTGATATATGGAGATATATATAGATATAGATATATAGAAAAATATTACTAGTCTATATATATTACTAGTCAATATCTGATTTAAATGAAGCAAGCCCAAAAAGACCATCAAGAAGATACTATTCAATCTCTGCTTACCTGACCAGGCATGACTCTGGACACGATCTCCCTATTGGTGCCATCTAGCAGTGACTGGAGCATTGTCAAACTGGGCTGTGATAGGTCTGATAGGTTCTTTGTTCTTTCCTTCCATTGGCCCATCCTCCAATTTAACTTGGAGGCCAGACTGTGCTCTAGGGATAAAAGTTACATAAGACTACTTCTACATGGATTTGAATAAGATGAATTTAACAATTCAATAGAGCTGTGTGTGTATTTATTTTTTACAGCATTTCTATGTCTCCATCTCTACACCCTTAGAACTGAAGATGTCTATAGACCTCTATTTATAATTAAAGACAGTGGCAGTGATAAGAAACAAAGGAGGTAAATTTTATTTTTGTGTTTAAATATTTTAGCTATTGGGACAATAAATATAAAAACTAAATTTAAGCTGCACTTAACATAATCTGAAGTCACACTATAACCAAAGCAAATAGATTTTATTTAAATTCATTTTGTCAAAATACAGATATTTTTGTACAACTTATGTTGCTCTTTTTTAAAACTTAAAAGGTAGTAGTACATGTTACAAGCATCTCTCTGGGTTTTATTCGTTGGTTTCACATACTACAATACAAAGCCTTTTA
>NC_138385.1:45723691-45743033 GCF_054177405.1 Leptonychotes weddellii
TTGAAAAATTCTTTAACTTAATGATAGTTGTTTACAGAGTTCAAAGAAATGTTTGAGAATACTATTTTCTATACAAGTGAGGCCCTGACACTCTAAAGCTGAGGTCACAGTTTGTATCAATATGATAAATATTTACTATTTTATTACATAGGTTGTGTATGAAATTACAATATTTTACTGGTAACAAATTTAGTAAGACAATATGTTAAAAAATACTAAATTTGTATGTGTGCTTTGGAAGATGGTACTGTAAAAGAGTAAGTCTGTGAAAATTTTAATATACTGTGATCAGCATAAAATATTATGTAAATGAGTTATTTTTTTAGCCCTAACCCAGTAATAGCCTTCCTGTTGGTAAAATAAGGTATTATTTAGCTATTTGGTATATTTTTGAATAAGAGAATGATGTCTTACTGAAAATCAGACTTCATATTTTAAGCTTTAGATGTTTTCTTTTATACTGTATTTCAGAAAAATAGAGTACCTTTTGTGTTTTGAAATAGAAAATGTTCTTAACTTCTCATATTCTTAACTTAAAAATTACCAATGCTTTTACAACCTTTCATACCTTGGCCACTATCTGTTTCCCTTAAAAATTTTAGTAATGAGGCTAAACCTAGACTATTGGATTTCCACTTACATTATCAGCTGCAACAACACATACATTTAACACCTATATGTAATTCATGTTTGAAAACTTGCTTTAACTTCAAAATGAGAGAAATTATAACTACATATTAAAATGACACAATAATGTTCCTTTTTGATTACTAATTGAAGGAAAGAACACGTTTCTTCTTCTCTTCTTCCTAATCCATTTCATGAAATGACCAGTTTCACTCCTATTGATAAAGATAGCTTTATGGCAGCTTCACCACCACAACACATGCACCAGCTCTTCCAATGTTGACAGGAACTTCCTAACAGAGAAAAAAAACCAAACAAATAAACAAACAAGGAAAGAAATACTGTCTTAATGAACTTTGTCTTCAGCATTATATATATATATGTATATATATATATGTATATATATATATATATATATAATATACCATGTTGGAGTTGAACAAGTCCTTAGCTATTCTGGTCCAATCTTCACCTGGTATAAAGATGGAAATTGCAGCCTAAATAACTGTCCAGTGTGGTGGAAAGAATATATTATTTAAATGATGTAAAGCTGAGTCTGAGAAGCAGGTGATTTTGGTTGATAATTTTCTCATTTGAAAAATTACAGCTAATAAAAATTACAGCTAAAATTATTAGCTTGAAATCCTTCAAAGTTTTTGTTAGGGTTAAGTGAGATAATGAATAAAAATAATTTGGCAGATAGTGGTTATAATTCCATTATTTGTTAGTTCTCTTTCACTCTTTCCAAGGTCACACAATGAAACAGTGAAAATCCAGGAATAGAATCTAGGTCCCTTAAGCTACTGGTCTGTAATTTTCAGAAAAGTAAATTCCACAAGCTTAGCAAACATTTTGGTTATTGTATTTGACTTAACAACTCCTTGTTTGCTTTTTTTTTCTTCCATTCCTAGCTGGTTCTAAACACTGATAAAATAAGGAGCTACCTGCATGGCAGAATTTGAGTGTTTCTGAGGGTCTTAACAAATCAAATTGTTGGAGGAGATAGAAAGCCATTGTCAGCTGTCATTATATTAATACATATTTCTTTAGAACAGTAACTAGCTTACCGTGTAGAATATAGAACAGCATGAAGTCAGTATAAGGGAAGGTGAAGTTTGATACAAAATAAAAATGTTTGCCTGTTTGTGGAAATGATGAATTAATCATACTTTATTATTTTTTTATTAAGCTGCCATTTAATTAACAGAACACCATTAGATATTTTTTTAATAAATCCAGTATTATCACTAGAAAAAAATGTCAAAAGCATCAAGTTTGCCTTTAGCATCCCCAAGATGTCCTTCTTGTACTCTCCTTAGAATTTCTTCTGTTAGATACCCAGCATTCTTGAGAGGGTTTAATCCAGTCTCTCATTGTTCACTAAATTCCTTGAATGACTGATTAAGAATTAAGAGTGTTGTAGTTTATACAATCTCTATAAAAGGGGACTGAAAAAAATTTCCCCTGGTCAACAACCAATAAGAAGACGCAGATATTTGTTGATGAGGACATTGCACTTTGGTTCTCAAGTCATAATACATACTTAGAAAGTTGGCCAGAGTAAGGCTTTCAAATTATTGAATTGGATTCACTTGAGTAAAGCTTTTAAATTATCAAATTGGATTCACTTTTCTATGAAAGGAATGAGTCCATAAAGCCAAGAGAATGCTCTGTTCTCTTTCATATAAGTACTGATGGATCCTGCCAATGATAAATTAGATCAACTGTACTCAATAGTATAGGTAAAGCAATTACTGCAAATTTCACTAAAAGATTCTGGGTAGGCCCTAATTCCAAACATATATTGTAAAGACTTTTATTAAAACCTGAAATGTACTAATTTCAATACTTTCAATGACAGTACCTCTTTCCATTCATCTTTCTGTGCGTCATATGACTCAACAGTGTTCAAATAAGTATGTCCATCATATCCTCCAACCACATAGAGTTTGTCTCCAAGGGGACATACAGCAACAGCATCTCGAGGAACACTCAGAGGTGCTACAGTTGACCATGAATCATTTTTTGGATCATACCTTAAGAGTTTAGGAAGACAATTAAAAGATGAAGTCCGATAATGTTAAAAATAATAGACATTAATAAAATGTATACTTATCCAATAAAAGGAATCAAAAACACCTTATAAATAGCAAGTTTAGTCTAATAAATGTTAAAAATAAGTACATGAAAAATTCTTTTCAACCATAAGACATCACTCAAAGCATATCAAAAATGTATTTCCTTTCCAAAGTACTATGCATCCTTTGATTAGTACTTAGATTCTCTATAAGGAAATTTCACATATTAGCATCTTATCTTTACGAGAAAAACGTCCCCTCTCTCTTTTAGTATGCTGGTTGGAGAGCTTTTGTTTTTCTCTTATTCTTTGGTTATCAAAAGTTTTTTGTGAGATGCCTTATCTTGTTCATGTGAGAGCCCACATTTCAAGTAAATCTGAATATAATTGCCTTCTTGTTTTGTAGAATGTAGTACCCTGGTTTTAGTATTATTTGTAGTTAGAATGACCATAGTTTTATCCTATCATTTTCCCCATGAGTGTTCCAATTTATCTTCACAGGAGGAATTTTTCCCATTTTAATCTGAAGTTAACTCTTTATCCCTAAACCTTTTCTGTAAGCTAAATGAAAGAGAATTCAGTAAGTAATAAAACCTTCTCCAGGAATTCTTTCCTAAAATTTGAAGCCTTTTAAAAAAAAGCATAATACTAAAATCTGAAAGGGGTGGACAATAAAAGAAAACTTACATAATTATACATGAAAATATTCTCTGCTTTTATATTGGCCTATTTGTAAAACCCAGTGAAAAAAGTTTATTTTACAGAATAAATTTTTATTTATTACCTTCTACTAATGTTCTTAAATTTCTATTACCTCTTTTATTTCTGTTTTCATCTCTTAAGATATATTCTAAATTATCTGATCTTGGCTTCCATTTGAACTTGATCTCACATCCAGTAATATTTTTAATAATATCTGAAATCAGCAAGAATTAAAATAACCTCAGTGTTCCATACATATTGTTGATTGTCATGTAGCATATCATCTTCAATTCTGCTGTTGTAATAAAACCCAGAACCAGAAAATCCATAACTGTATGCTTTAGCTAAGCTAAATGTTCAACAATAATTTGCTATTATTAATTGGTGCTACCCTCAACTAACTGACTACATACCTAAATGAATGGTGAACCAGGGCTCACAGAAGGATTTCCTTACAAATTTGCATCTAAACTTGACTTTCCTGTATGTGCATGATAATTAATGCTCAAAGATCTGTCTAATGTTAATATTATCTCATTATTGTTTGATTAACAAGAGATATTTGGTTAACATTGAATCTTTTGAAGAAAAAAATTGTCAATAACGTTACTATCTGTAAAGACACACAGGAGAAGTTATTAAAGAAAAAGTTAGCACTTATTTGCAGAACATAAGGAATAACATGGAGGGCATTAGGAGAAGGAAGGGAAGAATGAAGGAGGGGGGGAATCAGAAGGGGAGATGAACCATGAGAGTATGGACTCTGAGAAACAAACTGAGGTTTTTAAAGGGGTGGGGGACTGGGTTAGCCTGGTGATGGATATTAAGGAAGACACATACTGAATGGAACACTGGGTGTTATATGAAAACGATGAATCATGGAACACTACATCAAAAACTAATGATGTACTGTATGGTGACTAACGTAACAAAATAAAATAAAATTTAAAAAAAGTTAGCCACTATATCACTTTCAAATTAAAATAACATCATGTATCTCCCTTTTTGTTTTTGTTTTCTGTCTCTCCTTACTTTGAATACAGTATATATATTCTAGTAGAAACAAAGTGGAGTCTGAAGTAAAGAGAATTAGCTATGGACTTATTCCTACACTTAGAGAAATTAGAAATAATTTGCTTGACTACTTTGCCTCAATTTTCTCATCAACATTATAGAAATAGTAATCCCTGAATCAACCAACTTGTTTATGTGATGATTTTAGAAACATTTAAATTATTACCTTAAATAATTGAATGAGATTCTTTTTTTTTTTTAAAGATTTTTATTTATTTATTTATTTATTTATTTATTTATTTATTTGAGAGAGAGAATGAGAGAGAGAGAGCAGGAGAGGGGGGAGGGTCAGAGGGAGAAGCAGACTCCCTGCAGAGCAGGGAGCCCGATGCGGGACTCAATCCTGGGACTCCAGGATCATGACCTGAGCCGAAGGCAGTCGCTTAACCAACTGAGCCACCCAGGCGCCCTTGAATGAGATTCTTAAGGTACTGAGTAGGCCAACACTGTTTTAGTTGTAGAAAACAGTCAGAAAAATTGTCTCAGACATAAAAATGAGGATTATCTGATTCCATAGAATGTGAACTTTTGATTGGCTTTCTACCAATAGAACTATTTTACAACTCTGTAGGTGTTGTTGTAGAAAACTGTTTTCTTGTACAAATGAATTTTGCCTAATGGAGATAGAATTAATTTCCACCATGTAGAAATGGCCACCAAAGATTAAATTTTACTCTCCTTAGGATATTAACTACTTTTGCACCTATTAACATTTTTTTTTCAGTATTCCTAATTGTCTATATGTCTTTTCTTCAAAGACTCTTTTGCACCAGTTTTAACATCTTATGGGTTACCTCATTAATTAATGAATCATAAAATCCTTGACCCATGTTAATTTTATATTTGTATGAAAGTCATAATTATAATATTTTGAAAATTATATATTAACATTAACCATTTTCTCAAGGTCTTTTCAAAGAAAATGCCAATAACGGGATAATAATAGTAGTAACAATACTGGTCATTACAAAAATAATACAAACAAAAACAACCATCAACTAACTTCTACTGAGTACTTAACAGGTGCAAGACAATGTACTAAGTTCAATATCATTTATTATATTGTACTCTATGGATTGACACTGTAATTATTCCTTTTTTTTTTTTCACATGAGGAAACTGATGTTTGTGGATGTAAAATAACTGGGTCAAGGTCACCTAACTTGTAAATAGTGAAACTGGGATTTGAACGCAGATTTGTGTGTCTCCAAACCAAATACTTTTAACTAGTATGCTATATATTTTTTAGTACATGTGAAGTGCTCTTTTTCCCATTAATTTTTTTCAAGATTTTATTTATTTATTTGAGAGAGAGCACGAGTGGTGTGAGGGGCAGGGGGAGAAGCAGGTTCTCTGCTGAGCAGGGAGCCTGATGTGGGACTCTACCCCAGGACTCCAGGATCATCACCTGAGCTGAAGGCAGATGTTCAGTTGACTGAGGCACCCAGGTGCCTCTCCATTAAATTTTTTAATTGTATCTGAATATTTTAAAAAATCGGTATATTTGGAAATGTAATTATGTCAGTAAATAAGGTTAAACATTTAATTATTAGGATGTTTGTATATATTTAATTTTGAAGTCTGCACTATGAACTTTATCAAAAAATATGAACTGAGTTTATGTTTTTCTAGTTCTGTGTGTAAATGTCTATTTAAATTAGTATCAACACTTTAAGAAATTGTTAGGTTAATTTTATAGTGAACAGTCTGTTGTCCTAAAATAGAGCCCAACTCCTTTCTCTTTCAGGTATTAACATACAATTCCACAATGTCAGGGGTTCATAAAGTAAAGCCAGGGAAATGCTGGCATAGTAAGCGGTTATAAGATGGTTATTTAAGTAAAATATTTTGGGGTGCCTGGGTGGCTCAGTTGGTTAAGTGACTGCCTTTGGCTCAGGTCATGATCCTGGAGTCCCTGGATTGAGTCCCGCATCGGGCTCCCTGCTCGGCAGGGAGTCTGCTTCTCCCTCTGACCTTCCCCCCTCTCATGTACTCACTCTCTCTCATTCTCTTTCTCTCAAATAAATAAATAAATAAATCTTTAATTAAAATATTTTGTGTATTCTAGATTTTTTTTCTTATGAAATGTGTCCTTTTCCTTACCAAACTTAGTTTTGTAGACCTATACATTTAGGTACAAGGAACCAAGCAAATGCAACACAAGTTATACCATTAAGATCTAACAAAAAGCCTTCAAAGCTGTAGTCAAACAAAGCATGGATTCTAACATCCATAACAAAAATCTCTTACTAACTTGGATTTATTACAAGAAAATTGCTGTCATAAGGGCTTAAGACCTTATCTCTGTCTATATATTTACATGATTTAATTTTTAATTAAGATGAAATTTTTGTGAAGTCAGGTTCAGTTTTCATAGTAACAAACTTTTATGACCTTTTATTTACTAGATATAATCATATAACTGAGATATCACACAGTCAGAAGTGACACAGCTCTGATCTCAGGCTAGTAAAATCCATGGGAAGTAGTAGTACACATGTCTTGTGAAAGATATAGGGATATTACTGATATATATATAGAACTGGAGCAAGAGATTACTGATTGAAGATTATACTAGAAGAACTAAGGCCTAAGAAGCATCACGGCTGAGACTCTTAAACAAAATAAGACATTTATTTTTTAGTATTTATTTATCTATTTGAGAGAGAGAGAGAAAGGAGGCACAGAGGGAGATAGAGAGAATCTCAACCGACTTCCTGCTGAGTGTGGATCCTGATGCAGGGCTTGATCTCACAATCCTAAGATCATTACCTGAGTCAGATGCTTAACCAACTGAGCCACCCAGGTGCCCCAATAAAGAATCAAAACACACACAGGCACACACTCATAAAATGGCCCAGGAAACACACACCTAAGAAAGGTCTGAAAAGGCCTCAAGTCTTCATGCTGGCTTGACCCCAGTCACAGAACATAACCTGCCTATTAGTGAGGTTTCCCTATGAATGGAGCCAATCTTCAGAGACTGGGAAAGGTATCTGTTATTTCAAATGCCCAGTTTTCCACAAAAGATCACAAAGAATACAAATAAACAGGAAAGTGAGTTTCATTCAAAAACAAAACAAAACAACAACAAAGAAATCTCCAGAAACCATCCCTGCAGAAACACAGGCTTCCGATTTACAAGATAAAGCCATTAAGATGACTGTCTTATATATGCTCAAAGAGCTAAAAGAAAAACAGACTAAAGGGAACCAAAAGATCAGGAACAAAAAGAAAACTAAAGGAAATCAAAGATGATATATGAACAAAATGAGGATGATAACAAAGGGAAATAAATTATGAAGAACCAAACAGAAAATCTGGGGCTGAAAAAATAAAATCACTGAATTGAAAAATCACTAGAGGGGTTCAGTAGGAGACTCAGACAGGCAGAAGAAAAAATAAGTTAACTTGAGACAAGTCATTCAAAATGATCAAGTCTAGGGAGCAAAAAGAATAAAGAAAAGTGAACAGAGTCTAAGAGACTTATGAGACATCATCAAGTGGATCAACATAGGCATTTTGGAAGTCCCAGAAGAAGAGGAAGAGGAAGAAATAATATTTGAAGAAATAATAGTTAAAACTTCGCAAATTTTAAGTAAACATGAATCCGCAAATCCAAAAATCTAAGTGAACTTCAAGTAGGACAAATCTAAACAGACCCACACTGGGGTGATATAATAAAACTGCTGAACATCAAAAACAAAGAGACAATCTTGAAAGAGAAAAACAATTTTTGACACACAAGTGATCCTCAATAAGACTATGAGCAAATTTCTCATTAAAGAACAGAAAGAAGTAGGAAGATACATTTAAACTGCTTAAAGAAAAATCCTGTCAACTGAGAATTCTCTAACTGGCAAAATTGCCCTTCAAAAAAGAGGGAAATATTAAGACATTTCCAGATAAACAATGGGTAAATGAGTTTATTACAAGTAAATCTGCCCTATAAGAAATTCTAAAGTTAGTCCTTCAAGTTGTAATAAAAAAAATACTAAACAGTAACTCAAAGTCATATGAATATATAAAGTTCTCTGGTAAAAGTAAAAACATGGACAGATATAAAAACTATTTATTATTTTAATTTTAGTTTATATCTCTACTGTTTTTCTATAGGCCTTAAAAGACAAAAGCATGAAAATAATTAAAAACTATGTTAGTAGAGGGGTGCCTGGGTGGCTCAGTCAGTTTCTTGATTTTAGCTCAGGTCATGATCTCAGTGTTGTTGGACTGAGCTCTGCCTTGGGCTACATGCTCAGTGGAGAGTCTGCTTGAGATACTCTCCCTCCTCCACTCCTTATGACCCCCTCCCCCTCTCTCTCAAATAAATAATCTTAAACAAAGCTATATTAATACGTACACAATATATAAAGACATAATTTATTATATCAAAAACATAAAGTAGGGAAGAGGGCAGACCTGTAAAGATTAGAGTATTCTTATGCAATTGAAGTTAAGTTGGTATCAATTTAAAATAGACTGGTAAATGTCTAGGCTGTTACATGTAATCCCCATGATAGCCACAAAAGAAATAATTTTAGAATATACAAAAAAAGGAATTAAGAGCATTATCAAAACTTGTCACTATGAAAAATCAACTAAACACAATGAAGGCAAGAAGATAGGATATGAGGGACAAAAAACTATAAAATATATGAAAACAAATACTGAAATGGCTATATTAAATCTTTCTCAATAATCACTTTAAATGTCAATGGATTAAATTCCCCTATTAAATGTCATACCTTGGTAGAAGGATTAAAAAAACAAAAAAACAAAAAAAACAAAATCCAGCTATATGCTGTCTACAAGAGACTCATTTTAGATCTAAGGAAGCACATATGTCAAAAGTGGAACAATGGAAAAAAAATCGAGGTAAATGGTAACCAAAAGACAGTAAGGGTGAATATACTAATATTATACAAAATAGACTTTAAGACAAATGCTGTTTAAGAGAAAAAAAGCACATTATATAATAATGAAAAGGTCAATTTACAAAAAACATATAACAATTATAGACATAAAAGGACCAAACACCAAAGTTTCTAAATACATGAAAGAAACATTGACAGAATTAGAGGGAGAAATAGCTCTACAGTAATAGGAGAATTTAATTCTTCACTTTTCATAATAGGTTGAATGACCAGACAGAAGATAAGTAAATACATAGAAGACTTGAACATTATAGACCATTTGAACCTAACAAATATATATATATATGTATATATATATATACATATATATATGTATTTGACAAAATCATATATATTTTCAACAACAAACAGCAAGCATATATATAAACACATATATATATAAACACATATATATATTCTAATATGTTCTACCTAATAAAAACAGAAGAAACATTTTTTCTCAAGTAAACATGGAAAATTACCCAAGATAGAACACATGTTAGCACATAAAACAAATTTTAATAAATTTAAAAATGTTAGGGGCGCCTGGGTGGCTCAGTCATTAAGCGTCTGCCTTTGGCTCAGGTCATGATCTCAGGGTCCTGGGATCGAGCCCCACATTGGGCTCCCTGCTCCACGGGGAGCCTGCTTCTCCCTCTCCCACTCCCCCTGCTTGTGTTCCCTCTCTCGCTGTGTCTGTCTCTGTCAAATAAATAAATAAAATCTTTAAAAAAAAATTAAAAATGTTGAAAACATGCAAAGTCTTTTCACAATGAAATGAAACTATAAATCAACAGCAGAAGGAAACCTGGAGTAACCACAAATATATGAAAATGAAAGAACATTCACTTAAAAAAGCCAATGGGTCAAAGAATATATCATAAGGAAAATTAGAAAATAAAATGAAAATGAAAGCATGACATACCATATCTTATGGGATGTGGAGAAAGCAGGGCTATGTGGAAAATCTATGGCTATAAATGCTTCCATTTAAAAGAAAGAACAATTTCAAATCAACAACCTAACTTTACACCTTAAGAAAATATAAAAAGAAAAACTAACCCCAAAGCTAACATAAGGAAGGGAATAACAGAGATTAGACAATAAACAAATAATGAAGAAAATTTAAAAAGAGAAAATCAATGAAATTGATAGTTGGTTCTGCAAAATGATCAACAAAAATGATAAAACTTTAGCTAGTTGAATACCAGAAAAAGAGAAAACTCAATTGAAATCAACAATGAAAGAGGGGAAATTAGGACGTTTCAGTGCAAGATGGTAAGATAGAAAGATCCTGAATTCACTTCCTCCAAAGAACACACCTAATTACACCAAATAAAGAACAATTCCCCTGAATAAGAACGGAGGGCCAATGAACAGCTTCTGTACAACAAAAGGGAAAATGGCAAAGGAGAACAGCAAGAGAGAATGAGAGAGAGTAATAAAGGGAATCCCTAACCTCCACACTGCAAACTGCAGTATGGAAGGATAGTAAGGAGGGATTAGGAACAGATTTCTCCATCCTTGGGCACAGAAAAGAAGTCACAATTTAAAAGACCACCTAGAATGTAAAAGAGACAGCACTAGAACACCACCAAATGGCAGAGGAACTGCAGCAATGCTTATCAGATCAGAAGGACTAGAGAAGAACAGGTTTATGTCCCCCCTCTACCTTAAAAGCTCAGAAGGGATCAGGGTCCAGTGGTGATAACTGGTTTGCTGCCTCAGCAAGTCCCAATCACTTTGGGGCACAGAAAAAACACCACGGTTTACAAAGGATGGGGAGCTGTGGGAATGCTCTCTGGGTCACTTTTCCTCCAAGGTAGGAGGTGTGGAGAAGTGAATTGGAGGGGATATTTTGGAGGATAAACGTGAGTGGAGGAATGGAGGGAGTTTCCTTAAGCCAGCTACCAGAAAGTGATAGAGCTCTGGAGGGAAAAATCAGAACTTTTATAAATCTACTCCAGTGGGAGACATCCCTGCCTTAAAGCTGCTCGGTTGGCAAGTCAGGGCAGAATCCTAGGTGAGACACTGTGTCTTAGGATCCCCGGGTCATGGAAATAATGGGGGTGCCTGAGCCAGCAGAGTTCCCAAGCATTGGAGCAGGGAAACTGATGAGGGTCAGCAAGCCCGGAAGGGGGCTATCAGACCGGTTTGCCATAAACGTTGAACAGCAGCACATTCAGGTGACCACTCTCCCCTTGGGCCCTGAAAAGGCAGAAACGTGGCCAACCTCAGCCTTCCCCCAGGCGAGGCAGCATGGGTACATGCACAATCAAGTGACCATTCTCTGTGCAGGCCCCTGCAAAGAGCAGAAATGTGGGTGATCCTCTGCTTTCCCCCAGGAGGGGCAGCATGGGTGCTCACCAGAGGAGTCTGTAGAGTTTTGCACTCACAGAAGTGAAGATTGATTTTCCCTGAGGTTTTACTGAAGAGAAGGGGTTAAGATGGTTCAGCTCCAGGGCTGGAGATCAGGGCACAGCCATTTTTATCTTCATCCTCTGAAGTAGCACAGAAAACCTTCAGAGAAAAAAAAAGCCACATAGAAGAACCCAAAGCAGCTTACATTGAGCCCAGCTCCCTGGCAAGAGGCAGTGCAACTGCGCCCAGCCAAAGACTCCTGAAATTAAGTGTAACAGGACCCTTTTCCAGAAGACCAGCTGTAACATCAAGAGAATAAAAAGTTTACCAAGCACACAGAACTGCAAAACTCCAGTGCTAGGGACAAATATTATATTATAGAAGTCTAGGTTTTTTCTCATGATTCTTTTATTGTTCAGTTTAAAATTTTCCTTTTTTTCCCCTATGTTTTTAATTTAAATTCAATTAGCCAAATTATAGTACATCATTAGTCTCAGATGTAGTGTTCAATAATTTATCAGTTTCATATAACACCAGTGCTCATCATATCACATGACCTCCTTAATGTACATCACTTTCTCAACAAGTTTCTTATTATATCAACTCTTTGTTCTAGGTTTTTTTTTTTAACTTTCATTCTTACATTTATATTTTATAGATATACTCTTAATTTTTGGCTTCATTACAATGTATTCAATTTTATTTTTTGTATATATACATTTATTATATATACCTTTCTTTACAATTTTGGGATTTAGTGTCTTCTAACAAACAGACCAAAATGCACCCAGGACCAAGTGGATCACCTTGTTTTGTCCACCTTGGAGATTATAATCTTTCTTTCATCCTTTTTTTTTTTTTCAATTTTGTTTCATTTTGGTTTCTGACCTCTTCAGATTTGTCTAGTGTGTATTTCAATTGGGTCTTGGTTGATATATCTGATTTTGTTGCTTTTATCCATTCTACTTAGCACCAAATGACTAGAAGGAGAAATTCACAACAAAGGAAAAAAAAACAGTGGTAATACTTTATGCCACATATCTAAGTAGTATGTATATAAGTAAAATGTTAGGAACGCCTGGGTGGCTCTGTTGGTTAAGCAGCTGCCTTCAGCTCGGGTCATGATCCCAAGGTTCTGGGATTGAGTCCCACATCAGGCTCCCTGCTCAGGGGGGAGTCTGCTTCTCCCTCTGCCTCTGCCCCTCTCCCTGCTTGTACTCTCACTCTCTCTCTCTCTAGCAAATAAATAAATAAAATCTTTAAAAAAAATAAGTAAAATGTTAAAGCTGGAATTCATGATAATGATTATAAAGTTACTGGTTGTGCTTGTAAAAGCATAAAAGACACTAGAGAATCTCTTAGTGGAGAAATGAGATCTAATCAGGCCAAAATTAAAAATGCTCTAACTGAGATGCAGTCTAAATTGGATGCTCTAACAGCTAGAGTAAATGAGACAGAAGAGAGAGTCAGTGACATAGAAGACAAGATGATGGAAAGGAAGGAAACTGAGGAAAAGAAAGAAAAACAATGAATGGACAATGAGGGGAGGCTTTGAGAAATCAGCGACACCATAAAGCGGAACAATATTAGAATTACTGGGGACCCAGAAGAAGAGAAAGAGAGAGAGGGGCCGAAGGTATATTTGAGCAAATCATAGCTGAAAACTTCCTTAATCTGGGGAAGGAAACAGGCATTCAAGTCCCAGAGGTAGAGAGAATGCCCCCCCAAATCAATAAAAATAGATAAACATCCTGATATATAATAGTAAAGCTTGAAAATTTCATAGATAAAGAGAAAATCCTGAAAGCAGCTCAATGCAAGAGCTCCTTAACCTACAATGGTAGAAATATTAGACTGGCAACAGACCTATCCACAGAGAGCCTGACAGGCCAGAAAGGGCTGGCATGATATATTCAGGGTACTAAATGAGAAAAACATGCAGCCGGCAACAGACCTATCCACAGAGAGCCTGACAGGCCAGAAAGGGCTGGCATGATATATTCAGGGTACTAAATGAGAAAAACATGCAGCCATTAATACTTTATCCAGCAAGGCTGTCATTCAGAATAGAAGGAGAGATAAAGACCTTCTAGGACAAACAGAAGCTAAAAGAATTTGTGATCACTAAACCAGCCCTGCAAGAAATATTAAAGGGGATCCTGTAAGTGAAGAGAGAGACCAAAAGTAACATAGACCAGAAAGGAACAAAGATAATCTACAGAAACAGGGACTTTACAGGTAATAAAATGGCACTATTTTCATATCTTCCAATAGTTACTCTGAATGTAAATGGGCTAAATGGTCCAATCAAAAGACACGGAGTATCAGATTGGAAAAAAAATAAAAATAAAAAGCAAGGCCCATCGGTATACTGTCTAGAAGAGACTCATTTTAACCCTAAAGACACCTCCAGATTGAAAGTGAGGGAGTGGGGAATCATTTACCATGCCAATGCACATCAAAAGAAAGTTGGGGTAGCAATCCTCATATCATATCAGACAAATTAGATTTTAAACCAAAGATTATAGTAAAGGATGAAGAGGGACACTATATCATATTTAAAGGTTCTACCCAACAAGAAGATGTAACAATTATAAATATTTATGCTCCTAACTAGGGAGCAGGCAAGTATATCAACCAATTAATAACCAAATTAAAGCAATACATTGATAATAGTACAATAATAGTGGGGCACTTCAACACCCCACTGACAGCAATGGACAGATGATCTAAGCAGAAGATCAACAAGGAAACAAGGGCTTTGAATGACACACTGGACCAGATGGACTTAACAGATAAATACAGAGCATTCTATCCTAAAGCAACAGAATACACATTCTTCTCGAGTGCACATGGAACACTCTCCAGAATAGATCACATACTGGGTCACAAATCAGGTTTCAACTAATACCAAAAAATTGGGATTATTCCCTCCATATTTTCAGAACACAATGCTTTGAAATTTGAACTCAACACAAGAGGAAATTTGGAAGGAACTAAAACACTTGGAGGTTAAAGAGTACCCTACTAAAGAATGAATGGCTCAACTAGGAAATTAAAAAAGAATTTTAAAAAATCATGGAAACTAATCAAAATGAAAACACAACTGTTCAAAATCTTTGGGATGCAGGAAAGGTGGTCCTAAGAGGGAAGTATGTAGTAATACAAACCTTTCTCAAGAAACTGGAAGTTTCAAATACACAAGTTAATCTTATATCTAAAGGATCTGGAGAAAGAACAACATATAAAACCTAATCCAAGCAGGAGATGAGAAATAATAAAGAACAGAGCAGAGATCAATGAAATAAAAACCAAAAGAACAATAGAACAGATCAATGAAACTAGGTTCTTTAAAGAATTATTATGATTGATAAAATCCTAGCCAGACTTATCAAAAAGAAAATAGAAAGTACCCTCGGGGCCCTGGGTGGCTCAGTTGGTTAAGCGACTGCCTTCGGCTCAGGTCATGATCCTGGAGTCCCTGGATCGAGTCCTGCATCGGGCTCCCTGCTTGGCAGGGAGTCTGCTTCTCCCTCTGACCCTCCCCCCTCTCATGCTCTCTCTCTCTCTCAGTCTCTCTCTCTCAAATAAATAAATAAAATCTTTAAAAAAAAAAAGAAAATAGAAAGTACCCAAATTAATAAAATAAAATCATGAATGAAAGAGGAGAGACCACAAGCAACACCAAGGAAATACAATTTTAAAAATATATTATGAGCCATTAAATGCCAACAAATTAGGCAATCTGGAAGAAATTGATTAATTCCTGGAAACATAAACTACCAGAACTGGAACCAGAAGAAATAGAAAATCTGAAGAGCCCCATTACCAGCAAAGAATTGACGTAGTAATTAAAAATCTCTCAACAAACAAGAGTCCAGGGCTGGATAGCTTCCCAGGGGAATTCAACCAAACATTTAAAGAAGAATTAATACCTATTCTTCTGAAGCTGTTTCATAAAATAGTAAGGCAAGGAAAACTTCCAAACTTGTTTTATGAGGGCAGCATAGAGAGTTCCAAACAAGCTGAACCCAAATACTATTTTCCACAATTTTTTGTACATTCAAATATCACAACACATAATAATTAAAATATGAGTGGTTAATGATAAAGAAAAAAATTAAAAGCTGCAAGACAAAAGCAAAAAGTTAGCTACAAAGGAAAACTTAAAAGCAAAAAGTAAGCTACAAAGGAAAACTTACAAGGCTATCAACAAATTTTTTAGCAGAAACTTTGCAAATAAGAAAGGAATGGCATGATGTATGCAAAGTGCTGAAAAGAAAAAAAAACTATGGCTACAAATACTCTGTTCAGTAAGTTTATCTTTCAGATTTGAAAAAGTAATAAAGAATTTTCCAAGACAATCAAAAGGTAAGAGTTCATCACTACTAAACCAGCCTTACAAGAAATGAAGGGACTTTTATAAATGGAAAACAAATGGCCATAATTACACTTAAGGACATTATGAATAAAAGAAGTAAAATATGACAACATATACATAAAACATGGATGAGGTAGTAAAAAAGAAGCAAAGAAAAAAAGTCCTGAGGGACATCACTCCAGTGGCTAAGCGGGGGGTGGAACCCTCGCAGGACAGTGTGGTCTCAGGACCCTCAGGGTCACAGAAAGACTGGGGGTGCCTGAGTGCAGCAGAGCTCCCAGGTACCAGAGCAGGGAAGTCTGATGCAGAGACGGAGCAGAGGAGCGGGATCTCAGCTCAGGGTTGCCATAAACCGTGATCCGTGGCACAGTCGGGCCACTGCACTTCCAGCAGGGTCCCAACAAGCGGCAGATCTGGGGAGACTCCCCTTGCTCCCCCGGGGAGGAGCGGCACAAGAGCGCACCACAGGGATCTGCTGGGTTTGGAGACTCCACACAAGGTCGTGCGCTGGAGATAGAAACGATCGGTCCCAGGCCGGGTGAGCACAGAGTGCAGCTGGAGACCTGGGAGATGGGAGTGATTGACTGCTTTTCTCCGGGGGCTCACTGAGGAGTGGGGCCCCAAGTTCTCAGCTCCTCCGGGGTGGAGATTGGGAGGCCACCATTTTCACTCTCATCCTCCAAAGCTGTACGGAAAGCTTGCAGGGAACAAAAGCTCCTGAGAGCAAACCCTAGCAGATTACTTAGCTGGGACCCGGCAAGGGGGTTGCAATTCCACCTCCGGCAAAGACATTTGGGAACCACGGCAACAGGCCCCTCCCCCAGAAGATCAGCAAGAACAGCCAGCCAAGACCAAGTTTGCCGATCAATGAGAACGGCAGAACTCCAGAGCTAAGGGAATACTGCACGTAGAATTCATGGCTTTTTTACCATGACTCTTTAGTCTTTCAAAGTTAATTTTTTTTAACTCTCTTTTTTTTTTTGAACTTTTCTTTTTCCCTTTTTCAACCAACATCTTATCAATCCCTTTTTTAAAAATAACATTTTTATTTTTCATTTTTAGAGTCATATTCTATCCCTTCATAGTAGTTATCCTTATTTTTGGCAAATATATATATATATATATATATATATATATATTTATATATATATGTGTTCTCTCTTAAAATATATATATAACATATATATAACATATATATATAACATATATATATATGTTCTCTCTTTAAAATTTTGAGATACAGTTTCTTCTAACAGATCAAAAAAATACCTTAAATCTCTAGTGTATGGCTTTGTTCTAGTTTCCTGCCTCATCACATAATCTCCCTTTTTTAAAAAAATCCTATTCTTTCTTTTTTCAACCAACTTTATCTTATCAATTCCTTTTGTAAAATCTTTTATAGTTTTCATCTTTACAGTCATATTCCATCCCTTCATCGTATTAACCTTTATTTTTGTACATATATAAGTTTTCCTTTCTTTAAAATTTCAGAAGGCACTTTCTTCTACCAGACCAAAATATACCCAAAATCTAGTGTGTGGCACTGATCTATGCACCAGCCTGATCATATCTGATCATATTCTGTTTTTTTGTTGTTTTGATTTGTTTTTGTTAGTTTTTATCTTTTTATTTTTCTTTCTTCTTTCTTTCCCTTTCTTTCCCCCTGGTTTCAGGCCTTTTCTGATTTGTTTGGTGTATATTTTTTTGAGATGTTGTTACCCTGTTAGCATTTTGTTCTCGCATTCATATATTCTCCTCTGGACAAAATGACAAGATGGAAAAAGGCACCTCAACAAAAAGAACAAGAGGCAGTACCGGCTGCCAGGAACCTAATCAATACGGACATTAGTAAGATGTTGGAACTAGAGTTTAGAATGATGATTTTAAAGATACTAGCTGGGCTTGAAAAAAGCATAGAAGTTATTAGAGAAACCCTTTCTGGAGAAAGAAAAGAACTAAAACCTAACCAAGTCGAAAACAAAAAGGCTATTAAATGAAGTGCAATCAAAAATGTAGGCTCTAACTGCTAGGATAAGTGAGGCAAAAGAGTGAATTAGTGATATAGAAGACCAAATGATGGAAAATAAAGTAGCTGAGAGAAAGAGAGATAAACAACTACTGGATCACGAGGGCAGAATTCGAAAGATAAGCGATACCATAAGACGAAACAACATTAGAATAATTGGAATCCCAGAAGAAGAAGAAAGAGAGAGAGGGGCAGAAGGTATATTGGAGCAAATTATAGCAGAGAACTTCCCTAATTTGAGGAAACAGGCATGAAAATCCAGGAGGCACAGAGAACCCACCTCAAAATCAATAAAAATAGGTCAACACCCCGACATCTAATAGTAAAACTTACAAGTCTCAGAGACAAAGAGAAAATCCTGAAAGCAGCTCGGGAGAAGAGATATGTAACCTACAATGGAAGAAACATTAGATTGGCAACAGACCTATCCACAGAGACCTGGCAGGCCAGGAAGGACTTGCATGATATATTCAGAGCATTAAATGAGAAAAATATGCAGCCAAGAATACTATATCCAGCTAGGCTGACTCTGAAAAACAAACTGAGGGTTCTAGAGGGGAGGGGGTGGGAGGATGGGTCAGCCTAGTGATGGGTATTAAAGAGGGCACATTCTGCATGGAGCACTGGGTGTTATATGCAAACAATGCATCATGGAACACTACATCAAAAACTAATGATGTAATGTATGGTGATTAACATAACATAATATAATAATAAAAGAAAATAGAGGCGAGATAAAAAGCTTCCAGTAAAAACAAAAACTGAAGGAATTTGCAAACACGAAACCAGCCGTACAAGAAATATTGAAAGGGGTCCTCTAAGCAAAGAGTGAGCCTAAAAGTAACATAGACCAGAAAGGAACACAGACAATATACAGTAACATTCACCTTACAGGAAATATAATGGCACTAAATTCCTATCTTTCAATAGTTACCCTGAATGTAAATGGGCTAAATGCCCCAATCAAAAGACACAGGCTATCAGACTGGATAAAAAAACAAGACCCATTGATATGCTCTGCAAGAGACTCATTTTAGACCCAAAGACACCCCCAGATTGAAAGTGAGGGAGTGGAAAACAATTTACCTAGCTAATGGACACCAAAAGAAAGCTGGGGTGGCAATCCTTATATCAAACAAATTAGATTTTAAACCAAAGACTATAATAAGAGATGAGGAAGG
>NC_138385.1:45743533-45756778 GCF_054177405.1 Leptonychotes weddellii
ATCCTAAAGGAGAACACAGGCAGCAACCTCTTTGACCTCAGCCGCAGCAACTTCTTCCTAGAAACATCGCCAAAGGCAAGGGAAGCAAGGGCAAAAATGAACTATTGGGACTTCATCAAGATAAAAAGCTTTTGCAAAGCAAAGGAAACAGTCAACAAAACCAAAAGACAACCGACAGAATGGGAGAAGATATTTGCAAGTGACATATCAGATAAAGGGCTAGTATCCAAAATCTATAAAGGACTTATCAAACTCAACACTCAAAGAACAAATGATCCAATCAAGAAATGGGCAGAAGACATGAAGAGACATTTCTGCAAAGAAGACATCCTAATGGCTAACAGACACATGAAAAAGTGCTCAACATTGCTCAGCATCAGGGAAATCCAAATCAAAACCTCAATGAGATATCAGCTCACACCAGTCAGAATGGCTAAAAGTAACAAGTCAGGAAATGACAGATGTTGGCGGGGATGTGGAGAAAAGGGAACCCTCCTACACTGTTGGTGGGAATGCAAGCTGCTGCAGCCACTCTGGAAAACATTATAGTTTCCTCCAAAAGTTGAAAGTAGAGCTACCATACGATCCAGCAATTGCACTACTGGATATTTATCCCAAAGATACAAATGTAGGGTTCTGAAGGGGTACGTGCACCCTGATGTTTATAGCGGTAATGTCCACAATAGCTAAACTGAGGAAATAGTCAAGATGTCCATTGACAGATGACTGGATAAAGAAGATTTTATATATATATATATATATATATATATATATATATATATATATATATACACAACAGAATATTATACAGCCATCAAAAGGAATGAGATCTTGCTATTTGTAATGACATGGATGGAACTGGAGGGTGTTATGCTGAGCGAAATAAGTCAATCAGAGAAAGACATGTGTCATATGACCTCACTGATATGAGGAATTATTAATCTCAGGAAACAAACTGAGGGTTGCTGGAGTGGTGGTGGTAGGAGGGTTGGGGTGGCTGGGTGTTAGACATTGGGGAGGGTATGTGCTATGGTGAGTGCTGTCAATTGTGCAAGACTGTTGAATCACAGATCTGTACCTCTGAAACAAATAATACATGTTAAAAAAAAAAAGAAGGAGAATATAGCAGGAGGGGAAAAATGAAGGGGATAGAATTCAGAGGGGTTGACGAACCATGAGATACGATGGACTCTGAAAAAAACTGAGGGTTCTAGAGGGGAGGGGGGTGGGAGGATGTGTTAGCCTGGTGATGGGTATTAAAGAGGGCACATTCTGCATGGAGCACTGGGTTTTATACGCAAACAATGAATCATGGAACACTACAACAAAAACAAATGATGTAATGTATGGTGATTAACATAACAATAAAAAATAGTAGACTAGAAAAAGAACAAGAATGGATCAGCCACCTGGAGGACCAGAGTAATGGAAAGCAATCAAGCTGAACAGGAGAGAAGAAAATAATAAAAAATGAAAATAAACTTAGAGAACTCAGTGACACCATCAAGCATAGTAACATTTGCATTATAACGATCCCAGAAGGATAAAACTTAGAAAAGCGGACAGAAAATTTATTTGAAGAAATAGTAGCTGGAAACATATGAAATATGGAGAAGGAAACAGTAATCCAGATCCAGGAGGCACAGAAAGCACGCCCAGAATCTACCCAAACAGTTCCATACCAAGACACATAGTAATTAAAATGGCAAAAAAGTGGTGATAAAGAGAAAATTTTAAAAGCAGCAAGGGAAAACAAAACAAAGAAACAAACAAATAAAAAAACCAGTTATATGCAAGGTGAAACCTGTAATACTATAAAGTGATTTTTCAGCAGAAACTTTGCACATCAGAAGGAGTGGCATGATATATTCCAAAGTGCTAAAAGAAAAACAAACAAACAACAACAACAACAAAAACAGCAGCCAAGAATGTGCTCTCCAACAGTGTTATAATACAAAATGGAAATATAAAAAATTTCCCAAACAAAATTTAATGGAATTCATAACCACTAAACCAGCCCTACATGAAATGTTACCTGTCCCTCTTTGAGTGGAATGGAAAGATCATAAGTAGGAGTAAAAATAGTAGGAAACACAGAAGCAGTAAAACAAAATATATCTATAAAAATCAATGAAAGGATTAAAACCTGGGGGAAGAGGAGTAAAGAATGGATTCAAACTTAAGCAACCGTCAACTTAATCTACACTGCTACATGCATAAGATGTTATATTAAAACCTAATGGCAACCACAATTCAGAAACCAGTGATATACAAAAAATAAAGAGAAAGGAATCTAATTATGTCATTTAAAAAGCCAACAAACAATGAGAGAAGAGAGCAGCAGAAGAAAGGAACAAAGAACTACAAAAACAACCATAAAACAAGTAACAACATGTAGTAAGTACAAGCCTATCAGTAATTACTTTGGATGTAAATGGATGAAACACTCCAAGCAAAAGGTATAGTGTGATGGAATGGATGAAAAAGCAAGACTCATCAATATTCTCCCTAAAACAGATTGATTTTAGACCTAAAGACAAATGCAGATTGAAAGTGAAAGGATAGAGAATTTATCATGCAAGTGGATATGAAAAGAAAGCTGGGGTAACAATACTTATATCAGACAAAATAGATTTTAAAACAAAGACTGTAACAAGATACAAAGATGGACACTATAAAATTGCAAAGGGAACAATCAAACAAGAAGATATAACAATTGTAAATATTTATACATCCAACATGGGAGCACCCAAATAAATAAAATATTTAAAAACAAGCATAAGAGAAGAAATTGATATAATACAATAATGGTAGGGAAATGTAATATCTCACTTATGTCAATAGATCAAAACAAAATCAACAAGGAAACAGTGACATTGGATGACACACTGAGCCAGATGGATTTAACAGGTATATTCAGAACATTCCATCCTAAAACAAGAGAATACACATTTTTTTTAAGTGCACAAGGAATATTCACTAGAATAGACCACATATTAGGCCACAAACAGGTTGAAGTTATACCATGCATCTTTTCCAACCACAATGCTATGAAATTAGAAATCAACTACAAGAAAAAATCTGGAAAGAACACTAATTCATGGAGGTTGAATAATGTGCTAATAAACAATGAATGGGTCAACCAAGAAATCAAAGAGTAAATAAAAAATACATGGAGACAAATGAAAATGAAAATACAATGTCCCAAAATCTTTGGAATGTAGCAAAAGCTGTTCTAAGAGGAAAGTTTATAGCAATAAAGGCTTACCTCAAGAAGCAAGAAAAATCTCAAATAAATAACCTAACCTTATATCTAGAGAAGCTAGAAAGAGAACAATAAATGAAAACCAAAACCAGTAGAAGGGAAGATATAACAATGATTAAAGCAGAGATAAATGAAATACAAACTAAAATAAATAAATAAATAAATAATAGAACATACCAATGAAACAAGGATCTGATTCTTTGAAAGGATCAACAAAATAGATGAACTTTAGCCAGTCATAAAGAGAGAGAGAGGGAGGGAGGGAGAGATGACTCAAATGAACAAAATTAGAAATGAAAGAGGAAAAATAACAACTGACACCTCATAAATACAAATAATTATAAGATAATATTATAAAATTATTTGCCAATGAATTGGACGATGTAGAAGAAATGGATAAATTCTTAGAAAAAAAAAATAACTTCCCAAAACTGAATCAGGAAGAAATAGAACCTTTGAACAAAATGATTACTACCAATTAAGTTGAATCAATCCAAAAACTCCCAGCAAGCAAAAGTCCAGGACCAGTTGGCTTCACAGGTGAATTCTACCAAACATTTAAGGAAGAGGTAATACCTATTCTTCTCAAACTATTCCATGAGATAGAAAAGAAATTAAAACTTCTAAATTTATTCTATGAGGCCAGCATTAAGCTGATACCACAGCCAGAATAGACACTAAAAATAGAAAAATAAAGGCCAATATTTCTAATGAACATATGTACAAAAATCCCCAACAAAATATTAGCAAACCAAATCCATAATATATTAAAAGAAATCATTCACCACAATCAAGTGGGATTTATTCCTGTGATGCGAATGTGGCTCAATATTCACAAATCAATTGCTGTGATACATCACATCAACAAGAGAAATGAGAAAAAAAAAATGATAGTTTCAATAAAAGCAGAAAAAGCATCTGACAAATACAACGTCCATTCATAATAAACACCCACAACAAAGTAGGTTTAGAAGAAACATAAATCAGTAATAAAAGCCACATATGAAAAACCCACAGCTAACATCTGTATTGGAAAAGAAGAAGTTAAACTGTCATTATTTTCTGATGACATGATACTTTAGATGAGAAACCATAAAGATTCCACCAAAAAACTACTAGAAGTAATAAATGAATTCAGTAAAGTTGCAGGATAGAAATTTAATACCCCATAATTGGTAGCATTTCCATAAACTAATAATGAAGTAGCAGTAAAAGAAATTAAGAAAAAAAGCTCCATTTACAACTGCACCGAAAAGAATAAAATACCTATGAATAAATTTAACCAGAGATGAAAAATCTGTACTCTGAAAACTATAAAACACTGATGCAAGAAACTGAAAGCTATACGACAAGTGGAAAGATATTTCATGCTTATGGATTGGAAAAAAATAATATTGTAAATGTCCATATTATCCATAGTGATGTACAAAGCCTATGCAATACCTGTAAAAGCACCAACAGCATTTTTCACAGAACTAGAACAAACAATCATAAAATTTGTATGGAACCACAAAGACCCTGACTAGCCAAAGCAATCTTGAGAAAGAATAAGAAAGTTGTAGATATCACAAAATTCCAGATTTCGAGATATACTACAAAGCTGTAGTCATCAATATAGTATGGTAGTGGCAGAGAAATAGATACATGGAGCAGTGGAACAAGAAAGAGAGCTCGGAAACAAATCCAGTGTTATATGGTCAATTAATCTATGACAATGAAAGCAAGAATATACAATGGGGCAAAGACAGTTTCTTTAAGAAATGGTGTGAAAACCGCACAGGTACTTTTTTTTTTTTTTTTTTTTTTTTTGCACAGGTACTTTAAAAAGAATGGAACTGGACCATTTTCTAAAACCACACACCAAAAAACTCAAAAAGGAATAAAGATCTAAATGTGAGACCTGAAACCATAAAACTCCTAGAAAAGAACATAGAAAGGAATTTCTTGGACATCAACCTTAGCAACATTTTTCTAGATCAGGTTCCAAAGGCAAGGGAAGCAGGGGCAAAAATAAACTATAGGACTACATCAAAATAAAAAGCTTTTTCATAGCTAAGGAAATCATCAACAAAACTAAAAACAATCTATTGAATAGTAGAAGATATTTGCAAATGATATATATGATAAGGGATTAATATCCAAAATATACAAAGAACTTATATAACTCAACACAAAAAAAGTAAACAATCTGATTTAAACAAAGAATCATGGAACTCTACATCAAAAACTAATGATGTAATGTATGGTGATTAATATAACCTAATAAAATAAAATTAAAATAAAATAAAAATGGGTAGAGTATTTGAATAGACAATTTTCAAAAAAAGGCATTCAGATATTCAACAGAGACTTGCAAAGTGACTCATCATCAGTAATCATCAGGGAAATGGAAATAAAAACTATAACCAGTTATCACTTATACCTGTCAGAATGGCTAAAATCAAAAGACAAGAAGTAATGTGTTGGTGAGGATGTGGAGGAAAAAGAACCTGATATACTTGTTGTGAATGTAAATTGGTGCAGCCACTGTGGAAAACAGTATGGAGTTTCTCAATAATTGAAAATACTAACACAATATGATCCAGTAATTCCAATACTGGGTGGAATTAGCCAAAGAAAATTTAAATCTTACTTCAAAAGGATATATGTACCCCTATGTTTATTGAAGAATTATTTACAATAGTTGAATATGGAAGCAACCTAAGTGTCCGCCAATAGATGAATGGATAAGGAAGACACACACACACACACACACACACACACACACACACTAGAATATTGTGGAGCCAAAAAAACCCCAAAAAACAAAAACAAATGAACGAGACTGTGCCATTTGTGAAAACAAGGATGGATTATATTATGCTAAGTGAAATAAGGCAAACTGTGAAAGACAAATAACATACGATTTCACTCATATGTGGAATCTAAGATAAAATGAATAAACAAACAAAAAAACAGAGTCATAACTTTAAATATATCCAGGTATGGACTGAATGCAATGGGGATAAAAGTAACAGCATAAGGAATATAATCCATAATATTAAATAGTGTTAGTATTGTAATAGTAATGGTATCTACACTTGTGGTCAGCATATCATGATGTATAAACTTGTTTAATCATTATGTTGTACACCTGAAAATAATATAACATTGTGTGTCAACTATACTCAAATAAAATAATTATTAAAAAAAATCAAGTACCCAAGTAACTACAATTTCACATGAAATGAATCCCTTAATGCAAAAACATAAGAAAGAGGGAGCATTAGTACCAATTTTACAGAACAAAGGAGGATTTAAAGAGAGTGTTATGAACAATTGTACACCAATAATTTGCATAACATTTATTAAATGGGCACATTTTTAGAAATACACAACCTACCAATTTTAAACCATCATGAAACAGAAAATCTGAACAGAGCTATAATTTTAAGAAGATGTGGTCTCCCCACAAAGTAATCAAAAGTATCCACCAAAGGAAAGCTGAGGGCCACATGATTTATTGGTCAGTTTTTCCTAACATTTAGAGAATTAACACCAATCCTCTCATCTTCTTCCAAATGCTGAAGAAGTAATTCTTCTAAGCTTATTTTATCAGGTAAGCATTATACTGACATCAAAGCCAAAAAATTTCAATGTAATACTAGCAAACAATTCAGCAGCATTATTAAAATGATAAGACACAATAGTAAAGTGGGATTTATTCCTGGAATACAAGGGTAATCATATGAAAACCAATCAATTGACACATTGGCAGAATGAAGGGGAAGGTAATACACGTGAGCATCTCAACTAATGCAGATAAAAGTACGTGACAAAATCCATCATATTTTTATGATGAAAACACTGACCAAATTAGGAATAGAAAAAAGCTGCATCAACATAATAAAGACCTTATATGGGAAACACAGGGCTAACATCATACTCAGTGGTGAAAGACTGAAGACTTTTCCTTTAAGATAAGGAACAAGATAAGGATGACAATTTTACCATCTCTATTCAATATAGTACTGAAACTCCCAAGTCAGAGCAATTAGGCAAGAAAAATAGGTAAAATGCATCTGCAGTGGAAAGAAGAATCTAGACACCAATAAATAGATACCTCATGTTCCTGGATTAGAAAACTCAATGTTAAGATGGCAATATCACCCAAGTGATCTACAGATTCAGTGCAATCTCTAACATAAAGCCAACATTTTTTTGCAGTGATAAAATAATCCGTTGTAAATCCATATAAAATCTCTTTCCTTTTGCTTCTTTGTTTTGTTTCTTAAATTCAACATATGAGTGAAATCATATGGTATTTGTCTTTCTCTTACTGACTTATTTCACTTAGCATAATACTTTCTAACTCCATCCATGTTGTTGCAAATGACAATCCATATGAAATCTCTAATATTAATTGATTATATATATAATTTATATAATTATGTAATATATAATTGATTTTATATATATGTAATTTATATAATAAATATATATGTAATTTATATAATTACATAATATTTAATTGATTTTATATAAATCCATTACTTGACTAATCATTAGGGAAACTCAAATTTCATCCACAAAGAGACACCCCTTCAAATACATTGGGATAACTATTAAAAATAAAAAACAAAAAAGAAAATAATAAGTGTTGGTGATGATGTGCAGAAATTGGAACACTTTCGCTTCGATGGGAATATAAAATCATGCAGCTGCTATGGGAAACAGTATGTATGCTCCTCAAAAATTTAAAAGTACCATTAACATTTAATAATTTCACTTCTTAGTATATACCCAAAAGTATTGAAACAAAGTTTCAACCAGATATTTGTACACATATATTCATAGCAGCAATATTCACAGTAACCAAAAGGTGGAAGCAAACCAATTGTTCACCAATGAATAAAAGAATAAACAAAACACAGTACGTACATATAATGTAATATTGTTAAGCTTTAAAAGGAAAGGAAATTCTGACAAATGGAATAACATGGATGAATTTTGAAGAATTATGCTCTAAGTAAAATGTACCAGTCACAAAAGGGTAACTACTTATGATTCCACTTTTATGACGTACCTAGAATTGTCAAATTCATAGAAACAGAAAATAAAGTGGTGGTGGCCAGTGGCTGAGGTGAGGGAGGAATGGTGTTTTTTTTTGGTTTAATGAGTACAGTTTCAGTTTGAGGAGACAAAAAAAAAAGATCTGGATATGAATGATTGGTAATGTTTTCACAACAATGTGAACGTACTTAATGCCACTAAATTTCATGTTTGAGAGTGGTTAAATGGTAAAGTTTATGTTATGTAAAAATAACCTAGCATAATGAAAAGGTGATCAACTATTACTTTGCTAACTATGGGGAGAACTAGTGTGGATAATCTTAGCATCACATATATTTAGCTATAATATATTAAATATTTGAGGCAGTGATTGACTTTGTTTATATTTTGCATAAGGTTAAAATATTTTTTTTTTCTTTTTTGTGTCTCTTAAGAACCAATCTTAGGAGAAGCATCTCAAAGATACGCTGAATAGCAGGAAGCCAGTCACTTAGGATTAAGCTTTTTTTTATTAAGTTTTTTGTTTTAATCCCAGTAAAATTAACATACAGTGTTATATTAGTTTCAGGTGTACAATATATTGATTCAACAATTCTATACATTACTCAGTGCTCATCATGAGAAGTTTACTCTTTAATACCCATTATATATTTCATCCATCCTCCCACTCATCTGCCCTCTGGTAATCGTCAGTTTATTCTCTATATTTAAGAGTCTTAATTTAGGTTTCTCTCTCTCGCTCTCACTCTCTCTTTCCTTTTGCTTCTTTGTTTTGTTTCTTAAATTCAACATATGATTGAAGTCATATGGTATGTGTCTTTCTCTGACTTATTTCACTTAGCATAATACTCTCTAGCTCCAACCATGTTGTTGCAAGTGGAAAGATGTCATTCTTTTTTATGGCTGAATAATATTCAATGGTACATATATACTACATATTAATTATCCATTCATCTGGCAATGGACACTTGGGCTACTTCCATAATTTGATTATTGTAAATTATGCTCCAATAAGCATGTGCATCTATTCCTTTCAAGTTTTTTGGTATTATTTTGGATAAATACCCAGTACTGCAATTACTGGATCATAAGGTAGTTATATTTTTAACTTTTAGAGGAACTTCCATTCTATCTTCCATGGTAGTGGCACCCTTTTGCATTCCCACTGAGAATGCAAGAAGGTTCCTTTTCCGCCACATCCTCTCAAACACTTCTTTCTCCTATTGTTGCGTTTAGCCATTCAGACCAGCCATTCAGACCAGATGTGATATCTCATTGTAGTTTTGACTTGCATTTCTGTAATAATGAGTGATGTTGAGAGTCTTTTCATGTGTCTCTTGGCCATCTGAATGTTTTTGTTTCTGTTTTTTGAAAAAAATCTATTCATCTGTATGTTTTCTTTGGAGAACTGTCTGTTCATGCCTTCTGCCATTTTTTAAATTGGATTATTTGGGGTATTTTTGCTGTTGAGTTCTATGAGTTCTTTGTATATTTTGGATACTAACCTTTTATCAGATATGTTGTTTGCAAATATCTTCCTTCAGTAGTTTGCCTTGTAGTTTTGTTGATTGATTCCTTTGTTGTGCAGAAGATTTTTATTTTCATGTAGTCCCAACAGTTTATTTTTGCTTTTGTTTCCCTTGCTTCAGAAGACATATATACAAAAATGTTGCTAAGGCTGATATCACAGAAATTACTGCCTGTGCTCTTTTCTAGAATTTTTATGGTCTCATGTCTAACATTTAGGTTCTTAATCCATTTTCAGTTTATTTTTGTGTACGGTGTAAGAAAGTGGTCCAGTTTCATTGTTTTGCATGTTGCTATCTAGTTCTCCCAACATCATTTGTTGAAGAGATTGTCTTATTTCCATTGGATATTCTCTCTTGCTTTGTCGAGGATTAGTTGACTATAGAGTTGTGGGTTCATTTCTGGGTTCTCTGTACTGTTGCGTTGATCTATGAGTCTATTTTTGTACCAGTACCATACTTTTTTGATCACTACAGCTCTGTAATATAACTTGAAACCTGGAATTGTGATGCCTCCAGCTTTGCTTTTCTTTTTCAAGATTGCTTTGGTTATTTGGGGTCTTTTTTGGTTCCATATGAATTTTAGGGTTGTTTGTTCTAGCTTTGTGAAAAAAATGTTGTTGGTATTTTGATAAGGACTGCATTAAATGTGTAGATTGCCTTGGGTAGTATACACATTTTAACAATGTTTGTTCTTCCAATCTTTGAGCATGGCATGCCTTTCCATTTTTGGTGTCATCTTCAATTTCTTTTATCAGTGTTTTATGGTTTTCAGAGAACAGGACTTTCACCTCTTTGGTTAAGTTCTTTTTTTCTAGATATTTTATTGCTTTTGTACAATTGTAAATGAGACTGTTTTCTTCTCTTTCTGCTCTTTAATTATTAGTATATAGAAATAGAACAGATTTCTGTACATTGATTTTGTATCCTGAGACTTTACTGAATTCATTTATTAGTTCTAGTAGATTTTTTTTTTTTGGAGTCTTTAGGATTTTCTAGGTATAGTATCATGTTATCTTCAAATAGTGGAAGTTTGACTTCTTCCTTGCTTATTTGAATGCCTTTTATTATTTATTTATTTATTTATTTATTTATTTATTTATTTTCTCTGATTGCTGTGGCTTAGACTTCCAGTACTGTGTTGAATAAAAGTGGTGAGAGTGGATATCCTTGTCCTGTTCCTGATCTTAGAGGAAAAACTCTAGCTGCTGTTGCTGGTTTTTCATATATATGACCTTTATTATGTTGAAGTATGGTCCTTCTAATCTCCTTTTTGAGTTTTTATTTTTATCATGAATGGATGTTGTACTTTTTCTGCATCAATTTAAATGATCATATGGTTTTAATATGATTAACCTTTTTAAAAAACCTACCACAGATCAATTATTTCCTATAAGAAACAGAGTATTAGTGTTATCAATTATGATTCAGTGGTATGTTTCTCAGAAGAAAACATATAATATTCATATTTGTCCCTTTAGTCTTTTCTTCCCAAATTCTATCCTCTATATCACTGTTAGATCAATTTCCCCTAAACAGTTTTCTTTGCGATATTCCACTCCCCTTAAAAATTGTCCCTTCACTACAAGTTAAAATCCAAAAGCTTCCACTTTGACATTTCAGGCTATCAAATGATCTGGTACTTATTTGTGTTTTGAATTGTCCTCCCAAATTACATTTCAACCTAAAGTCTCTGCTTTTATCTACAAATCTATCTCCTTTATATCCATGGTTTGGATTGTGAATTTTTCTAGACCTGAAATTCCCTTCATTATATTGTGTATATACAAAGTATAAATTCTACTTCCTCCATGAATTTTTTGAGGACATCATCCCATACTGATCTCCATCTTCTGAATTCTGATAACCTTATTAATTGCAAATTTGTCACTTGGCCTTAGGTTAATATCTTTTAACTATTATATATAAATATATATATAAATATCTATTGTCTATAATAGATATATATATATTATATACACTCTTGAAGAGAATGTGAATGTTATAACTACAAATCATGTGAATGAGTTACTGAACAAGCCTATCACACTTTATCCAAACAAATGTCTCCCATTTAAAGAAGTTGCCTTTAGAAAATCAAATACTTAATACAATAGTGTTATTGTTCAAAATATAATTAGCATCTCTTTTTGGGAATTCTTTCTGTAGAGCTTTCATCCTTTGGGGACTAATATAGTTTTTGAAATAGTAAAGTCATATTGATTTGAGATGGTGAATAGTTTGAGTGATATAGTTTGGCATTAAATTTCTTTATTCTCGCATCCCTTTTATTTCATTATTTTATATGGTGATTTTCAAACAATAAAAGAATATTTAAAAAATATATTTCTTATGATACACCTAAAATACATTAGAAGAATTTCTTCAAAATATTTTGAGCCTAGGAGTAAGTGTGCAATTTTACAAAAAAAAATTAATCCTCTGAAAAGATTAACACTTATTTGGGAGACAACTCTCTAGTAGCCTAAAAATCTTTCTCATTTCTGAAAAAAAAAATACATACATAAATAAATAGAAATATTTTACCGTTCCACACAGCCGGAAAGCCTGGAGCAATGGCTAGAAGCAGGGGCATCATGACCCCCAGCAACATATAAGAATCCATTGTATGCTGCAACTCCCACACCTCCACGTCTTTTGGACATTGAAGCACACAGACTCCACTTGTTAGTGTGTGGGTCAAAGTATTCCATTGATTTGAGGCAGGAACTTCCATCACGACCACCAATAGCATATAGTCTAGGAAAAAAGAGCAGAAGTGTGTGTGTGTGTGTGTATAAAACACTTTCAATTTGTGCATCGAATAAATGTAAAAACACCTTGTACAAAGCATTCAAGTTTATGACTATATGTTCTGCTCCCTTAGTATTTTGTAGTGGATGCCCTGAGTTTGTGAATGCATAGTTACCTAAAGGCATTTTTCAAGGTCTAATCTACTCCAAACCTCCCATGCTTCATCATTTTTGTGAAAGTTTGACACAATGGACTAAAACATTCCATGAGAAATGAAGATAGAGAGAGAAAGGAGATATCAAAAGCATTGGCAGTATTTGTCAATGCCTCAATAAACCTGGAAATTAAAATATAAAATGGGTAGGTAGGATGTTTCCAAAGACTAACTCCAGCAACCTTATGATTTTGGCTAGGTTCAACTGCATAGCATTAAAATCCCTTTTATCTTTATGAACTGTTTTACTTAGTATTAAAAACATTTGTCATGAAATAAGTCAATCAGAGAAAGACATGTATCATATGATCTCACTGATATGAGGAATTCTTAATCTCAGGAAACAAACTGAGGGTTTTTGGAGTGGTGGGGGGTGGGAGAGATGGGGTGGCTGGGCGATAGACACTGGGGAGGGTATGTGCTATGGTGAGCGC
>NC_138385.1:45756878-45763629 GCF_054177405.1 Leptonychotes weddellii
ATAGAATCAACAAACTGGATTTTTTCCTAAGAAGATATATTAGCTATCCCATTTCTTCCATAAATTTTAGAATGCCAATTCTTATGATGAGCAGTATTTTTAATCTAATTTAAATTAATTCTGCATCAATAAAAAACATAAACATTTACTAAACCATATGTTTATAACTGCCCTTCATGCTCAGTTGTGAATAATAGCATGTCAGTAAAACATAATTAAATTAGTCAAATTTGATGATTTCAGTCTGTTCTGTAATAGGTAGGAGACTGTTCCCAAGTCACCTGATATTGAGATCAGGCCAAAGATAATCAGATTTAGGAGTATTTTAAGCTCTAAGACACTGTAAGACTAGGTATCCTTTTAATAGACATTTACTACTTCATGCACAAGGTGATATAAACCATCTTTGCTGAAATTTCCCAGTTGTATGATGAAATGTTGATTTTATATACAGTCAGTACAGACACACAAGGCTGTCTCCTGCCACTGATCAATTCTGGTGTCTGAAATTGTGATCATTAAAGTCTCTCCTATATGCTGGTCATTGTTTCTAAAGGCCTCTTGTTAGAAATGGCATAATTGCCCTGAAGAAGTAACAATTCAAAGATCTTAGCAACCTTTAATGTCATTGGGTTTTAATATATTACCTTGCTGTCATAGGCAAGTGATCAGGAAGGGGAAAAGATTCAGAAAGATAAGACTCGGTGTAATTATAGAGTTGGGAACCCTGAACACTCAGGACAGTGAATGATAAAGAACACAAAGACTTGCCCTATTATAAAACTAACCAGTTTTAATAAGAATAAGTCATGATGCAAAAAATGGTAACTTCTTGAAGGCAAAATTGGAACTTCTTTGCCTATAAAAGTGCTTCTCAAATTTAACTTGCTCACAAGTCACTTGAGGATATTTTTTTTAAAGATTTTATTTATTTATTTGAGACAGAATGAGAGAGAGAGAGAGAGCACATGAGAGGGGGGAGGGTCAGAGGGAGAAGCAGACTCCCCGCTGAGCAGGGAGCCCAATGCGGGACTTGATCCAGGGACTCCGGGATCATGACCTGAGCCGAAGGCAGTCGCTTAACCAACTGAGCCACCCAGGCGCCCCGAGGATATTTTTTAAATGCCAATTCTGATTCAGGAAGTCTAGGGTGGGGCTAAAATTCAGCATTTCTTTTTTTTTTTTTTTAATATTTTATTTATTTGACAGAGAGAGAGACAGCCAGAGAGAGAACACAAGCAGGGAGAGCAGGAGAGGGAGAAGCAGGCTTCCTGCAGAGCAGGGAGCCTGATGCGGGGCTTGATCCCAGGACTATGGGATCATGACCTGAGCTGAAGGCAGATGCTTAACCATCTGAGCCACCCAGGCACCCCATCAGCATTTCTAAATAGATCTAAGGTAATGCTGATGCTGCTGGTCCCAGGACTATGCTTGAATAGCAAGGCAAGACAGAATATTTAATTAAATGTTCATTTTAGACAAGCATTTTCCATGTAATGAAGGGAAAGTTCCAACAAAGGACTTATATTACTGATTAATACGATGTCCTGGTCATTGAGAATGCTTATTGATTGATGGATCACATCACTGAAGTTTGTACTACATGACCTGGGAGTAAAGAGCATTCATATTTGGGTTTACTCACTTATTGTTTAATGCAACAACACCAACTGTGCTTCTAGGAGTTGACATACTGGCCACATAATTCCATTGACGTCCCTCAGGGTCCCATCTTTCTACGGTATTTAGATAACTCCATCCATCATGACCACCGACAGCATACATTGGTCCTTCGAGTGTGGTTACACCTAAGAGATAAAAATAACATGAGGTCTCACCTAGGTATACCACACATAATGAATTTTTTTTTTCATTTTGCAAGCAACTGGCTGTTTAAAAAATTGTTTTTGTTTCTTAAATGGTTTTGTGTATACATTATAATTTACTAATCTTGATATGAAATTAAACATGGTCTCTCAACCCTAGGAAATTTTCAGGCATAGTTATTGTATAATGGCAGGGTGTCATTGTTATAATACTGAAGTTAATGGAAGTAGTGGAACACACCATTTCTAAGGATGTAATAGAAAATGCAAACTATTTTTTCTGGCATAATTTCAACATCATTTTTTATATGTAAGGGATAGATGAGACATCTATACTGAATCTTAGTTTATTCATAGTTTATTCATAGGTTAGCTGTAGTAGGTCTTTTTAACCCCTGCTTTTTATTATAGTGATAAAAAAATTCATATGAGATAACCAAATAAACAGGGATTTTTGAGGTTTAGTTAGAAATTTGTTCCATTACATACTATGAATTGCCCCTATCTAACTGCTTCTCTGGGAATTCACATAATTAGCCTTTTCCCACCACCTTCTTCACCATCTCAATTAGCATCTCAGTGGTATAACTTCATCACTTCTACCTTCTTAGTAATATCAATTAGATTTTAAAAACTTGCTATGATTTCTCTGTGAGATATGTTTTCTAAGCAATGTCTAGGAATCACACTGACACAACTGAGCTGAATAATTATATAGTTTATCATTTGACATGGACACTTTTTTAGATAATGTGGGAAAAAAGACAATACCTGCCACTTTTTAGATGTGTAAGTCAGTTCTTAAAAAAATAAGGCAATTATTATGCTTTTTAAACAAACTCTAAGATATTGAAAATTTATGGAGTCTACCATGAAGAAAGATTTACCCTGACAAATATTCAGGAGAATCAAAGTTCCCAGCTGTTTCAGAAGTCTCCACTTCATCTTTCTTAAACTTCTTGGAAGTCTCTAGCTTAAGTATAACTTAGAGTTGCTCTCAATCAAAGCAGTTTTTTCTAAATATCCTTGCTTTGGCCCTGCATCCCAAGCCTTTTGCTGAAATACAGATTTGCCTCTTATGGGAAGGGACAAAGTTCATCAAATTAGAAACACAGGGCGCCTGGGTGGCTCAGTTGGTTAAGTGACTGCCTTCGGCTCAGGTCATGATCCTGGAGTCCCTGGATCGAGTCCCGCATCGGGCTCCCTGCTCGGCAGGGAGCCTGCTTCTGCCTCTGACCCTCCCCCCTCTCATGTACTCTCTCTCTCTCATTCTCTCTGTCTCAAATAAATAAATAAAAAAAAATCTTTAAAAAAAAATTAGAAACACAATGTCTTTCCATCATCAAGTGCTTTTTTTTTTCTAAATTTAATTTAGAAGAAAACTCCCTATTGTAGTTTTATGTTCCTCAATGATGTATTCCTTTCAGAACTTTTTATTCTTCCTAAAGTGGTACCGTTTTAAAATACATTTGAAGGGAGGCAGGATTAACAAGTATGACATCTGAAACAAGAAAAAAGTGTTTCACAAGTTTTTACCATTTGATTCAGCTTTTCAACATTTTGGAGACATTTTGACTAAGGGTTTGGCTAAATCCCAATAATGCGCATTCATGATGAGCACTGGGTGATGTATGGAATTGTTGAATCACTATATGGTACACCTGAAACTTATATAATACTGTATGTTAATTATACTGGAATTAAAATAAAATAAAATCTCAATAATGTACAGCTGTATTAATTTTTTAAAAAGATCTACTAATGATCCATTCTTTAGAAACTATGTAACATGAAGCTCTTACCTAAGCCATGCCTATGTGTTGACATGGGAGGCATCACAGTCCAGATTTTGCCAACTGGATTAAAACATTCCACAGTATTCAAAGTTTTTAAACCATCTCTTCCTCCCACGACATAGAGCTTATTATCAATAACTGCAACTCCAAACTGAAGCCTACGGCCACTCATGGTGCCAATATGTAGCCAGCTGTTGGTTCTGAGATCGTATTTTTCGATTGTAGTGGTACCTTTTAAAGGGATATTAAAAAATGGAAACATTGCTTGTATAAAAATTTTAGTTGGCATCATTCACATTATATTTATGTACCTATAATTTATAGCATAGAATCAGTGATTGCAACTCAAATTAAAGTACCCAACGATTCTCTAACCTGGTTGACAAGGCAAAGGTAATATTTTGCTGCCATCGGATCCAAATGGAAGAGTCAGAATAAAACAGTTCATTTAACGTATATGGTTTGTATACTTGTAACGGTTTCTTTGGCTATACTATGCTACTAGTAGTACTAACACAGGTGTCAACAGGGTAATTTGAATCTATTACCAACTCTTTACACATCCATCATTATTTTAATTACCTATGGTCATTCAATATATGAATTTATGTCCTTTTATTTTATTCAGTTGTGTGTGTGTTGATTTAAAATACAAGTGACTAAAGAAACAGGAATGAAAATTCCTTTTAAAAGGGCCTTTGGTGTTGATTCATACAATTTTCCATGACAGTAAAATGAAGGATTATAATTAAAAATAGATTAAGATTATTTATAATTATTTATTATATTTAAGAATTTAGTTCTGAGATATTACCTACTTTATGTGTTAATAAAAGTTCATTTTCTACTCAACTAGTAAAATGTTAATTTTGCTACCATAGTATACTGTCACTACTGCCATAGTAAATTGCCACTACTTCGTAATAAATTGATAATTTTTGCATCCATGTTCATCAGTAATATTGGCCTGCAGTTTTCTTTTTTAGTGGAGTCTTTACCTGGTTTTGGTATCAGGGTAATGCTGGTCTCATACAATGAATTAGAAAGTTTTCCTTCCTTTTCTATTTTTTGGAATAGTTTGAGAAGAATAGGTACCAAATCTTCTTTAAATGTTTGGCAGAATTACCCTATGAAGCCATGAAGCCCTGGACTTCTGTTTACTGAGAGACTTCTGATTACTGATTTAATTTCTTTGCTGGTTATCGGTCTATTCAAGTTTTCTATTTCTATTTTGGTAGTTTATATGTTTCTAGAAATTTATCCATTTCTTCTATGTTGTCCAATTTGTTGGTATATAATTTTTCATAATATTCTCTTATAATTGTTTGTATTTCTGTGGTGTTGGTTATTTGTCCTCTCTCATTTTTTATTTTATTTATTTGGGATCTTTCTCTTTTCTTTTTGATAAGTCTGGCCAGACGTTTATCAATTTTATTTTTTTATTTTTTGAAACAACTAGCTCCTGGTTTCACTGATCTGTTCTATTTTTTCTTACTTTCTATATCATTTATTTCTGCTGCAATCTTCATTATTTCCTCCCTTCTGCTGGCTTATGTTTCATTTGTTCTTATTTTTCTAGCTCCTTTAGTACATAATAAATTGTCAGTTCTGTAAGCAATGCTTTTTTACCATTCAGAATAGCTGCTGCTATTTTTTAGTAAAAGTTGATTTTGCACAAGGAAGTTTCTGACTAATAACCAAGGTAGGAAGTAAAGATTTATTATTCACACATATAGTGTACTTAAGACTGCTTTTGGCAGATTTACAGAATTTCATCACAAATGCATAGAGCCAACCATTGGAATAAGTGAAAAACACTTCTCAGTTGTTATTCTACTGGGCAACTTGTGGAGAAAATATAATTCATTAGTTATGATGAAAATATGTTTACATCTGAACTGTATCCACTGACCAATTATAATGCTATGGTATGAGATCATACCAAGTCAAAATTTAAGGAAAGTATATTGTATCTATGGCTGCTTCTGAAAGTTTTTCTATGTATATTAGCTTAGTGAAGACAGTGTTTATTTCTTTTCTGTAGTTTTAGATATTTTCTGATGAATATTGCACTGTAAGTATTTATGTCTCAAGAGTTTAGATTTTCACAATAAAAACTTGTGTATATACAGATACTCATTATCCTTTATCTTTAATACCTCCATCTTTCACTGATAAGATGGATTTGGCTGAATGCTGATTTACAGATCAACAATTGCTCTATTGACTACATTTACTACTGAAAGGTCAAATAACACCACTTAGAAGAATATCTTTTCTACACTAAGTATCTCTGGATGATCCTGTTAAAACTGGAATATCTACAAACATGCATCAACTTTCATTCTGTCAACCAGCCCATTTTTTTCTGAACTTTTTCAGATCTTTCTACTTCCTCATTCCAATCTTCCCAAATCTGTCTTCCTACCCACTTCTTCCTATTTTAACCTTTTATTTCAAACTCTTTTCAGTAGTGGAAGTAAATAAAAAGTGAATTTAGATTAGGAAATGAAGACTAGGCTGCTCTACTTACTAAAATTACAGAAATATTAATAGTGAAGTAGTCAGGAAATTGTACAAAGGTACATTAATCAAGTGCATACAGAAGATTTACACTGAAGTAATGTAGAAGTCTGTTTTATGCCAAGTTAATTTTTTTTTTTCTTTCTGGGCATTAGATGAAATATAGAAAATTAATATATCCCACATCTCTTATTTTTGTCTATGAACATATATAACTGGTAGTTCTATATCTTGAATTCTGAAGATTTCTTCAGCCCGTTTACCTACCTCCACTATTGCTTCAACTAATCGAATGTAAATCTCCTAGCTGGCCTACTATGTCAGCTCTACATTTGATGGGAAAACTTAAATTAGATTTTTTTTTTTTTTTACTGACATCTCTCCTTAGGACTCATTTTATGATGTTTCTGTGTATAAAACTCTTCTTCCCTAAACGTTGCAAATATTGTTTCTCAATTCATCTCTAAGCTCCTATTCGACCCTCATTTATGATCTGGTCAAGAGGAAACAAAACCAACCTAACGTAGTATTGCTGAGAACATGATAGCTCCTATAGCTGTGAATATATCTGATTTAGCGATTTTGTCCATCTATTTTTTTTTTTTT
>NC_138385.1:45764129-45779162 GCF_054177405.1 Leptonychotes weddellii
GCACTGTTACTCAGGCAACCCTGTTTGGGCGGTGTTGCCCTGTGCCCCTGTGGTGGGGGATGGGCTCAGTGGGAATCAGTCTTTGGGGCTTTTGTTCTCTGGCGCCTTTCCCTGGCGGCTTTCCGCGTCTCTTCAGGGAGTCAGAGCACAAGAGACCGTTTCCAACCCTCTGCCTCAGAGCAGAGACACCGCAGTCTGTTCTTCAGTGCCAGGCCACACTCCAGGCCACACTGTCTCCGTTTCTTTCCGTGCTGCTATAAACTGCAGCAGCCTGGGTTGTGCGCCCCTCTGCAGCACCCCCAGTCCTGCCTCCAGGTCGGGGCATGTCTCTGCCCTTTGTGCTTCTAAAACCACCAGCTGCTCCCAGTTTGCACACGCGCGACTCCGCCGCTTGGGATTTCCACCCCGGAGGTTGCAGTTCACCAGCGGGACCCCGGCGCACCGGGTTTCCGTCTCGGAGGCTGCAGTTCACGTGCACGCGACCATCGCTCTGGTTTCTGTCCAGGGGGCCTGCGGTTCAGGTGCGCGCGACCCCACCGCACTGGTCCTCCACCCCGGGGGCTGCCCTAAAGTTCTTTCCTGATGCTACCGGTCTGTGAGTCTGTGCCCTGTCTGCAGCGCGCGAGGCTGTCGCTCACCGGCGGTGTAGGATCCCCACGTCCAGGCACCCTCCCGCTGCCATTTATCCTCCGATATCTCCCCGCAGAATCACGGCTCTCCGCTTCCTACCTCAAAACCAACCACCTGCGATATTCTGTTTGTAGAGATCCAGATCTTCTTACATCTCAGGCTGGTTTTGTGGTTGCTCAGAGTGGTTTGGTAGGTATCCAGCTCAATTCCGGGGACCAGTTGAAATAGGGTCCCCTACTCCTCTGCCATCTTTCCCCCCTCCCATTTCTGTCATTCTTAAAAAAACTGATAAGGAACTGTAGATACTTATTACTATTTTTTGTAACACATTCATTTTTTAATATAACTTAAGCAACAGGAAGCTGAAAAATAACAAAAATAGGGAACAAACAAAAAAAACCCCACAAAATGTTCCATTTTTTTCACTTTGCAGGTTAAACTATTATTTTTAATTAGAAACTAAGGATAACTATGCTTGCTTTTTTTTTATGTAGTTCCCTTTAAATTTAAATATCAAACTAGACACCTTTTAATGTGTTGTTAATATTCATTCTATTCAACGAAATGTAATAAAATATCAAGTTACCAGACTTGCAATTAATTATAGGATCTCATGGCATTTGTTATTTTCTGAAGAGCATTAGTTCTGTGCAGTTACTTTGCTACTTTATAAATAATTGCATTTACAAGCTTTTGTTTTATAGGTTTATGATTAATTAGCAAATTTCTGATACCGTCTTTCAGTTTCTAATTATACATATCAGAAGAAAGAATTGGTTTCCAGTGGCACAGAATATTTTTTTAAGATTTTATTTATTTATTTGACAGAGAGAGACAGTGAGAGAGGGAACACAAGCAGGCGGAGTGGGAGAGGGAGAAGCAGGCTCCCCGCTGAGCAGAGAGCCCAATGCAGGGCTCGATCCCAGGACCCTGGGATCATGACCTGAGCCGAAGGCAGACGCTTAATGACTGAGCCACCCAGGCGCCCCTCCAGTGGCACAGAATTTTGACTTTTGCATTATTTTTTATAAGGTATCAAATAACATGTCTATGCATGATTTGGCAGATTTTAAGTAGGTTGATTTTAATTTCTACACAACCCATATCTTAATTATAAAATTCTTGCCTCATCGTCTTGGAAACGTGGGTCCACAGACTAAGAAATCAAGTCGAAAAAGGCAGAGATATAGAAAAATGGGTTCTCAGAAGGGTTCAGAGTAGACATGATGGCCTCAGAAAGTTGTCCCTATTCCCTTTGATAAAATTCTTATGTAAAATCATTACTTCTTTCCAGGTTTAAATTGCTGACCTTATCAATGTTAACAGCATTCCAATTGGTCTTAAGGTTTAACTTACTTCAAGCTATGTACTCCTGGTTTGCTGACCTAAGTCTTAAAACTAACCCACTTTCCTTGAGATTCTGCAGATCATTGACCTTGAGGAATGAAGGACCAGACTTTCCCAGAAGATAAGGCCTGGCCACATTTGAAAACAGCTGCCACTGATGCCAACAAGTCTGTTCAAGGTCATGTTAACATACAATGAACTGCCTGAGCACCAGCTTCTCCTGCACATAGCCAGCTATTTCCCACACCTCCCCATTAAAACTCTATGGTTCATCTGGACTGGGAAGATGGTCTTTGGGATATTAGTCCAACATCTTCCCAAGTAGCTGGCTTCTTGAATAAAGCAACCTTTCCTTTCCCACATTACTTGTCTCTCAAGTATTGTTTTTCAAGGGGAAAGCAGCCAAACCTGAGTTAGGAAATGGTTCTCTGTCTGGTAAGAGATTTTGGTGAGCTAGCCAAGAGTTTTGCTTACAATTTATCTAGCCCCCTTGGGATTCCTGGGATGGAGCAGTTGGCCAAGACAGGGCCAGGCCTTACCCATTCATTTCCCAAGCCGGTGGCTATGATAGTTGGAGCCATCTGCTTGTGGTTAGTCAACCCTAGGGTGGAGAATTTGAAGGATTTTCCCAAGCATTTGCCCAAACTCCTTTTGTTTTAGGGAGGCTCCCTGTCTTCTCCAACCTGGTGTGGACTGCTTACTTTTGCTTTTTGTTGGTGGAGAAGAAACATGTATCTGTTCAACTGTTTGAGCTGAGATCTAGGATCAAGTCAGTCCACTGACATGCATTCTGGGAGTCTTTTTTCTATGTCATCTGAGCTTTTAGCCATTTGGACCTTTCTGGGTCAATTTGTGGCACCACTGGTAAGAGAAGTGACTCAGAAGTGATTCCATACCAGTCTCTCCTTGAAGGAGAGGAATCTGTCTGTCTCAGAAGCACCTTGTCTGTTTGTCTGATTGTCTGTTTTAGGAATCTGCATAGGAATGGGAGGATTTAGTTTTGTTCCATCTGAGAGCACACTGGAGTGAATTCTGTCTGACGGGCATACTTATAGTTATGATTCCATATCTTTAAAAAATAGTATTTTATTGTAACACTTCTTGGCATATGTATGTTTTGAGCTTGAAAGAAAGAGGCCATTAAATGGATCTCTAAATTATTACACTCTTGTAAATTGGAGTTGTTTTGTCAGAGATCAGATAAATGGCATGAAATTCCCTACATTCAGGCTTTTATATTACTTCATAATAAAGATGCTGCACAGAAAGGGATGTAATTGATGGTCCAGAGAGATAAGGAGGACAAAAATCTAAGACACCTGACCTTCCTAATAATCAGAATAATAAAGAAAAGTAGGAGGAATACAGGCAGACACTGGAAATCCTAACTCCATCTGCGCAAGCACTAACACCAGAACCAATGCCCAACCCACTGTCTGCTTTTCCACCTCCACCAGAAAGCTGTAAAGCAAAGGAGAAAAAAAAACTGTTTTTCAGGAAGGAGAGACAAAAAACGGAGATGGAGGAATGTTAGTCCAAACTCTAAATCTGCCTCTGGCCTTGCCAGTGGCACCCCTGCTGCCTCTTGCTCTGCCTTCCCTCTCCTTCTTTTCTTGTACCACAATGGGTGCCTCTCACTCAGTGGCTCCTATACCATCCTTGGTGCCTTCAGCACCATTGACTCCTGCTCGTCCTAGCCTCACTACTGAAGAGCAAAAAGCACCCCAAGCTGTTGGGCCACATCCTTATGAGGTTCAAACTGGAACAACTCCTAAGTCAACATGAAGGGGCCCAAGGGCTCCCCGGGACTTAAACTGCCCACTTCAGATTTCTCCACAAGAGGCCCAGATAAAATTGACAGTGGGAAACAAATTAACTGACTTTTTAGTGGACAAGGGTGTAACATATTTGTTATTAAAGCCAAAGTTGATGGTTTAATTAAAATAGACATGTCTTTTGGAGTTATCATCATCAAATATAATGGAGATAACTAGCTTTTATTCTACCTGAATGTATTAGTTAAATTCTTGTTGTAACTGTTACAATTTGTCAATAACAATTACTTAAAATAATGATTGATTTTATCTAATGAAGTTTACATGGGTAATTGTTAAGAACAAGTAGGTTGAATAGATTTAAAAAAAAGTGTAAAGGTAAACTTTTAAATAGCTTCCAAAATCTTTGGTAACTTGAAACTTTGAAGTTTTGCTAGGTTAAATAATAAATTGGGTTAAATTCATTGGATGTCCAAATCTTTACAAAATAAGATAAAATGTTAATGTTTTAACATTAATTACTGAATATAGGTTTATCTGATTTTACCTTTTTATTACAGAAAACTAAATATGCTTGGATCTGCTAATAAGCATGTCTTATGCTTTATTAAAAAGTTCTATGAAAAAAATCACATTTTATAAAATATAAAATATATTCATAAATTTGCCAATCTAAAAAATTCTGGTCTAATAGACCATCCACAACTGGTTACTACTTAGTTTTCACTGGAGAAAGGTTTCTGAGAGTTAAAATTTTGATACATGTGATTGAGACAGCTAGAAATGGTAAGGAAAACAACTCTATATATAGGAAAATAGGAGATATGTAAGAAAGGCATGAGGAATAAAAATACATTTTTGTTGAGGGGAAAAGTAATTTTTCCTAAAATAAGACTGGCTATTTATAGAGAGGTAAGAGTTATGACAAAATTTGAATTAAAAAAGCAGTTAGAAAGTTTATGAAGAGAATCTTTGGAAAAAAATATTTATGGTCAGGACTCACTAAGATTGGAATAAATGAATTTTAAAAGAACAGTGATATAAGATTGGAATTTGTTTTTTCTCTAGAAATTGGCTTAACTTTGTTAAAAAGACAAAATTTATTTTATTGTCGGTCTGCTCTTAATAAGAAATTATAAACAAAGTATTTTATCTGCACAGAAAAACAAGGTTTCTATGTTTGTTTTTAATTAGGTCTTTGATTACTAAATCTTCTCAATATTAAAGGAACTAAGTTTTGATAACAACTATGTAAACCTTTATTTTTGCCTTTGGGATCTCTTATTGTCACCTTGGTTAAATAAATAATAAAATATAAATTTTATAGTGATCTATGATCTTATTTAGGCATGTAGTTTAGAATCTTCTGAGATTCTTAACAAACTTCCTAAAAATTCAAATTCTAAATAAAGTCTTTTTGATTTATTAGTCTTGTTTATTTGGTATGTTAAGTTACACTGGAAGCATTGTCAAACAAATAATGATTAATTTTCTTAGGTTATATTATGTGGGTAAATGTCAGGATGGTTTTAAAAGTTATGTAAAATTCCTAAAATTTTAATATATCTTGGCATAATACATGTAATTCTAATTATTAAAATGTTCTGCATCACCGAAATAACTGCATTTCCTTGACAAATACATTATAATAAACTCTTATCAGATTTTTAAACATGGCCGTTTCTGAATCTTTTGTCCCTTGCAATTATTCTGATGTTCTTGCAAAATGCATTTCAGCTTCAAGGAGTTTCTTGAAAAGGACTTTTGATACATGCAGGTCTGATACTTTTAAGATCATAAAACTAAACTAAGAATTTCCAGAACTAATGGAAAAACTGCATTGAAACAGAGCAAGAATTAATAATATGGGACTAAGTAACTTAAAAAATGATTATATTTTTATAATTCTTATTTAAATCATTGTTGTTTCTCTAATGTTTTCCAAATTTAAGGAATCTTTTTCTCTTAAGATATCTATGACTTACAGAAATTTGGTAAAAATATTCTTTTGTAGGAACACCTAGGTGGCTCAGTTGGTTCAATGTCTGCCTTCAGCTCAGGTCATGATCCAAGGGTCCTGGGATCCAGTCCAGCATTGTGCTCCTTGCTCAGCAGGATGCCTACTTCTCTCTCTGCCTGCCCCTCCCCTGCTTGTGCTTTTGTTCTCTCTCTCTCTCTCTCTGACAAAAATAAATAAATAAAATCTTTAAAAAATATTATTTTGTAAACAAACTGAAATATTTATTTTTCTTGCTACTTGATCCCTGAAGAATTTGGAAACTCTCAAGGAATATTCTTTCTGTCATGGTAATTATCATTATTTGCATAAATTCAATGAAAATGGGTACTCCTTATAACAAGATACCATTGGAAACATTGGTTATTTTACCAAGGCTTTAAGTGGAATGTCATATTTAAGAAAGACATACATAGACTCAGATATAACCAGACAGCTTAAGGAACTAAAGTTGACTGTATGGAGCCAATAAAGACCCTTGGAAATGTTGGCCTGACACATTGCTTACAGAGTTCCCACCAGCCCTACTGGGTGAGTAAAAAATGTCAGTTCTTGGAAGGTGCAGGAATCTCAAGATATTTCAGGGACCTCAGGAAAAGAAGAAGTCACTCAAATCTACAGGTATTACAGGCAAATCTGATGACAAGTTTTTCGCCTGGCTTCTGGCCTTGAGAGGCTATTGAAAGTTTAATCTAAAATTCATTGTAAAACCTTCCACCAAAGCAGGTTTTAAAACAATCTCTATGGTCAATCACCATTCTTGTTGTACTTATGTAAACAATTATGTAAAAATTAATTAAATTTTTTAAAACTAAACTTATCTTATAAACAAATCAGTCTTAATTTGGCTATCTTTGACAGGAGTGAGGGTGACTTTAGAAAGAAAGATTATATCTCAATAACACACCTTCATGAATGTTAGATTCTAGTTCTGATTATCTTTGAGTGTTTGTTGTTTCCTTATAAAACTGGCCTGGATCTAAATTCTTCTGGTTTCCTCCAATATCTGGCTATGACTCTCCAAAATAAGGTTTCCAATGTTCTCCTATTCTCTTGTCTTAAAATAATTAAGAAATAGGGGCGCCTGGGTGGCTCAGTCGTTAAGCGTCTGCCTTCGGCTCAGGTCATGATCCCAGCGTCCTGGGATCAAGCCCCGCATCGGGTTCCCTGCTCCACGGGAAGCCTGCTTCTCCCTCTCCCACTCCCCCTGCTTGTGTTCCCTCTCTCACTGTGTCTCTCTCTGGCAAATAAATAAATAAAATCTTAAAAAATAAAATAAAATAATTAAGAAATAAAACTGCCCTTTTTCCTGAAGCCCTAAAAATTGAAGCTAGACAACTCAAGAGAAACTTCAGAGAAATTGCCACAATAGCTCTTATAGACAATCTTCATGCCTGTTGCTCTATGAGCCACTCAAAAGAATCACTGGAGACATTTAAACTATAAACCATAAAAATCCATCAGATTGCCAGTGTCTGCTCCCACTCCATCTGAAGATGCTTTGAGCCTGACATCTAAAACTCCTCTCATTGGGACCCCTTAGAACCAGATACTGGGTTTATAATTTGCTCCAAGCATTAACCTTTGTTTTTTGTTTGTTTGTTTCCATAGACATTGGGGAGGATATGTGTTGTGGTGAGCACTGTGAATTGTGTAAGACTGATAAACCACAGAACTGTACCCCTGAAACAAATACATTATATGTTAATAATAATAAAAGAAAGTACACCAACCTCAGTAATAGATTATATAGCTTACATACGTTTGTGTTGCTATGCTTTCAATGTGTGTAGCCGCTATTAAGATTACTCAGATAAGGGCGCCTGGGTGGCTCAGTTGGTTAAGTGACTGCCTTCGGCTCAGATCATGATCCTGGAGTCCCTGGATCGAGTCCTGCATGGGGCTCCCTGCTTGGCGGGGAGTCTGCTTCGCCCTTTGACCCTCCCCCCTCTCATGTGGTTTCTCTCTCTCTCAAATAAATAAATAAAATCTTAAAAAAAAAAAAGATTACTCAGATAAAATTCATCTGAAGGTATGGAAAAAAAAGAAATGCCTCTTATTAATTACCTGATTGCTTGCTGAACAAGGTAGAGTCTATATAATAGCTAACACCAATTGCTGTACCTATATTAACTAGTCCTTGGAAGTAAGAACCTAGAGAGACAAAATCAGGCAGCAAGCCACATGGCTGCAACAGGCCCTTGCCCACAACATCCCATTTTTCCAAGGTGGCTGGGACTAGTTTACTGATCTATTCTCTTTGATACTGGTCTATTCTCTTGGTGTCAGATCAATTTTAGAGGGAATGATAAAATTGGGCTTAACTATACTGTTACTATTCCGTAGACTATACTTGGAGATAAAGTTAATGATGCCATGTAGTGCCAAACAATGTAGAAAAATGAGGTAAAAAAACTACCTCTGATACCCCTCCATGAGAACAAGGAACCAAAAGCTAAGTCCTGCACCCATGTCAAATCCTTCCATTCCAAAACCCATAGTCTGCCTTAATTCAGCTTGAAGCAGTTACAGATGATGGACCTCTATGTATGTTCCATAGAAATGGAATGAAGGATTGAAAGTGGGGATTTGTAACAGCACTCCAACTGGTCTTAAGTGTTAACTTACTTCAAGCTTATGCACTCCTTGTTTGTTGACCTAAGTCCCTTGGTTTATAATAGAATTAACCTACTTTCCTTGAGATTTTGCAGACCATTGGCCTTAAGGAATGAAGGACCAGACTATCCCAAAAGATAAGGCCTGACCACATTTGAAAACAGCTGCCCAGCAAGTCTATTCAAGGTCATGTTGACATATGATTAACTGCCTGAGCACAAGTTTCCCCTGCACATAGCCCCCACCATTTCCCAAACTTCTCTTTTAAAACCCTCTGGTTTCATCTATACTGGGGAGATGGTCTTCAAGACATTAGTCCACCATCTTCCCAAGATGCTGACTTTCTGAATCTTTCTTTTCCCACCATTACTTGTCTCTCAAGTACTGACTTTCACATGGCGAGCAGCTGAACCTCAGTTTGGAACCAGTTTTCTATCCTGTAGCACCAACACTTCAAGATTCTTTGTAACTGGTCTTTGAGCATCTAATAGGAACTTGCAGCAAGGCCCCTCTTCTATTTCTGTCAAAAAACAAATATGCTTTTCTTTATACAAATTTGCTAAACCCTTCTATTTATGATAAACCTTAAGTAAGTTTTCCTTGAAAACATCTTATATTGCAAAGCAAATGCTCAAATTTAAAAACTGTTGCCATAAAATAAAAGTACCTATTAAGAGCTTAGCTAACACTAATTAAAGGATTATATCCCCATAAGTTAAGAAAAAAATTGTAAAATTACATAAATTATGCTATTTATTAAAATTAACTTTAGATGCACAAAATTAAATATTGCTTTAATTCCACCTTCATAATTTGGGGGGTGTTTAGAATATATTTTTTTGAATGATACTTTCTAAATTAATCATTCCTGTTACCTTTCATAGCATCCATGCCTCCCACAGCATAAAGTGCCCCCACAGTTGATTTTCTAGGCTTTGTCCGAGGGCTTTGCATCATAGGTCTTCTCTCAGGTAAGAGATGGTACTTCATAGCTTCCATTAGGAGCTTCTGACACTCAAGATCACCAGCAAACATAGAGCTGTTTTCAAGATCCACCAGTAACTGAAAAGTAATGATGCATGGTATATGAAGTAAATAACCTACCATTAAAAATAACATATTTTTGCTTATATAACCTTGGAGAAAACTTGAGCTAATTCAAATGTAAAAGTGTTAGTATTTTAAGTTACTTAGTAACATATGTTTATGTTCACTTATGATTTAAAATGATTAAAGATCTCATAGTAGTAGCTACTGATCTGTTCAGATTTATTTGACATATTATACATCTTTTGAATAGATACACATATAATATCAAGAAGTGAAAGTGAAAAGACACTTAGAAAATGGATTAGTGAAAGCAGTTCACAATGGGTTACTGAAAGCAGTTCAAGAGACTATCTATGTCTACACAAAACAAGCATCTTCCAGTCTACTGCATGTAGCCAAATAAGCAGCCACCTTATTGGTGGATTTAGAGAAATTGGTACAAGCATGCCCAGTTAAAATAAAGTAATATCACCCATAAAGAACTGCATCTTTATCATCAAATCACTTTTGTAAAGTATTCTGAAAGTAGATGCTTTTTATCTGTACATGTACATGTGTACATCAGTAAAACATATGTGTTAGTGGGTAGCCAAAACATTAGCAGTAGTAGATGATCAATCCTTTCTAACCATCATTGCCTGGCAGACACTAAGACCCTCATTGAATGGGATAAAAGCTAAGTAAAATATTTTTCCTGAGGTGAGCTGAGGAAAAGTGAAGAGCTTGTTTCAGAATTTTACCAAGGGTCATTTATATTGGTTCATTGGAGTTTTGGGTCTACAGTATCATAGGACATTGAGAGGAATTGCAGTTTGAAGTGGAAATGCTAATCTCATCCCATAAAACTTCCCTGAAATTTCCTGTTCTGCAGTGCTTAATCCCAGCTTAGTTCTCTTATGGATCGCTATTTTGACTTGGCTGGTGAGACCTCAAGCATTTCCTTAATGCATATGCTGCTGAAAATAAGTTTGAAAACTGAGTTTTGTAACTTTATTTCAAAATATTCTTCAGGGATTTACCACCATTCTCTTCATATATTTCATTTCTAGAATATTTTTTAAAGTCACTATTAAAGTTGTTTTGGAAGGTCTATATTCTGTATGATATTACCCACCACTACCACCATTAGGAAAAGTTCACAACAGTCCACACTTTAGGCATAAGGCATACTCAGGGATGGGAGGCCAAAGACCATTGGTTGTGCGTTTGGGCTGGAAATTTCTCCTCATTCCAATAAAGTAAGACAAGTCCAAACTAACCAGTTTGCTGAAAGAACATATAGAAAAAGCAATATAAAGTTAAGGGCCTCTGATCCATTATACCAGTGCATCTCATTTTTTTTGCATATCTAAGAATCATCTGGTGAACTTATTAAAACATGGATTCCTTGTCCTCACCCCCATAAATTGTTTCAGTACGTCTGTGGTGGGGGCTTGGAAAATTGGGTTTCTAACAAGCTCTAAGGAAATACTAAGCTGCTAGCTCAGTCATTTTGAGTAGCACTGCCTTAGAGAATCTAATGAATCATATAGACCCTCTCATGAGAATAAGGCATGCAAGTGTACACACATTCACACAAACATAAAATTTCCAAAGATTCTGAACCTTGGTTCTAAAATTACATGTATATTTTAATGTTTCTCTTTTTGGTGTTACCATTGCCTTGCCCTTTGAATAAATTTGCTATACCCAAGAAAGCAGTCAGTGTTCTTTCATTGCATATGGATAAATTCTTCATAGTAAATATGTAGCTCCATGGATTTAATTAACAGGTAAAAGTAAAAAAAAAAAGTAGAAAAATCACCAGTAAATTAATATTCTATTTTTCAATATTAGCATTTAATTGGTAATTTGTTGAAAATTGATTAATTTTAATGTTTATGAAACTACTGATCCACTAGATCTAGATGAAGCTCCTCCTTCCAATGTGGATGATGTTTGATAATTTCAGTCACAGGCTATATAATATATGAAATGTGCATATGTGCAATATATTTATATATATACAATATACAATTGATATCTACTGTTGATCAATTTGCTACAGAAAAAAAATTGTTATCACCAATGGTAGAAGTATATAATGAGACTGCACTCCAACCTCACTAAGCTTCACTTACTAAAATTCAGTATGAGGTAGGTCAATCCCAAATCATATCCAAGGGTGTTTGTTTTTAGAATCATTTTTACAGCATGTATGATAAGGATGTAATTATAATGATTCTGTAGTTCATCTGTAGTTCATGTAGCTACTCTAGTATGATTTCAATCATAGCAGGTAATTAACCATGTTAGTATTAGCCAGACTAACTCCTTGCTAAAGTCTACTTTGGGATGCTACTATATTGGTTATTATCAGCTTGCCTAGAAGGTGGGCAGGAAAAGAAAAAAAAGAGCCTAGTCATTTTCTCTGCTTCTTACAAGTGCTGTTTGATGAGGAAGAAACTGAAACTAAAGAATATGGTTTCTTAGATTTTTTTTTAGGGATTATCTGTAGCTTTTTTTTATACTTGTTTTCTCTGCATCATAAATAGTGCTAATTGAAGGTTGGATATGTCCTTCTGTGAGACAAATACTATACACTCCAGTTAACAGAAATCCTATAAATAAAATAAAATTAGACAAAAAAGGAATGGATTTATGTTTAGTGGTAGTTTAGAACTATATGTTACCTGGGTAAATTTCCATACCTGTGGTGGAAGTAATGGCAGTCTGATATAAGAAAGCAACATTGCTAGGTCTCGTTGCCTAGCCTGCACATCATGCCCCACCCATTGCATTAGAGCGTGGAAAATTGTTTCTTCATCAGGCACATTAATGTCATCACTGCACAGAAGTTTTGAAATTTCATTAGCTGGAAGCAGGAGGAATTCTTGGTTTTTTATTACCTCAATGAAGTGTTCCTAGAAAAGAAAGGTTTTCTACTGAAACTTTCTACTTTAGAAATGTCTTAACCAAACAAGCATATGAACACTTTGCTTTGTTAAAATTCAGAAAAGACCAGAGGGACAGGTATATGCATTTATAACAAATAGGTGCCATTGCTGCCTGTGACAGAGGGCATAGGGAGTCTTCTGAAGTTGAGGAGCCAAATGTTTCCCCTGAGAATTATTTATTGAACTCAGGTAAAGGGATTAACTGTTTCATAGGCCACATTGGTAGTGCCTGAGTTGATACCAGTTCTTTTCTCTCCTAGCTGTTGTAGGTGGCAACAACTTACGACTCCAGAAGTGATTGATGTTGAGTTGGTCTTTAGCCAAAACCCTTAAGAGAAAGGGTGGAAATTTTCAAGGGGGAGGATACCTTGAAGATCTGGGAGAGGTAACTCTGGCTGTGCGTTTGAGGGGGCAACATACTGAATTCCTTTGAGTTGAGACAAACAGATTGATGAAAAACTCTTTTCTCTTATGGAAAAGCATGATCTATTAACCAAGGCAAATGTATATTTTACAATGGATAATACACAGATTTAGGACAATCTAAAAGGGACTTTTATGGAGTTATTTTTTGGGGGGGTGAATGGGGTTGTCTTGCAATTTTTATATATTATTCCTTAATTCTCTCTTCCGTCACAGTGTTATATTTTATCAAGTATCAAATTTCATGCAGCTGTGTTTCAAATTTTTTTCTTCAAAACACCACTATATATTTTTTCTTATTTATAATGTTGCATATTTTTCTATGACAACACAATTATCTTTTTCAACATTTTTCATAGTAAAAAAAATCTTAAGTTTTAAATGTGATATACTTCCAAAATGGAGATAAACCTGTCTAGTTGGTAATTTATGTTGCAAAATAAAGAGATATTCTTGAAGCAGCTTAAAACAGCCTCCAAATAAATTGGGGGGAATCTTGGATAAATCAAATCACTCCCTCAGCTCCACTCAGAGTTTAGTCATTGTGGAACTGAGTTAGCTTAATAGTAAAATTATTCATACAAAAACCAATTTTTGATAGACCCATCAGGGAGCTCTGGTACCATAAATTCCAAGCTAAATTGTCTATTTAAATGAAGAGCCCTCTTGTGACTAAGGTAAACAATTAAGAGAGGACTACTGTTTTTAATGTAGCAGATGTCCCTGGTTGAAAACCCTCTCACCTACAGCAAAGTAATGGAACTAGTACTATAACTAATAATACATTACATTTGTACAGCACATCACACTTTCACAAACATATAGTCAAAAAAAAACCAAAACAAAACATTAAGTCATCACCAATATGATCTTGTAGGAGGTGAAATCATTCTGATGAGAAAATAGGCTATGTGAATTGTTTGGTCTCCTGTGCAATAAATGGCAAAGTATAGACTCAAGCCTAAGTCTTTAGGTCTACTCCATTTTGCTCAACACTGCAACTGCCTTTCATAAGTGACATAATTTTTATGAATGGGTTAAGGAAAAGATAAAACTCTAAAAATGTATGGTTACCTATTACTGGTAGTGTATGTAAACTCTGAGAGTTTATATCGTTATGTCAATATGACGGAAGACCCTATATCTCATTCTCCTTTCTATCCACTCTCCAATGAAAGAAAAGAAAAATAGAAAGCAAATGAGAGAGAGAGAGAGAGAGATTGGCCCAGTTGGTAAAACCTACTCAGTGGTTAATGTGGATCATAGAAAAATCTATCAAATTAGGTTATGCATTTGAAAAAGTTAAGAAAAGATTCAAATAGTTTATATGATGGTCAATTTATATAGCGAGAAATTAGAGTTTATGATAGAATTTGTTATGGTTCCAGAGAAACTTCCCAATGAGACTACTGAAAATTGTTGGGCAATATAGTAACCTAGTTTAAATAAAAAAAATAAATATATTGATTTAAAGTATACACATGGGACTGCAATATCCAGTACTGTAGAGAAATATTTAGTTAAGCTTAAAGAATAATTTTAAATTGTTTTATTTGGAATTATTTTGTTTCTAATTTCAAGATAAACACTTTCTTCTATACACCTTTCCAAGAGGTTTGATACTCATTTTTTAATCCACACTTACTTTGGTGTAAAACTTACTAGATAAATATAACATACTTGCTGAGTGTTTCATCAGTGCAGACTACTATTTATGGAATTATGATGGCTAATTTAATGTGTCAACTTGACTTACCCATGGAGTGTCTAGACTTTGTATCAAACATTATTCTGCGTGTATCTGTGAGGATGTTTCTGAATGAAGCCCATTCACATTAGGGAGGGAGATTATGTTTTACACAGTCTAATATTCAAATGTTTGTAATTGAGTCTTGAGAGTTCAACATTATTCTTAAAAATTAAAATTATTTGTATTTTAATAATATCAATACAGTATTACAAAAACATTATTATAGCAAGACCTTTCCTCCTTTGCTTTATTTATAGTAGATACTAAAATAACTGAAGAAAGGGAGTTAAGTGAGACAGCAGTAATGTGCTTTTTGCACATCCCGCTTTAACATTCAGTTTCAGCCACATAATAAGAAAAGGAAGACAAGTTAATTTTGAGCAACAAAAAATAATTCAAGCTGGGGGGGCGGAGCAAGATGGCGGAGGAGTAGGAGACCTGGATTTCGTCTCCTCTCAGGAATTCAGCTGGATAGGGATCAAACCATTC
>NC_138385.1:45779662-45810254 GCF_054177405.1 Leptonychotes weddellii
GGGGCGGGGAGATCGGTTAGCCCGGTGATGGGTATTAAGGAGGGCACGTACTGCATGGAGCACTGGGTGTTATACGAAAACAATGGATCGTGGATCACCACATCAAAAACTAATGATGTATTGTATGGTGACTAACATAACATAATAAAATTAAAAAAAAAAAGAATTCCCAAAATTTCAGGTAAGATATAGATTTAAAATGCAAGTAGCTTTACAACAATAAAAGCATTCAACAAAGTAGGTTTTGAGGGAGTATACCTCAAAATAAATAATAAAGGCCATTTATGAAAAACCCAAAGTTAGCATCATATTCAATGGTGAGAAACTGGCAGCTTTTTCTCTGAGATCTGGAATAAGAAAGAATGTCCACTCTCACCACTTTTATTTAACATAGGACTGGAAGTCATAGCCACAACAAGAAAAAGAAATAAAAAGTATCCAAATTGGAAAGGAAAAAGTAAAACTCAGACTTTGCAGATGACATGATATTATATATGGAACACCTTAAAGACCCCACCAAAAAACTACTGGAACAAGTACATGCATTCAGTAAAGTAATAAGATATGAAATCAATGTACAGAAATCCATTGTATTTCTATACATAATGAAGTAGCAGAACAAGAAGTTAAGGAAGCAATCTCCTTGACAAATGCAGTAAAAAGAATAAAATACCTAGGAGTAAGCTTAACTAAAGAGGTGAGAGACCTGTATTCTGAAAACTATAAAACACTGATGAAAGATACTGAAAATGGCACAAACAAATGGAAAGATACTCCATGCTCATGGATTGGGAGAATGAATATTATTAAAATGTCTATACTACCCAAAGCAATCTATGCACTTAATGCAATCTCTATCAAAACATCAGCAACTTCTTTTCACAAAACTAGAACAAATAATACTAAAATTTGTATGGAATCACAAAAAACTTCAATAGCCAAAACAATCTTGAAAAAGAACAGAACTGGAGGTATCCTAATCCCAAACTTCAAGATATACTACAAAGCTGTAGTAATCAAAATAATATGGAACTTGCACAAAAATAGACACATGGATCAACAAAACAGAACAGAGAGCCCAGAAATAAAGCCACGATTATATGGTCAATTAATCTACAACAACAAATAAAGGCAAAAACCTGCAATGGGATAAAGATAGTATATTCAAAAAAATGGTTTGGGAAAACTGGCAAGCTACATGCAAAAGAATGAAAGTGGGTCACTTTATTACACCATACACAAAAAAATTCAAAATGGATTAAAGATCTATATGTGGGAACTGAAACCATAAAACTAGAAGAAAACTTAGGCAGTAAATTCTTTCATATCTCTTATAGAAACATTTTTCAGGATAGGTCTCCTTTGGCAAAGGAAACAAAAGCAAAAATAAACTATTGGGACTACACCGAAATAAAAAGATTTTGCACACCAAAGGAAACCATCAGCAAAACAAAAAAGAGAACCCACTGAATAGGAGAAGATATTTACAAATGATATATCCAAAAGGCAGTTAATACGCAAAATATATGAAGAACAAATACAATTCATCACAAAAATCAAATATTATTATTAAAAACTGGGCAGAGGATCTGAGTAGACATTTTGCTAAAGAAGACATACAGGTGGCCAACAGACACATGAAAACATGCTCAATTATCACTAACCATCAGGGAAATACAAATCAAAACCACAATGAGATATCACCTTATACTTGTCAGAATGGCTAGAATCAAAAATACAAGAAATATCAGTGCTGGTGAGGATTTGGAGAAAAAGAAACTCTATTGCTTTGTTGGTGAAAATGTAAATTGGCACAGCCACTATGGGAAACAGTATGGAGTTCTATTAAAAAATTAAAAATAGAGGGGCGCCTGGGTGGCTCAGTTGGTTAAGCGACTGCCTTCGGCTCAGGTCATGATCCTGGAGTCCCAGGATTGAGTCCCGCATCGGGCTCCCTGCTCGGCAGGGAGTCTGCTTCTCCCTCTGATCCTCCCCCCTCTCATGTGCTCGCTCTCTCTAGCTCATTCTCTCTCTCAAATAAATAAATAAAATCTTTAAAAAAAAATTAAAAATAGAAATACCATATAACACAATAACTCCACTAATGGGTATTTACTCAAAGAAAACAAAAACACTAATTCAAAAAGATATATGCACCTTCATGTTTATTACAGCATTGTTTACAATAGCCAAGATATGGAAGCAACTAAAGTGTCCATTGCTAAAGAAATGGATAAATAAGATAATATATAATATATATAATATAGATTATATATACAATTGAATATTAGTCATAGAATGAAATTTTGCCATTTGAAAGGACATGAATATAGCTACAGAGTATTATGCTAAGCAAAATAAGTTAGTCAGAGAAAGATCAATACCATATGATTCCACTCGTATGTGGAATTTAAGAAACAAAAGAGCAAAGGGAAAAAAAAACAGAATGGAAGGCAAACCACAAAACAGACTCTAAACTATAAAGAACAAACTGATAGTTAGCAGAGGGGAGAGGGGTGGGTGCATGGATTAAATAGGTGGTGGGGATGAAGGAGTGCACTTGTGATGAGCACTGGGTATTGTACAGAAGTGTTGAATCACTATATTGTACACCTGAAACTAATATTACACTGTATATTAACTAACTGGAATTTATTTATTTATTTATTTATTTATTTATTTATTTATTTATTTATAGATTTCATTTATTTATTTGAGAGAGAGAGCACAAGCAGGGGGAGGGGCAGAGGGATAAGAAGAAGCTGTCTCCCCGCTGAGCAGGGATCCAGATTCCTGGCTTGATCCCAGGACCCTGGGATCATGACTTGAGCTGAAAGAAGACGCTTAACCGACTGAGCCACCCAGGTGCCCCTACCTGGAATTTAAATAAAAACTTGGGGCACCTGGGTGGCTCAGTCTGTTAAGCATCCAAATCTTGGTTTCAGCTCTGGTCATGATGCAGGGTCCTGAGATCAAGCCCTGTGTAAGACTCCCCACTCAGCGGAGAGTCTGCTTCCCTCCTCTCTGCTCCCCACACTCATGCATTCTCTCTAAAATAAATAAATAAATCTTTAAGAATCAATCAATCAAAAGGTATTAAGGTGGGCACGTGTTGTGATGAGCACTGGGTGTTATACACAACTAATGAATCATTGAACACTACATCAAAAACTAATGAGGTACTTTACGGTGGCTAACTGAACATAATAAATAAATAATCAAATAAATATGTTAATTAATTAATTAGATCATGTGTAGAAGCAAAAAAAAAAAGAGAAACAAAACAGATGAACAAAGGGAAAAAAAGACAAAAATGAGACTGTTAAATATGGAGAAGAAACTGGTAGTTGCCAGATGGGAAGTGGGTTCAGTGATTTGTGAAATTGTTGAAGAGCATTAAAAGTACACTTATTGTGATGAACACTGAGCAATGTATAGTGCTGAATTGCTATATTGTACACCTGAAACTAATAAAACACTTTATATTAGTTATACTGGAATTTTATAAATAAATAAATATCAATCAATCAAAACAAAAACTTCATGTGGATGGAGTGGGCACTGAGAGAACTGACAATTGCCTTATCTGGTACGTCTTATAAACTTATTTCTCTTCAGAGTTGCTACATATTGGGAGACACAGAAGTATATCTAATTTTATTTTATAATAAACTATATAATTTACAGTTACAGTTATGGTGCAAGTTCCCATGTAAAAACAAAATAGATTTTATTTTTGTCTACGCTTATCAGAAAAGGAAGACTTACATATCCTCATACATTACCAATACAATAAGAAGAAGAAGAGGAAGAGGAAGAGGAAATGGGAGAAGAAGAAGGAAGAAGAAGAAGAAGAAGGGAGAGGGGGAGGGGAAGGGGAAGGAGAAGAAGAAGTCTATTTACTGAATGTCAGTTATGAGCCAGGCAATATAGTTTATATTTCCTTATATATTAACCCATTTAATATTCACAGTCTATAAGTTAAATTTTATCTCCATTTTTTCAGATATGGAAATTAAGGCTCAAAAAGATTTAAAAATTGTACAATATTACATAGCTAATAAATGAAGAGTTGAGTGTCAAGCCAAGATCTATCTGGCTCCCTTTTTTCTAGTATTCCACAATATCATTATGTACTTTATATTGCACATTTAATTCATAGGATGTTAGAATCTTTGTGTTGTCTTCTATACAGTAATTTAAGCTGGTACAGATAAAATATATATTTATTCTAAAGAAAATGTTAGATTTCAGACAGTTTTATAACTTCTATTATTTCTGAAATTATTAACTTCTGTAAACTTCTTAATTCACTTATTACACTGATAAAATATAAGGATTACAAATTAGTGGCCTGGAAATCACATTTTTAGCTCAAGATATTTTAAGGTAGGATAACAAAGGATTTGGGGATTGTTCGGCTTAGAAGTCCTTTGAGAAGTGCATTAGTTTCCTTGGCTGACTAATTTTAGCAGTTTTAAATCCTTTAATTTTAGAACTTGTTTCATGAAGAGAGGACTCTTGAAGCTATGCCATTTACTGTTCTCTAAAAAAAAAATCTATGGATATTTTTAAATAAAAAAAGACTATTTTCTTCACTACCAGATTTTCGTGGAGATATATGAAAGGAGGAAATGGTGTTTTTTTTAAATAATATTTCCAGATTGATAATGAGGTGTTTTTATTTTTTAATTTATATTTTTAGCCTCCTGTACCAAATATTTTATTTGTACTGTACTTGGAAAATGGGAACTACAAGAAAAAATAAAAGCACAGTGGATTTTCTCTTAATCTACTAGTATTGGATGGCTTTGTTGCAATCTGCACATATGATTTATTTGAATACTTAGGCCATGCACAGTGTTCTTGTTTTTTTTTAAAATCATACTATTACCAAACCCAAACTAGAGCTGTTAATGAGGTACTGACAGAAGTAGAAATGCTAAATTGAAGTGATTACACTCTCAGTGACTTAAGAATGCTATATTCAAAGCAGTACAGGTAGTACAATCCTTTAAGCCCATGATTGGCACTCTGAGAATCATACCACTGTTTTGTTTGCTAAATATGTTTTTCATATTTCTAAACCATCTTTAGGATAAAATGAATCTGGTTATATGTTTCTTCAGATATTTTAAATAGTCAGGGCCTGATACAGAAAGGAAACATGAGTGGTATTTTTTTAGAATGTTGTGTGACAAAACTGAAAGATAAATGTAATTCATACATGGAATGACTTTGAAAAAACATAATAATAGATTATTTCAGTTCTCAAAGCTGGATTAAATTTGAATCTAAAACAGCAAAATATAAACTGAGTTGAATGTTTTGGGACGATTTTTTCTCTATTCATAGTACTTATGAATTTGGCACATAGATATCTAAGTAAGACAATGTGTCAGGATCCACTCACTAAGAAGGGTGTTCAAGAGAATAAAAGAAAAAGAAGTCTCAGAAAGCAAAGAGCCAGCAATACAGACAGATAAAGATATATTCTATATTCACATTAACTATTATAATTGCCCTGTCAAACTTCATTAATTTGGAATTCATGAATTCAGAATTTGCAAAACTTCAGAAGGATGGTAGACTGATACTGTTAAAAAAGTTTACCAAACCAATTAGTCAACAACAAAGAGAAATATCAACTAACGAGAAGATACAGCAATGAGAGCAAAACTCTCTAAAGGCCTGATATACAAGGAAAGCCATTTTTAATTTCTTCCTAAGTCAACATGACTGTATATAAAATGTGTTCAAACCAAAAATCTAATTCATAGCCTGTCACACATGAAATGTAAATCTGTTTGTAAATGAGTAGCCTAAAGGAAAACTCTTGTCCTTCAAATATTTTTTAATTTAATTTAATTTATTAATTTAATTTAATTTAATTCTAGTATAGTTAACATACAGTGTTATATTAGTTTCAGGTGTACAATATGGTGATGCAACAATTCCATACAAAACCCAGCGCTCGTCAGACAAATGTGCTCCTTAACCCCCATTGTCTATTTTACCCATCAACTCACCCACCACCTATCTGCTAACCATCAGTTTGTTCTATTTTTTTAAAAAGATTTTATTTATTTATTTGACAGAGAGAGACAGCGAGAGAGGGAACACAAGCAGGGAGAGTGGGAGAGGGGAAGCAGGCTCCCCGCCAAGCAGGAAGCCTGTTGAGGGACTCAATCCCAGGAACCTGGGATCATGACCTGAGCTGAAGGCAGACCCTTAACTGACTGAGCCACCCAGGCGCCCCAGTTTGTTCTATATAGTTAATAGTCTGTTTCTTTTTATTCATTTGCTCATTTTTTTGGTTTCTATATTCCACACATAAGTGAAATCATATGGTATTTGTTTTTCTTTGAATGACTTATTTTCCTTATCATTATATTCTATAGTTCCATCCAAGTCATTACAAATGACAAGATTCCATTATTTATTGTGACTGAATAATATTCCATTATATATATGCCACATCTTCTTTACCCATTCATCAATTGGTGAGTCCTTGGGTTGCTTCCTTAATTTGGCTATTGTAAATAATGCTGCTATAAACATATGGTTGTATGCATCCTTTTGAATTAGTGTTTTTGTGTTATTTGGTTGAATACCCAGTAGTGTGAGCACTGGATCATAGGGTAGTTCTATTTTTAATTTTTGAGGAACCTCCATACTGTTTTCCAGAGTGGCTGCACCAGTTTGCATTTCCACCAGCAGTGCAAGGGTATTCCCATTTCTCCACATCCTTGCCAACACCTGTTGTTTCTTGTGTTTTTGATTTTAGCTAATCTGACAAGTGTGAGTTGATATCTCATTGAAGCTTTGATTTGCATTTCCCTGGTGCATTATGTTGAGCATCTTCTCATGTGTCTGTTGGTCATCTGTATGTCTTCTTTGCAGAAATATCTGTTCATGACTTCTGCCCATGTTTTAATTGAATTATTTGGGTTTTGCATGTTGAGTTGTAGTTTTCGTTGTTGTTGTTTTGTTTTGTTTTGAGAAAAATGGGAGTAGGAAGGGGCAGAAGGAGATAGGATCTTAAGCAGACTCCACACCCAGCATGGAGCCTGACACAGGGTTCTGTGTGAAAACTTTAAGATCATGACCTGGATAAATATCAAGAGTCAGACACTTAACCAACTGAGCCACCCAGGCTCCCCAGAGTTGTATAAGTTCTTTATATAGTTTGGATACTAACCTTTTATCAAGAACATCATTTTCGAACATCTTCTCCCATTCACTAGATTGCCTTGTAGTTTTATTGAAAGTTTCCTTTGCTGTGCAGATTTTTATTTTGATATAGTCCCAATACTTCATTTTTGCTTTTGTTTCACTTTCTTCAGATGTATGTAGAAAAATGTTGCTATGACTTATTTCAGAAAACTTATTGCCTGTACTTTTTTCTAGGATTTTTATGGTTTCAGGTCTCACATTTAGGTCTTTAATCCATTTTGAATTTATTTTAGTGTACAGTGAAAGTAGTGGTCCAGTTTCATTTTTTTTTTTTTTGCATGTTGCTGTCCAATTTTCCTAACACCCTTTGTTGAAGAAAATGTATTTATCCCATTGGATATTCTTTTCTGCTATGTTGAAGATTAATTGATGAAATAATTGTGGGTTTATTTTTGTGTTTTCTATTCTGTTCTCTTGATCTACATGTCTATTTTTGTACCAGTACCATACTATTTTGATTGCTACAGCTTTGTTTTATAATTTGAAGTCTGGAACTGTGGTACCTCCAGTTTTGCTTTTCTTTGTCAAAATTGCCTTGAATATTTGGAATCATTTATGGTTCCATACAAATTTTAGGATTATTTGTTCTAGCTCTGTGAAAAATGCTATTGGTATTTCATAGGGATTGCATTAAATCTGTAGATTGCTTTGAGTAGTATGGACATTTTAACAATATTTATTCTTCCAATCCATGAGCACGGAATGTCTTTCCATTCCTTTGTGTCCTCTTCAATTTCTTTCAACAGTGTTTTATGGTTTCAAGTCTTTGACCTCTAAGTATCTTATTGTTTTAGGTGCAATTGTAAATGGGACTGATTCTTTAATTTTTCTTTCTGCTTCTTCATTATTAGTATATGGAAGTGCAACAGACTTCTGCACATTGATTTTATATCCTGTGACTTTACAAATTCATTTATCAATTTTTGGGTGGAGTCTTTAGGATTTTCTCTCTATAGTATTATACCATCTGCAAATAGTGGAAGTTTTACTTCTTTCTTTCTAATTGGATGCCTTTATTTATTTTTGTTGTCTGATTTCTGGGGCTAGGACTTCTAGTACTATGTTGAATAAAAGTGGTGAGAGTGGACATCCTTGTCTTGTTCCTGACCTTAGGGTGAAAGCTCTCAGTTTTTCACCATTGATTATGTTTACTGTGGGTTTTTCATTTATGGCTTTTATTATGTTGAGGTATGTTCCCTCTATACCTACTTTGTTGAGAGCTCTTATCATGAATGGATGCTCTAAGTTGTCAAATGTTATTTATGCATCTATTGAGATCATCATGTGGTTTTTATCCTTTCTCTTATTGATGTGATGTATCATGTTTGAATTGCCAATATTGAACCACACTTGCATCCCAAGAATAAATCCCGTTTGATCGTGGTGAATGATTATTTTTTTTTTAATTGTATTGCTGCGTTTGGTTTGCTAGTATTTTCTCGAGGATTTTTGTAGCTGTGATCATTGGAGATATTGGCCTGTAGTTCTCTTTTTTGGTGGTGTCTTTATTTGGTTTTGGTATCAAGATAATACCTCATAGAATGAGTTTGGAAGTTTTCCTATTTCTTCCATTTTGGGGAATATTTTCAGTAGAACAAATATTAACTCTTCTTTACTTTTTAATTTTATTTTATTATGTTATGTTAGTCACCATACAATACATCATTAGTTTTTGATGTAGTGATCCACGATTCATTGTTTTTGTATAACACCCAGTGCTCCATGCACTACATGCCCTCCTTAATACCCATCACCGGGCTAACCCATTCCCGCCACGCCCTCCCCTCTAAAACCCTCAGTTTGTTTCTCAGAGTCCATAGTCTCTCATGGTTCATCTCTTCCTCCAATTTCCCCCCCTTCATTTTTCCCTTCCTTCTCCCAATGTCCTTTTCTTTAAACGTGTGAAAGAATTCACTTGTAAAACTGTCTGGTTTTGAACTTTTATTTGTTGGGAGTTTTTAGATTATGGATACAATCTCCTTGCTCTTAATCAGTCTGTTCAAATTTTCTATTTCTTCCTGCTTCACCTTTGTTAGTTTAAATGTTTCCAGGAATTTATTTATTTTTTTCTAGGTTGTCTAATTTGTTGGCATATAGGTTTTCATAATATTCTCTTTCAATTGTTTGTATTTCTGTGGTGTTGGTTGTTATTTCTCCTCTTTCATTGGTGATTTTGTTTTTAGTCCTTTCTCTCTCTCTCTTTCTCTCTCTCTTTTTGGATGAAACTGGCTAGATGTTTACCAATTTTGTTGATATTTTCAATTCCCCAACTCCTGGTTTCTTTGCTCTGTTATGTTGTATTTTTAGTTTCTATATCTTTTATTTATGCTCTAATCTGTATTATTTCCTTCCTTCAGCTGTTTTTTTGGTTTTGTTTGTTGTTCTTTTTCCAGCTCCTTTTGGTGTAAGTTTAGGTTGTTTATCTTACTTCTTGAGGTAGGTCTGTATTGCTACATATGTCCCTCTTAAAACCACTTTTGCTCCATCCCAGAGGTTTTGTACTGTTGTATTTCCGTTTTGTTTGTTGTTGTTGTTTGTTTTGTTTTTTTGGTTTTCAAGTTCTTTTTGATTTCTTCTTTGCTTTTTTTGTTGACCTCTTCATTGTAGTATGTCATTTGACCTCCATGTATTTGTGGTCTTTCCAGATTTGTTCTTGTGGTTGGTTTTTAATTTCATAGTGTTGTGATCAGAAAAGATGCATGGTATGACTTCAGTATTTTTGAATTGTTGAGGCTTGTTTTGTGGCCTAATATATGATTTATTCTGTAGGAAGTTCTGTGTGAAAAGAATGGGTATTCTTCTGTTTTGAGATGGAATGTTCTCAATATATCTGTTAAATCCATCTGTTCCAGTATGTCATTCAAAGCCACTCTTTCCTTGTTTATTTTATGTTTGAATGATCTGTCCATTGATGTGAGTATGGTGTTAAAATCTACTATTATTGTATTACTTACTATCAACTAGTTCCTTATGCTTGTTATTAACTTTTTTATGTATTCGGGTGCTCCCATATTGGATGCATGCATATTTACAATTATTATATCTTCTTGTTGGATTGTCCTTTTTATTATTATATAAGTGTCCTTCTTTGTCTCTTGTTACAGTCCTTGTTTTAAAGTCTACTTTGTACGATATAAGTATTGCTACTCTGGTTTCTTTTGACATCCATTTGCATGATAAATCTTTTTCCATCTCCTCACTTTCAATCTTCATGTGTCTTTAGGTGTGAAATGAGTCTCTTGTAGCCATCATATAGATGAGTCTTGTTTTTTATCTACTCTGTCACCCTATGTCTACTGATTGGAGCATTTAGTCCATTTACATTCACAATAATTATTGATAGATATGTATTTATTGCCATTTTGTTACTTTATTTTTAGTTTTTTTCTGATATTTTCTTCTTTTAGTCTCTTTCATAACTTGTTGGTTTCTTTAGTTATATGCATGGATTTTTTACCCTTTATGTTTTTCATATCTATTACTGTTTTGTGACTTGTGGTTTCCATTCTGTTTATATATAACATCTCCTACATATAGCAGTCTCTATTACGTTGATGGTTTTTAATGTCGAACTCACTCTTTACTCCTCTCCCCTCTGAATTTCAGATATTTGGTATCATATTTTACATCCTTTTATTTTGTGTTTAACCTTGTTGGATAGAGTATTCTTGCTGCAGATTTTTCTCTTTCAGCACTTTGAATCATTGTGCCACTCCCTTCTGGCCTGTAAAGTTTTGCTGAAAAATCACCTGATAGACTTATGTGGTTTCCCTGTCTTTTCTCTTTCAGCCTTTAAAATTCTTTCCTTATCTTTTTTTTTTTTTTCTTTTTGCCATTTTAATTGCCATCTATCTTGGTGTGGACCTCTGTTGCTTGCATTTGTTAGGGGATCTCTGTCCCTTCTGAATCTGGATTATTGTTTCTTTCTCCAGATTCAGGAAATTCTCAGCTATTATTTCTTCAAATACATTTTCTGCCCTCTTTTCTCTTCTTCTTCTTCTGGGATCCCTATAATGCAAATGTTATTATGCTTGATGGAGTCACTGATTTCTCTAAGTCTATTCTTATTATGCAGTATTATTTGTTTATCACCTGTTCAGCTTGATTGCTTTCCATTACTTTATTCTCTGGGTCACTGATACATTCCTCTGCTTCCTGTAGCCTACTATTATTCCATCTATTGTATTTTCATTTTCATTTGTTGAGTTATTCATCTCTGATATGTTATTTTTTTTTTAATCTTTTTGTCTAGGGTCTTGCTGATGTCCCTCACATTGTTCAGAAGTCCAGTTTCTTTATGATCATTTCTTTAAATTCTCTGTCAGGGCATATTACTTATTTCCTTTTCACTTAGATTTCCTGCTATGATTTTGTCTTGTTCTTTCATTTTGGACATATTTCCCTTTCTCTTCATTTTGTCTACCTCTCTGTGTCTGTTTCTGTGTGTCGGGAAAGTTGACTAAATCTACTGCTTTTGAAAGTAGTGGCTTTATGAAGGAGACATCTTATAGGGCTCTGCAGTGCAGTGTTCCCTGTTCACCAGAACCTGGCACTTCAGGAGTTTCCTATGTGTGTTGCTTGCATCCTGCTATTGTCTGTGAGTTGCTTTTCCTTTCAGTTCAGACATCTGCACTGACTGTTTGCCTGTTGTGTGCTTTGCTCTGTAATATTAATGTGACCCGGGTGGGCAAGTTCTGTGGAAGCATGACCTCAGAGGGCATGGGTATAGGGTAGAATTGTTAGCAAAATTTGCACTGAGCTACTAGTCCTAGACTGGATCTCCCATAGCCCAGTGCCTGCTGGGGGTATAGTGTGGAGGGGAGGTGGTGGTGGTGGCCAGGGATGTGAGATGTCTGTTCACATGGTGGCTGGGCAGTACACAGTGTCATTGTGTGCAGCAGCTGGGTATGACATCTGTGTGCTGAGTGGCTAGGCAAGACTCATACAGCATTAGCAAAATTTGCACTGAACCACTAGTCCTAGCCTGGATCCCTGGAAGTGTGGTGGCTACTGGTGGTGTGGATTGAAAGCAGCAGCTGGGTGGGGTGTGTAGGGCCTTAACAAAATTTTTGCTGGACCCAGGGCTCAAGCCAGTAGGCTTAGAGTGGATGAGTCCTCAGTAGAACTTGTGGGTAGGGTGCACAGCTAGCAGGTTAGGTAGCAAGTGTCTCTGCAACACTGTCTCCTGCAGGTAGCACTGTGTTTATGCTGGGAAGCATAATGGGATGAAAATGGTGTCTGCCAGCTCCTTTGTTCCCTGAAAAGTCTCCCACCATCCTCTGAAATCAGTATAAACAGATCTCCCTCTTTTTTTTGTAGGCTGTGGCTTCTATGTTGCCTCTCCTTAAGCTGTTGTCTCCTTAAGGGCAGGGACCGGCTATCACCTGCCCTCACCACTCACCCAGTTCTGAGTCCCAGATGGCCCAAATAGGGTTCTTTTGACATGTATAAATCAGTTTTTCTGTGTACCCAATTAGAGAAAGCCAGCTATAAGATAAAGCAACCAGAAACTAGGAAGCCATTTGGTTGTCCGTGAAGCCCCTGAATTTGGGAGGAACCAATGTTCATGGAGGCACTCTGGGTTTCATTTGGTTCATTTGTTGCTTCAGCTTTTGGCATTTTTAGACAAAACTGGTCATGTTAGATTGGAAAATAGAAAATGACTAATTAATGGATCCATAAATTATAATGTTATCTTACAATTAGATTTGCTTTGATGAAGAGAGATATTTGAAAATTGTACCTTTAATGTCTTCTCCACAAATGTTAATGAAGTAAAGACTAGATTTTGTTTGCTTCTTGCTTGTGTATATGTGTCCAGGTGTGTTATAAATGTGAGATTTTTTTTCTACCTCTGGATGGTATTGCTAAAATTAATTTGTAAATGAGCTCTATTTAATTGGTTTAAAGGCAAGTGCTTAAAAGAACTGGGCATTCTAAAACTCAGAAAAATAGAGACTAACCCAAATGTTTCTTTAAGTTCACATGATATGGCAAAATATTCAATTATTAAAGTGTGCTAAAGGGGCATCTAGGTGGCTCAGCCAGTTGAGCATCTAACTCTTGGTTTCCACATAAGTCATGATCTCAGTGTCATGGAATAGAGCTGTGTTGGGATCTGTGCTCAGAAGGGAAACTTCTTGACATTTTCACCCTCTCCCTCTTCTTCTGTCCTTCACCCTCCTCATGCTCTCTCTCTCTCTCTCTAATATAAATAAATAAATCTTTAATCATTTGATCAATCAAAGTTTGTTGGTTTAATTAAAGTAGACATGTCTTTAGAGTTACCAGCATTAAATATAAAACTATTATTTTACCAAGGTTTACTAAAGGTCAAATAAGCTCATGTTATCTATTGCAATTTTTCAGACAAAAATGATTTATAATGATGCTTGATTTTGTCTGTCTAATGAGGTTTCCATGGGTAATTGTTACAAGCAATAGGTTAAATAAATAAAAAGGGTTTATATCTTTCAAAATTTTTGGTCACCAAAATTTTAAAGTTTTGCTAAGCTAAATGATAAATTGGGTTGAATTCATTGGATATCTAAGTCTTTTCCAAATAAGATAGAATGCTAAAACATTGACTACCAAAAGTAGGTTTGTCTGTTTTGGGTTTATTATTGCAGAGAAACTGAGTGTCTGTTGGTAAACTTGCTTTGTACTTTAGTGAAAGTTGTACGGTGGGGGAAAAAAAAAACACGTTTTCTAGAAATTATGAATTGTATTCATGAATTTCCAATCTAAAGAATTTTGGTGTAACAGACAATGCCACTACTTGGTTTTTACTAGAAATTAAGGTTTCTAAATATTAAGAATTCTGATAAATGTAATAAAGACTGATAGAAAATGATAAGGGAAACAACTTTTTATGCAAAGAAAGTAAAATGTGTCTCTATAAGAAAGATACAAGGAAAGGGAATGCATTTTTGTTGAGGGAAAAGAAAGTAATTTTGTCCTAAAATGATACTGGTTACTTAAAGACAGAAGGCTTAGGACAAAACCTGAATGAAAAAGAAAGTTGTAGAAGGTTTGTAAAGGGAAATCTTTGGAAAATAATTTTATGTGTGGTCAAGACTAAGAATGAAATGAATGAATTTTAAAGGACACTAATACAAGATTGAGATTCAACCTTTCTCTCAGTTAAAAGGCAAAGTTTTCTTGGATTGTTGGCCTACTCTTAATAAGAAATTGTAAACAAAGTTTCTTTTCTTTATCTGCCCAGAAAGCCAAAGTTTTATTGTTTTATCTTTATCAGGTCTTTGATTACTTAAGAAAGTTAATATTTCTCAATATTAAAGGAGCTAGGTTTTACTAACTACATAACCTATAAAGTCACTTATTGATATCTTGGTTAAATAGATAATTAAATATTAAGTTTTGTGGTGATCTGTGATCTTATTTAGGTATGTGCTTTAAAACCATCTGATATCTATTTTAATAAAACTTCCCCCAAATTCAAATTCTAAATGAAGTCTTCTTGCCTAATTAGGCTTATTTATTTGAAATGTTAAATTACATGGGAAGCATTATCAAATAAGTGATGATAAACCTTATGTAAATTTTATGGGTAAATTCTATAACTGTTTTAGAAATTATATGAAATTCCTAAAATTTTAACATGTCCTGGTATAATGTCATCACTTGACATTCTAATTATTGAAATGTGTGTTACAATAATAACTGGAATTCCTTGTCAACTGCATTACAATGAACTCTCATCAGATCTTTAATCATGTCCAATTTTGAGTTTTTTAATCATTTATAGTTATTGTTCTGATGCTCTTGCAAAATGTGTTTCAGCTTTAAGGAGATTCATGAAAAGGACTTTTTACAAATACAGGTTTCTGATATCCTTAAGACAATAAAATTAACTGAGTAAGAGTTTCCAGAAGTAATGGGAAACCTGCATTCAAACACAAGAATTAGTTATTTGAGACTGAATGAATTAAGAAAGATGATTATAGTTTTAACAACTTTTATTTGAAATATTGCTGGTCCTCTAATGTCTCCTCTTCCAGATTTAAGGCAATTTTCTCTTATCTATTACTTACAAAAATATGATAAATATTCCTTTGTGAACAAATTGAAACATCTATCTTTTCTGCCTACCTGAACCTTCCAGAATTCAGAAACTCTCATTGAGTATTCTTTCTTTCATGACAATTATAATTATTTGCATAAGTTCAGTAATAATCTGTTCTCCTTCTAACATGACAATTATAATTATTTGCATAAGTCCAATAAGAATCTGTTCTCCTTCTAACAGGATACCATTGGAAAGGTTGTGGGGTTTTTTTTGTTTTGTTTTGTTTTGTTTTTTACCAAGGCTTTGCCTGGAATGTCATATCTGAGAGACATGCATATACTCAGATATGACCAGACAGCTTTAAAGAACTAAGGTTGACTTTATGGAGCCAATAAATACCCTTGGAAATGTTGGCCTGATATCTTGCTTACAGATTTCCTAGCAGCCTTGCCAGTTGAGTAAAGAATGTCACTTTTTGGCAGGTGCAGGAACCTCAGGATATTTTGGGAAACTTGAGAAATAGAATTCACCCAAATCTAAAAGCACTGAAGACAAATATGATGGCAAGTATTTGACTTGGCCTCTGGCCTTGAGTGTCTATTAAAAGTTCAATCTGAAATCCCCTATAAAAATTTCCAGCAAAGCAGATTTAAAAGATCTTATGTATGCAAGGATGCAAAGAAAGTGGAACCCTCTTACACTGTGGGAATGCAAACTGGTGCAACCACTCTGGAAAACATGGAGATTCCCCAAAAAGTTAAAAATAGAACTACCCTAAAATCCAGCAATTGCATTAATAGGTATTTGCCCAAAAGAGACAAAAGTACTGATTTGAAAAACAAAACAAAACAAAACACACGCACCCTGATATTTATAACAGCATTATGAACAATTGCCAAATTATGGAAAGACACCAAATGTCTATTATGCATAAAGAAGATACACACACACATAATGGAATTTTAACCACAAAAAGAATGAAATCTTGCCATTGGCAATGATATGGATGGAGCTAGAGTGTATTATGCTAAGCGAAATAAGTAAGAGAAAGACAAATACCATATGATTTCATTCAAATGTGGATTTTAAGAAACAAAACAGATAAACATGGGGGTGAAGAGAGAGAGGAAAACCATAAAACAGACTCTTAACTATAGAGAACAAAGTGAGTTTTGCTAGAGGGGAGGTGCATGGGGGGGATGGGCTAAATAGGTGATAGACATTAAGGAGAGCGCTTGTTGTGATGAGCACTGGGTGTTATATGTAAGTGATGAATCACTAAATTCTACTACTGAAACTAATATTACACTATTAAACTAGAATTTAAATAAAAACTTGAGACAAAAAATAAGATAAAAATAAAACAAGACAGTAAACCTACTTGTTTGTTTTCACCTTCTCCTTTATTATATCTTGATAAAATATCATGATTACTCACTGATTTAATATAATTCCAATACAGCTAGTACTTTATCATGATTATAATTTAGATAATAATTTTATGGCCTTCTGGATACACTCTAATGCTCCTTTAGCTTACTGTGTTTATATATTACAAAGGACATCTATTAAGAAAAACCTTTCAAGAAGGGCTACCTAATTCAAATTTAACCTGCATTATATGTAACATTCAACAGATCAACTATTGGGTCTCTATAAACTTAGATGATAACTTATTAAGAAATTTTCCCAGGTCCAATGGGAGAAACCAGTGGCAGTTTGTCCAACATGCCAAAATATCCAATGTACTTACAAACAGTGTTTTTGTGGATGGAATGGCCTAAGACAAAATTTAAAAATGTGTATCTGTCAAAGATACTCCTTTAGGAGTGGTTTAGTGGACTCAGTCACCTCCTAAATCTAAGTTTTCCATACAACCCAGAAGATTCTGTGGCAATTATGGGTCAGTGGTCTTCTTTATTACCCACAGAAACCCAAAATGTCCATCTCTCCTAATCTGTGGAAAATCAATAAAGACTTCTGTAACCTATATAAATGTTCAATTACTGCCTTGGTACCCAAACTTATGGCCAATCAGACTTATGACATTTTTCAACATCATAATAGGAATAGGAACTATTGTAATTCCACTAGACTTCTTCCCATTGGGGGAAGATGGGTCTTATTACCCAATTATTCTTACTGGATTCCAATATTTACTAACTGCCAATTCAGGCAAAATATATGGTTATTCTCTGAATAACAATGGAACCCCAAACCCACTCCAAATTGGCCTATAATAGCTACACCTATACAAACTAACACATGGTATATGGAAAAAGGAAGATTTGGGGGAGGGGGGAAGATTTACAAAACACCTATGTAATACTCCTGGATTTATTTTGTAATTGGAATACTCTCCATCATAATACTACTACTATAAGGTATAATACTGGCTTTAAAACTCAAATAGATTAACGCCTGGGTGGCTCAGTCAGTTAAGCATCTGCTTTCAGCTCAGGTCATGATCCTGGGGTCCTGGGATGGAGTCCCACATTAGGCTTCTTGCTTAGCGGGGACCCTGCTTCTCCCTCTGCCTGCCACTCCCCCTGCTTGTGCTCTCTCTCTCTCTATCTCTCTGACAAATAAATAAATAAAAATCTTAAAAAAAAATAAAACAAATAGAATTGCCTGATACTAACAAAAAATTACATTAATACTGATATTGATTACCAAATGTTTAGGGAGATAGAATTACAACCTCCACACGATGTAATATCCATGGAAACTAATTAGGCAAGGAAATCATTACATATAATAACAGAAAATTTAATTAGCTTCTTAAACCAATCAGCTCAAACATATCACAAATCACAACTAACTGTAGATGAAGAAGGTAGACAGATACTCAAACTAATTCAAGACTACAAAATACTTGTAATATTTTTTTAAAATTGTTCTCTTGTCTTTCTAATTCTGTACCTACTCCCCATTGATTATTTTAAATGTTATTGATTGGATTTTTATTACTATTTCTGTATTTATGCTATAAATATTACAAAAGTGCAAAGGCAAAAAGCACACCACTCACCACAAAGCACAAGTACAATGTTTGCATGACAATTTGGTCTCATTGAAATATATATATATATCAATTATAATATTCCATATTAAAAGCCACATGGTTGATCCTCTGATGTAGACTCTAGACTCCTAGGTGACCTAAACTGGGTCTAACATCCAAGGACATGATAGACCCAGGGCAGATAAGTGATCACCTTGGCCTTGAAGGACAAAATAATGATCATCAATGCTTTCTGTCAAAAGATTATTGATCTTTTGATGAGAGAAAACCTCTCTAAAGGCTTGATATACAGTGGAAGCAATTTTAGATTTCTTTTTAAGTCAACATGACTGTATATAAACTTTGTTCAAACCAAAAGCCTGATCTGTGGTCCACCATGAATGCATTGTACATTTGCTTTATGAATGAGTAGCCTAAAAGAAAACCATTTTAGCCTTGAGATATCAATCAATGCTCCTACTCCCTGCATTCCTTTATGATAAAATTCATGATTACTGCCCATATGTTAATCTATAATCTTTTGAGCTTTTACAAGATGTAAAAAAGTATATAATCTTGTGAAATCTGTTCATTCTCTGGAACACTTTCTTCCCTGTGAAGAGCCTGTTTTTTGGACAGCTGTCCTAAGTTGTGCTCAAATAAAACTCTTTCTTACTTTTAGAGATTCTAAAAGGTTTGTTCATTTTGCATGGACAATAGTTATAAACTATATTAGAAACATTAATTTATAAACCAAATATATAACCCTAAGATGCACAGAGAAGAGCAGTTTGATATACTCATTACAAATGATTATTGCATAGATATTCAATTAATATTCCTACCAGACCATATGCATTTAAAATAATTTTATTTCTTTTAAAAACAGTGTAAGCATCAGAATCCCATTACTATAGGGCGCCTGGGTGGCTCAGTTGGTTAAGCAACTGCCTTTGGCTCAGGTCATGATCCCAGGGTCCTGGGATCGAGTCCCACATCGGGCTCCCGGCTCAGCAGGAAGCCTGCTTCTCCCTCTCCCACTCCCCCTGCTTGTGTTCCTGCTCTTGCTGTCTCTGTCTCTGTCAAATAAATAAATACAATCTTTAAAAAAAAAAAAAAGAATCCCATTACTATAGTGTTCTATCACCTAAGACTAATTAGTGGAAAGAAACCAAATTTGAATGAACAGACTTTTCTACACAGGAAAAGAATTATAAAGTTAATGTTCTTTTCTATGGAATGATCCTTCTGCACCAAATATCAAATGGTGGGAATAAATCATTTTCTTAATACTTATGGAGAATGATATGTAAAATGCTGATTCATTCATTTCAGCAAATATTTATTTTTTAAGATTTTATTTATTTATTTGATAGAGAGAGAGAGAGCACAAGCGGGGAAGAGAGGGAGAAGCAGTCTCCCCACTGAGCAGGGAGCCTGATGCTGGACTCCATCCTAGGACCTGGGATCATAACCCAAGCCAAAGGCACACACCTAACCAAATGAGCCACCCAGGCACCCATCAATTCAACAAATATTTATTGAAAGTCTACTTATTATACAAGGAACTATGCTGATATACCATGCACCATAAAACATGTGAACAGCCTTCAATTTCTATAGAAAGTCTTATGGTCAGATTTTCAAGAAAGAATGTTCACAGCCTAGTGTTGTCCTATATTTCTACATACAATAAAACAAATATGAACCAAAGGGAATATTTTATAATCTCAGAACTCATTTCTTTCAGAAATATATTGTATTAGCCATATATTATACTTCTGTGTGCTTTAAGGGTTTCATTTTAATTTATAAATAAACTTGTAATCATGCATTTTTAGTCTTATAATATTGAACATATTTTCCATCAATTTTATTGCATTTCTAAAGCTTCTATTTTAAAATATGTTTTTTAACCTGTTACAACAACAACAAAAATGTCCTTTCAAATACCTATTTTGGTGATTTAAGCACAAAAATCATCATTTTCCTAGAAAACACAAAGGTTATCAAGATCATAAAAAACTCAAATTTATTAAGTCATAGACAATATGAGCTATTTCATAGTTTTGTAAAGTCTGCTGCTGAACAAATAATTTAACTATAGAGAGAAATATTTGGCCTCAGCCTTGTGAAAAAATGTGCTTCACTGATTTTATTTGGCAAAAAAAATGACTGCATAAATAATATCATGAATGTAATAAAAAGCGTTTCTAATTTTTAACAGTGTTTAAGTGCTTCAAAAACATGGTGTTCAATCGAAGGGAGGCAAGATGATGGAAGAGTAAGGGACCTCACTTCACCTGTTCTACTGAATTTAGATAGATAACTAACAAACCATTATGAACACCTATGAATTCAACTTGAGATGTAAGAAAAGAATTGCTGGAATTCTACAAATAGAAAAATGACTATTTTTTGCAAGGTAGGAGGTGCAGAGAAGTAAATATAAGGAGATATATCAAAAGATAATTGGCTGGGGCAGGGAGCCTCCATAAGCCAGCTACCGGAAAATGATATAGCCCTGGAACACAATATCCGAATCTTTGAAATCTGCTCCAGTGAGAGACTTCTGTGCCTGAAAGGTGCTCAGGTGGTGAAGCAGGGCAGAATCCTAGGTTGGACTGTGTGGTCTCAGGATCCCTAAGGTCACAGAAAGAACAGGGGTGCCTGAGCCAGTAGAGTTCCCAAGCATTAGAGAGGAGAAACTGGTGAGGGTCAGGGAACCCAGGAGGGGGCTTTCAGCTCAGTTTGCCATAAATTGTGAATGGCAGTATGATCGGATGACAGCTCTCTTGCAGGGACCCTGCAAAGGACAGAAAAGCAATGGCCCTCCACTTTCTCCTGGGAGGGACAGTGAGTAAGCATGCAAGATTGGGCAAGAGCTTTCATGTGGGGCCCTGCAAAGGACAGAAAAGTGGCAGCTCTTTGCTTTGCCCCAGGAAGGGTGACATTGGAGCACTCACGACCAGGCAACCCCTGGCAGTGTGCAGGTACTGCAAAGGACAGAAAAGCGGTGGCCATCTACCTTTCTTCAGGAGGGGAGGTGCGGGAGCATCCATGACCCATCAACCACTCTCTGTGTGAGGGCCATGCAAAGGAGAGAAACGCAAAGACCCTCTGCCTTCCCCCTTGGGAGGATTGGTGCAGGTGTGCACCACAGGGGTCTGCAGAGTTTGGCACACACAAAAGTGAAGTCCGCTTGTCCCTGAGGGTTTGCTGGAGAGAGGGGAACAAAGTCTCTTGGCTCTTGGCTGGAGATCGGGTGCATGGCCATTTTTGTTTTCATCCTCTAGAGAGGTACAGAAGGACTGAGGGGAACAAAAGAGACATAGAGGAACCAGTAACAGATCACACTAACCCTGGCCCTTAGGCAAGGGGTGGTGCAACTCCCCCCAGGCAAATACATCAGAGAATCAGCACAGGAGGCCCCTCCCCCAGAAGACCAGCTGAAAAAATGGGAACACCAAGTGCGCAGAACACAGAGGACTGCAAAAATTCCAGGGATGGGGAAAATAATATATAGAATTCAAGATTTTTTTTCTCATGATTCATTTTTACTTCAGTTTAAAATTTTCCTTTTCTTTTTTTTTCTTTTTTCCTTTTTGAATTAGTTTCTTAATTTATCAACTCTTTGTTTTTAAGTCTGTTTTTAACTTTCATCTTTTACATTTACATTTTATAAATATATTCTTCAGTTTTGGTTTCCGTTCACTGTTTTCAATTTTATTTTTGTATGTATATAAGTTTTGCTTTTTACAACTTTGGGATTTAGTGTCCTCTAACAAACAGACCAAAATACACCCAGAACCAATTGGATTACCCTGTTTGGCCCACCTGGGAGATTATATTCTCTCTTTCCATTCCCCCCCCCCCCTTTTTTTATTTGGTTTCTGACCTCTTTGGATTTGTCTAGTGTGTATTTTGCTTGAGTTGTGGTTAATATTTTTGATTTTGTTCACTTGTTCAACCCTTATTCACTTGGCAAAATGACTAGAAGGAAGAATTTACAACAAAAGAAAGAACCACAGGTAATACTTTGTCAAAAATGGAATCAATATGGATATAAGTAAAATGTCAGAGATGGAATTCAGGATAACAATTATAAAGTTACTAGCTAGGCTTGGAAAAAAGCATAAAAGACACTAGAGAATGTCTTAGTGCAGAAATGAGATCTAATCAAGCCGAAATTAAAAATGCTCTGAGATGCAGTCTAAATTGGATGCTCTAACAGCTAGGGTAAATGGGGCAGAAGAGAGAGTCAGTGACATAGAAGACAAGTTGATAGAAAGGAAGGAAGCTTAGGAAAAGAGAGAAAAACAACTAATGGACCAAAGGGGAGGCTTTGGGAAATCAGCAGTGCCATAAAATGAAACAAAATTAGAATTATTGGAGTCACCAAGGGAGAAGAAAGAGAGAGAGGGACAGAAGGTATATTTGAGTAAATCGTACCTGAAAAGTTCCCTAATCTGGGGAAGGAACCAGGCATTCAAATCCAAGAGGTAGAGAGGACCCCTTCTAAAATCAATAAAGATAGATCAACACCCTGATATATAATAGTGAAACTTGCAAATTTAAGAGGTAAAGAGAAAATTCTGAAAGCACCTCGAGAAAAGAGCTCCTTAACTTACAATGGCAGAAACATTAGGCTGGTAACAGACCTAACCACAGAGACCTGGCAGGCCAAAAAGGGTTTGGCATGGTATATTCAGGGTATTAATGAGAAAAACCTGAAGCCACAAATATTTTATCCAGAAAGGCTGTCATTCAGGATGGAAGGACAGATAAAGAACTTCTAGTATAGACAAAAACTGAAAGAATATGTGATCACTAAACCATCCCTTGAAAGAAATATTAAGGAGGGATCCTGTAAGTGAGGACAGAGCTCAAGAGTAACATAGACTAGAAAGAAACATAATCTACAGAAACAGGGACTTTACAGGTAATACAATGACACTAAATTCATATCTTAATAGTTACTCTGACTGTAAATGGGCTAAATGCTTTAATCAAAGCACACAGGGTATATTGGATAAAAAAGCAAGGTCCATCCATATGCTGTCTACAAGAGACTCATCTAAGCCCTAAAGATACCTCCACATTGAAAGTGAGGGGGTGGAGAACAATTTATCATGCTAATGGACCTCAAAAGAAAACTGGGTTAGCAATCCTTATATCAGACAAATTGATTTTAAACCAAAGACTGTAGTAAGGGATGAAGAGGGACACCATATCACACTCAAAGGGTCTACTTAACAAGAACATCTAAAAATTATAAATATTTATGCCCCTAACTTGAGAGCAGCCAATTATATTGACCAATTAATAACCAAATTAAAACAATACATTGATAATAGTACAATAATAGTAGGGTTTTTCAACACCCCACTGACAGCAATGGACAGATCATCTAAGCAGAAGATCAACAAGGAAACAAGAGTTGAATAACACACTGGACCAGATGGGCTTCACAGAAATATTCAGGACATCCCATCCTAAAGAAACAGAATACACATTCTTCTCGAGTGCACATGGAATACTCTCCAGAATAGATCACATACTGGGTCACAAATCAGGTCTCAACTGGTACCAAAAGATTGGAATTAATCCCTGCATATTTTCAGGCCACAATGCTTTGAAATTTGAACTCAATCACAAGAGGAACTCTGGAAGGAACTCAAACACTTGAGGTTAAAGAGCATCCTACTAAAGAATGACTGAGTCAACCAGGAAATTAAAGAAGAATTTTTAAAAAATCCAAGGAAATAAATGAAAATGAAAACACAACTGTTCAAAACCTTTGGGATACAGCAAAGGCAGTCCTAAGAGGAAAGTAAATAGTAATACAAGCCTCTCTCAAAAACAGAAATGTCTCAAATACACAAGCTCACGTTACACCTAAAGGAGCTATAGAAAGGACAGAAAATAAAGCCCAAACCATACAGAAGAGAAACAATAAAGATTAAAGCAGAAATCAATGAAATAGAAGCTGAAAGAACAAAAGAACAGATCATTGAAACTAGAAGCTTGTTCTTTGAAAGAACTAACATGGTTGATAAACTCCTGGCCAGAATTATCAAAAAGAAAAGAGAAAGGACCCAACTTAATAAAATCTTGAATGAAAGAGGAGAGATCAGTACCAACACCAAGGAAATACAAACAATTTTAGGAACACATTATGAGCAACTATATGCCAACAAATTACACAATCTGGAAGAAATGAATGCATTCCTAGAAATGTATAAACAACCAAACTGAAACAGGAAGTAATAGAAAACCTGAACATACCCATAACCAGAAAGGAAATTGAAACAGTAATCAAAAATCTCCTGACAATCAAGAGTCCAGAGCCAGATGGTTTCCCAAGGGAATTCTACCAAACATTTAAAGAAGAACTAATACCTATTCTTCTGATATTTTTAAAAAATAGAAATGGAAGGAAAACTTTCAAACTCGTTCTATGAGGCCAGCATTACCCTGATCCCAAAACCAGAAAAAGACCCCATCAAAAAGGAAAACTACAGACCAATATCCCTGAGAAACATGGATGCCAAAATTCTCACCAAGATACTAGACAAAAGGATCCAATAGTACATTGAAAGCATTACTCACCACAACCAAGTGGGATTTATTCCTGGGCTGAAACGGTGGTTCAATATTCAGAAATCAATCAATGTGGTACATCACATTAATAAAATAAAGGACAAGAATCATATGATCCTCTGAACTGATACAGAAAAAGCATATGACAAAATACAGCATCCTTTCTTTAGACATGTCTCCAAAGGCAAGGGAAACAAAAGTAAAAATGTACTATTGGTACTTCATCAAGATAAAAAAAAAAACAAAAAACCTGCACAGCAAAGGAAACAATCAATTAAACCAAAAGACAACCGACAGAATGGGAGAAGATATTTGCAAATGACATATCAGATAAAGGGCTAGTATCCAAGACCTATAAAGAACTTATAAAACTCAACACCCCAAAAAAACAAATAATCCAGTCAAGAAATGGGCAGAAGACATGAACAGACATTTCTCCAAAGAAGACATACAAATGGCCAACAGACACATGAAAAAATGCTCAACATCACTTGGCATCAGGGAAATACAAATCAAAACCACAATGAGATACCACCTTACACCAGTCAGAATGTCTAAAATTAACAAGCCAGGAAACAACAAATATTTGTGAGGATGTGGAGAAAGGGGAACCATCTTACACTCTTGGTGGGAATACAAGCTGGCACAGCCACTCCAGAAAACAGAATGTAGTTCCTCAAAAAGTTGAAAATAGAGCTACCCTATGACCCAGGAATTGCACTAGTAAGTATTTACCCCAGCGATACAAATGCAGTGATCCCAAGGGGACCCTGCACCCCAATATTCATAGCAGCAATGTCCACAATAGCCAAACTGTGGAAAGAGCCAAGATATCCTTTGATAGGTGAATGGATAAAGAAGATGTGGTATATATATACAATGGAATATTACTCAGCCAATAGAAGGATGAATATTTACAATTTGCATTGATGTGGATGGAACTGGAGGGTATTATCCTGATGAAGTAATTCAATCAGAGAAAGACAATTATCATATAGTTTCACTCATATGTAGAATATAAGAAACAGCACAGATGCTCATAAGGTAAGGGAGGGAAAACTGAATGGGAAGTCATCAGAGAGGGAGAAAAACCATGAAAGACTCTTAACTATTGGAAACCAACTGAAGGTGGCTGGAGGGGGTGGTGGGATAATGGGTAATTGGGCGATTGGCATTAAGAGGGCACATGGCGTGATGAGCACTGGGTGTTATATGCAACTGATAAAGTGTTGAACACTACATCTGAGAGTAATGATGTACTATATGTTGGCTATTTGAACTTAGAAAACAAAAACAACATGATTTTCCTTAGTACTGTTTTGTAGTACTCACTTTTTTCATCCTTTTCCTTTAATTCTTTTACTACAGCCTATCCATTCCATGTAAAACAAAGATACTTGTTATTTGTTTAGAGAAGTTAACTTTTAAAATTTTTATTGAAATATCGTTGTGCAATATAACAGTTTCAAATGTACAAAATAGTAATTGAACAAGTTGATATGTTATGCTATGCTCACCACAAGTGCAGCTACCATTAATCAGTCACCATACAATACTTTTACATTATCACTGACTACATTTGCCATACTGTACCTTTTATCCCCATGACTTATTCATTCCATAAATGGAAACCTGCATCTCCATCTCTCCTCCATCCATTTTGCCTATTTCCCAAACCCTTTTTCCTGTAGCAACAACGAGTTTATCCTTTGTATTTATGGGTCTGTTTCTGCTTTTTGTTTGTTTATTCATTTGTTTTGATTTTTAGATTCCACATATAAGGAAATCATATAGTATTCATCTTTCTCTGTGTGGCTTATTTCACTTACTTCATTTAGAGGATATAATCTCCTCTAAGGCCATCCATGTTGTTCTAAATGGCAAGATCTCATCCTTTTTTATGGCTGCATAATAGTCCATAGTGTGTGTGTGTGTGTGTGTGTGTGTGTGTGTGTGTGTGTGTGTGCCACTTCCTTTTTTTCAGATTTTACTTTATTTGACAGAGAGGGTGGGGGAGAGAGAGAGAGAGCACAAGCAGGGGGAGTGGGAGAAGGAGAAGCTGACTCCCTGGTGAGCAGGGAGCCTAATGTGGTGCTTGATCCAAGACCCTTGGATCAAGATCTGAGCCCAAAGGCAGACACTTAACCAACTGAGCCACTCAGATGCCCCTATACCACTTTTTTAATCCATTTTTTTTTATATCAATAAACACTTGGGCTGCTTCCATAGTTTGGTTTTTGTAAATACTACAATAAATATAGGGGTGCATATATTTTTTCAAATTAGTGTTTTTGTTTTCTTTGGGTAAATAGCCAGTAATGGATTTACTGGATAAAATGGTATTTCTATTTTTAATAATTTAAAGAATCTCCATATTGTTTTTGATAGTGGGAGTACCAATTTATATTACAACTAATAGGGCACAAATGTTGTTTTCTTCACATCCTGACCAACACTTGTTATTTCTTATCTTTTTAATTGTAGTCATTCTGACAGATTTAATGTGATATCTCATTGTGGTTTTGATTTCCATTTCCCTAATGGTTAGTGAAGTTGAACATCTTTTCATGCATCTCTTGGCCACCTGTATGTCTTCTTTGGAAAAATGTCTATTTAGGTCCTCTGACATCTTTTAATTGGATTGTTTGTTGTTTTGGTGTTGACTTGTATAAATTATTTATTTGGGATAGTAACCCCTTATCAGACATTTGCAACTATCTTCTACCATTTAGTAGGTCATCTTTTTGTTTGTTGATGCAAAAGTTTATTATATTATTATTGTTGTTATTGTTATTGTTATTTTGTTGTAGTCTCAATAGTTTATTTTTGCTTTGTTTCCTTTGCCTTAGGAGACATGTTCAGAAAAATGTGGCAGATAATGTCAAAGAAATTACTACTTATGTTTTCTTTTAGGAGTCTTAAGGTTTCAGACCTCACATTTAGGTCTTTAATCCATTTTGAGTTTATATTTGATTATGGTGTAAGAAAGTGGTCCAGGTTCATTCTTTCATATGTAGTTATCCAGTTCTCCCAGAGCCATATTTTGAAGAGACTGTTTTCCCCATTGTATATTCTTGCCTCCTCTGTTAAAGATTAATTGACCATATAAGTATGGGTTTACTTCTGGACTCTCCATTCTGTTCTATTGATCTATGTATCTTTTTTGAGCTAGTACTGTTTTGATCATTACAGATTTGTAGTATATCTTGAAATCTGGTATTGTGATATCTCCAGTTCTGTTCTTTTTCAAGATTGTTTTGACTATTTGGGGTTCCCTGGTTCCATTCAAGTTTTAACATTATTTGTTCTAGTTATTTCAAAAATACTGGTGATATTTTAATAAGGATTACATTGAATTTGTAGATCATTTTGGGTAGTATGGACATTTTATCATTATTAATTTTTCCAATCTATGAGCATGGAATACCTTTCCATTTGTTTCTGTTGTCTTCAATTGTGTCATCAATATTTTATAGTTTTCAGAGTACTGGTCTTTCACCTTCTTGGTTAATTCCTAGATATTTCACTCTTTTTGGTGCAATTGAAAATGGAGGTTTTTTTTCTTAATTTCTTTTTCTGCTACTTTTTTATTAGTATATGGATATGCAACTGATTTTTGGGTATTAATTTTGTATCCTCCAACATTACTGAATTCATTTATCTCTTCTATTAGTTTTTTTTTTGGCAGAGTGTTTAGAGTTTCCTGTGTAGAGTATTATGTCATCTGCACATAGCAACAGATTAACTTCTTCCCTTCCAATTTGGACACTTTTCATTTATTTTTCTTCTCTGATTGCTTTGGCTAGGACTTCCAGTACTATGTTGAATAAAAGTGGTGAGAGTGCACATCCTTGTCTTGTTCCTTATCTTAAAGGATAAGGTCTCAGTTTTTCACCATTGAATATGATGTTAGCTGTGGGTTTTTCATATATGCCTTTATTATGTTGAGGTATGTTCCCTCTAAACCCACTTTGTTGTGAGTTTCTATCATGAACAGTTGCTGAATTTTGTCAAATGCTATTTATGCATCTATTGAGATGTTCATATGATTTTTATCTTTTATTTTTTGATATGGTGTATTAATGTTGATCAATTTGCAAATATTGAGGTATCCTTGCATCCTCAGAATATATCCCTTTAGATCATGGTGAATGATCCTTTTAATAGATTGTTGAATTCAGTTTCCTAATAATTTATTGAGGATTTTTGCATCTATGTTAATCATGGTTATTGGCCTTTGTTTTTCTTTATTTATGGTATCTTTTTCTGGTTTTAGTATTGGGGTAATGTTGGCTCATAGAATACATTTGGAAACTTTTCTTCCTCTTCTATTTTTGGAATTGTTTGAAGAGAATAGGTACTAACTCTTCTTTAAATGTTTGGTAGAATTCACCCATGAATCCATCTGGTCCTGGACTTTTGTTTGTTGGGGTTCTTTTGTTTACTGATTCAGTTTCATTACTAGTATTTTGTGCAGATTTTCTATTTCTTCCTGTGTCAGTTTTGGAAGATTGAATGTTTCTAGGAATTTTTTCATTACTATTAGGTTGTACAGTTTCCTGGAATAAATTTTTTATAGTAGTCTGTTGTATTTTTGTATTTCTGTTTATATTTGTATCTTTGTATTCCTGTGGTGTCAGTTATTTAATTCTGTTTAGTTTCTAATTTTATTTATTTGTACTTTTTCTTGATGAGTCTTTCTAAAGGTTTATCAATTTTATTATCTTTTCAAATAACCAGCTTTTGGTTTATTTATCTTTCTTATTATTTTGTCTCCATTTCATTTATTTCTGCTCTGATCTTTAATATTTCCTTCTTTCTACTAACCTTGGGCTTTGTCCTTTTCCTATTTCTTTAGGTTTAAGGCCTGCATCACTGTAATTTTCCCTCTTAGAACTGCTTCCACTACATCCCAAGTGTTTTGGAACATTGTGTTTTTATTTTTATTTGTCTCTGTGTAATTTTTTAAAAATTTCTTCTCTGATCGTTTTGTTGATGCATTGGTTGTTAAGTATTGTGTTTTTTAGCCTCCATGTGTTTGTGTTTTTTACAGTATTTTTTCTTGTGATTGATTTTTAGTTTCATACTTTTGTGGTCATAAAATATTGATTTCATTATTTTGAAATTTATTGAGGCTTGTTAGGTGGCCTAATGTGTGATCTGTTCTGAAGAATGTTCCATGTGTACATGAAAAGAATGTGTAGTCTGTTGTTTTTGGATGGACTGCTCTGTATATATCTGTTAAGTTCATCAGGTCTAATGTGTTGTTCAATGACACTGTTTCCTGATTGATTTTCTGCCTGGAGGTTCTATTCATTGACATTAGTTGGATGTTAACGTCCCCTACTATTACTGTATTACTATCAATTCCTCATTTTATGTCTGTTAATATTTGATTTATGAATTTAGGCACTCCAATGTTGAGTGCATAGATATTTATAATTGTTATATCCTCCTTTTATCATTAGGTAATGTCCTTCTTTGTCTCTTGTTAGAGTGTTTGTTTTAAAGTCTATTTTGTCTGATGTAAGTATTGCTACCTTCACTTTTTAAATTATTATTTATGGGCGCCTGGGTGGCTCAGTCTTTAGGCGTCTGCCTTCGGCTCGGGTCATGATCCCGGGGTCCTGGGATCGAGTCCCGCATCGGGCTCCCTCCTCAGGGAGGAAGCCTGCTTCTCCCTCTCCCCCTCCCGCTGCTTGTGTTCCTGCTCTCGCTAT
>NC_138385.1:45810754-45829861 GCF_054177405.1 Leptonychotes weddellii
ACATAATACCCTCCAGTTCCATCCACATCATTGCAAATGGCAAGATTTCATTCCTTTTGATGGCTGCATAATATTCCACTGTATATATATATACCACATCTTCTTTATCCATTCATCTGTCGATGGACATCTTGGCTCTTTCCACAACTAACTGGAATCTTTTGTTTTCATAGACACAGTGACAACTGGGAGCTAACCTTATAATGACATTGGTGATCACCCTCACATTTTACCCATTATGGCAAAAAAGAGAGATTATGTGATGTTCTTTGCTGCAGTTTTAGAGATTTGAAATAAGAAGTGAAAACAAATAAAATGCTTTATGTGTACCTGTATTTTAAATCAATAAATAATAAAGGAAAAAGGAAAAAAAAAAACCTATGGATACAAGGTAAGAGAGCCTTAAAATGAACCATCTTATGATGAATGTAGCCTCATTTACTTTAAAGAAAATATTATAATATTTTAAATAAACTATAATTGATTATTTATGATAATTCTATTCCGTTATAAAATTTTCTTAGATGCTTTTCTAAAGTAACCTAAAACTTTAGTTTTTGTGGCATGGTTTTCATCTGTCATGAAATCATGAGTTGCAATAGTTTTATAGAGTCCTTTACTACTTAAAGCAAAATATTGAACAGCTGAATGGTGATAACACTGGCTACTTCTTAAGACAATATTTTCTATGTGAATTTGCTAAGAAATATATATATATATTCTAATAAATTTATATTTCAGCAAAATAACAAATCTAGTTCATGAGAAAACAGTGATAACAGCCCTTTATATATTGTACTGATTGGACCCTCATGAGAAATCAAAAGCTTTTTAAATGTCATCTTTTTAATTATGGAACTTAACACTTTTGAAATACTTCTTTAAAGTTACACACAAGGGACTTTCAGCAATAAATAAGATGTACTGCATTAGATTATAATAGACAGGTAGGTGCATCCTAAAACATACAGGATATATTAAAACATTATATTTATGCTAAAATATATTTAGCATTCCTTTTTTCAGCTTTATTGAGGTATAACTGACAAAATTGTAAAATATTTGAAGTCCACATCATGATGATTTGATATATGTATACATTGTGAAAGGATTACCCCCATCTAATTCACACATCTATCACTTCACATATATATTAATTAATTATTTATTTTTTGATGATGGCATTTAAGTTCTATATTCTTAGCAAATTTCAACTATATAATATGGTGTTATCAACTATAGTTACTGTGTTAAATTAGATCCTTATACCCTATTCATCTTAAAGCTGAATATTTGTACCCTTTTACCAACCTTTTCCAATTTCCCCCATGGCCCAGTCTCTGTTGAGCACTTTTCTACTCTCTGTCTCTACTTTTTTTTGGAAATACTGTGCTCAATATCTCTAGCTATTTTCAGATAAGGGAATCATGCCTTCGTTCTTGTTATGACTGCCTTCCTCCTTATAGCTTATATCTCTATATTTTCCTTTTTTTGCACCTTTTTTTCCAACTATATTGAAATATAATTGACATACAACATTGTGTAACTTTTCATTTATTTATTTATTTTTCAAAAGATTTTATTTATTTATTTTAAGGATAGAGAGAGGGAAGGGCAGAGGGAGAGGGAGAGAATCTCAAGCAGACCCTGGCTGAGTGCAGAGCCTGATGGGGGGCTTGATCCCACAACCCTGAGACCATGATCTGAGCCGAAATCTGTCTGTTGCTTAACCAACTGAGCCACCCAGGCACCCTAACATCGTGTGACTTTAAAGTGTTTAATATGATGATTAATGCACTTATATACTTCAAAATGATTACTATAATAGGGTTAGTTAACACCTTCATTACCTCACATAACTATCATTTATTTTTTTGTGTGATGAGAACATTTAAGATCTACTCTGTTAGCAACATTAAAGTATATAATACTTAATTGTTAGTTATAGTCACCATGCTGTATATTAGATCTCCAGAACTTACTCATCTTAGACCTGGAAATTTGCACATTTTGACTAACATCTCCCCATTTTCCCCACCTCCCAACCTCTGGCAAAAAGCAATCTATTCATCTACTGTCATTTTCTATGACTTTGTTGTTGTTTTTTTTTTTTTTTTTTTAGAGTTTTAGATTCCACATTTAAGTGAGATCATACAGTATTTGTGTTCCTCTGTCTTATTTATTTCACTTAACATAATGGACTTAAGGTTCATCAATGTCACAAATGGTAGTTTTACTACTTTTCAATGGCTGAATAATATTCCATTGTGTGTGTATGTGTGTATACACATATAAATTTTTAGACAGTGTATAAAACCATATATGTATATATGTGCAAACATATTGCATTTTCTTTATCTACTTATCTGGTGACAAACACTTAGCTTATTTCCATGCCTTGACTATTGTGACTAATGCTACAGTGAACATAAGAGTACAGATATCACTTCAAGATACTGATTTTATTTTTTAAAGATAGATACCCAAAAGTGGGATTGCTAGATCATATAGTTCTATTTTTAATTATTTGAGGCAGCTCCAAACTGATTTCCATAACATCTGCATGATTTTACATTCCCACTAACAATGCACAAATGTTGCCCTTTCTCAACATTCTCACCAACACTTGACATCTCCTCTGTTTCTTATAATAGCCATTCTAATATGTGCGAAGTGATAGCTCAATGTGATTTTGATTTGCAATTCCCTGATGATTGGTGATGTTGAGAATCTTTTCATGTACATGTGGGCCATTTGTGTGTCTTTGGGAAAAAGTCAACTCAAGTATTCTGCCCATTTTAAAAATCAGATGATTATTATTATTATTATTTTTTCCATTGAGTTGTATAAGTTCATATTTTTTCAAGTTTTTATTTAAATTCCAGTTAACATACAGTATAATATTAGTTTCAGGTGAAGAATTTAGTGATTCATCACTTATATACAACACCCAGTTCTCATCATGAGTGCCTCCTTAATACCCATCACCTATTTAACACATTCCCCTGGGCCCACCTCCCCTCCAGTAACATGCAGTTTGTTCTCCAGAGTTAAGAGTTTGTTTCCTGATTTGCCACTCTTTTTTCCCACTATGTTATTCTGTTTTGTTTCTTCAATTTCACATATATGTGAAATCATATGGTATTTGTCTTCCTCTGACTTATTTCACTTAGCGTAATACTTTCTAGCTCCATCCACTTTATTGCAAATGACAAGATTTCATATTTTTTGGCTAATATTCCATTATATATATCAATTAAATTAATTAATTAACATCCATTATATATATGACACTTCTTTATCCATTCATCAGTCAATGGATGTTTGGGCTCTTTCCATAATTTGGCAATTGTTGATAATGATGCTATAATCATCAGGGTGCACGTGTCATTTTTAAACAGTGTTTTTGTATCTTTAGGGTAAATACCTAGTAGTGCAATTGCTGGATCATAGGGTAGTTCTATTTTTAACTTTTTGAGGAACCTCCATACTGTTTTCCAGAGTGTCTACACCAGTTCACATTCCCAACAACAGTGTAAGAGGGTTCCCCTTTCTCTGCATCCTCACCAACACCTGTTGTTTCCTATGTTGTTAATTTTAGCCATTCTGACAGGTGTGAGGTGATATCTCCTTGTAGTTTTCATTTCTATTTCCATAATTATGAGTGATATTGAGCATCTTCTTATATATTTGTTACCAATCTGTATGTCTTCTTTGGAAAAATATCTATTCATGTCTTCTGCCCATTTCTTAACTGGATTATTTGTTTTTGGGGTGTTCAGCTTGATAAGTTCTTTATAGATTTTGGATACTAATCCTTTATCAGTTTTCATTTGCAAATATCTTCTCCCATTCTGAAGGTTGCCTTTTAGTTTTGTTGATTATTTCTTTTGCTGTGCAGAAGATTTTATCCTGATGAAGTCCCAAAAGTTCCTTTTTGCTTTTGTTTCCCTTGCCTCAGAAGACATAACTAGAAAGAAGTTGCTATAGCCGATGTCAAGGAGATTGCTCCCTGTGTCCTCTTCTAGAATTTTGATGGATTTCTGTCTCAAATTTGGGTCTTTCATCCATTTTGAATTAATTTTTCTGTATGGTGCAAGAAATTTGTCCAGTTTTATTCTTTTGCATATTGCTGTCCAGTTTTCCCAACACCATTTCTTGAAGAGACTGTCTTTTTCCATTGGATATTCTTTCCTGCTTTGTCAGAGATTAGTTGACCATATGGTTGTGGGTCCATTTCCGGGGTTTTCTATTCTGTTCCATTGACTATATGTCTGTTTTTGTGCCAGTACCATACTGTCTTGATCACTACAGCTTTGTAATATAACTTTAAGTCCAGAATTGTGATGCCTCCAGTTTTGTTTTTTTCCTTTTCAAGGTTGCTTTGGCTACTTGGGGTTTTTTGTGGTTCCATACAAATTTTAGGAGTGTTTGTTCTAACTCTGTGAAAAATGCTGTGGTACTTTGATACAAATTGAATTAAATGTGTAGATTGCTTTGGGTAGTATAGACAATTTAACCATAGTTTTTCTTCCAAACTATAAGCATGTAATGTTTTTCCATTTCTTTGTGTCATCTTCAGTTTCTTCCATCAGTGTTTTATAGTTTTCAAAGTATAAATCTTTTACCTTTGGTTGGTTTATTCTTTTTATTTAAGATTTTATTTATTTATTTGAGGGAGAGAGACAGCAAGAGAGGGAAGTGGAGTAGGGGGAGTGGAGAAGGAGAAGCAGGCTTTCTGTGGAACAGGGAGCCTGGTGCGGGGCTTGATCCCAGGACCCTGGGATTATGACCTGAGCCAAAGGCAGAGGCTTAATGACTGAGCAGCCCAAGCACCCCTTGGTTTGGTTTATTCTTAGGTATCTTATTATTTTTGGTGCAATTGTAAATGGGATTGATTTCTTGATTTCTCTTTCTGTTGCTTCATTATTGGTGTATAGAAATGCAACCAATTTCTATAGGTTGATTTTGTATCCTGCAATTTTACTGCATTTGTGTATCAGTTCTAGCAATCTTTTGGTGGAGTCTTTTGGGTTTTCTACATAGAGAATCATGTCATCTGGGAAGAGTGAGAGTTTGACTTCTTCTTTGCTGATTTGGGTGCCTTTAATTTATTTTTGTTGTCTAACTGCTGAGGCTAGGACTTCCACTACTATGTTGAACAATGGTGATGAGAGCGGACACCCCTGTCATGTTCCTGACCTTAGGGGAAAAACTCAGTTTTTCCTCATTGAGTATGTAGTTAACTGTGGGTTTTTCTTTCTTTTTTTTTTTTAAGATTTTATTTATTCACTTGAGACACAGAGATACAGAGAGACAGAGAGACAGAGAGAGGGAGAGAGCATGAGCAGGGAGAGAGGAAGAGGGAGAAGGAGAAGCAGGTTCCCTGCTGAGCCAGGAGCCAGATGTGGGGCTCGATCCCACGACCCTGCAATCATGACCTGAGCCGAAGGCAGGCGCTTAACCATCTGAGCCACCCAGGCATCCCAACTGTGGGTTTTTCATACACGGCCTTTATTATGTTGAGATATGTTCCCTCTATCCCTACTCCGTTGAGGGTTTTTATTAAGAATGGATGATGCTGTACCTTGTCAAATGATTCTTCTGCATCTATTGAAAAGATTATATGGTTCTAATACATATTTTTATTAATGTGGTGTATCTCATTGAGTGATTTGCAAATATTGAATCACACTTGCAGTGCAGGAATAAATCCCACTTCATCGTGATGAATGATTCTTTTAATGTACTGTTGGATTTGGTTTGCTAGTATTTTGTTGAGAAATTTTGCATCCACATTCATCGGGGATATTGTACTGTAGCCTACCTTTTCAGTGGAGTCTTTGTCTGGTTTTTGTATCAGGGTAATGCTTACCTCATAGAATGAATTTGGAAGTTTTCCTGCCATTTCTTTTTTCTTTTTTTTTTTTTTAATAGTTTGAGAATAATAGGTATTATATCTTTAAATGTTTGGTAGAATTTCCCTGGGAAAACATCTGGCCCTGTACTTTTGTTCTTTGGGAGATTTTTGATTACTGATTCAATTTCTTTGCTGGTTATCAGTCTGTTCAAGTTTCCTATTTCTTCCAGTTTCTGTTTTGGTAGTTCATATGTTTTTAGGAATTTATCCTTTTCTTCCAGGTGTCCAATTTTGTGCCATATAATTTTTCATAATACTCTCTCATAATTATTTGTATTATTGTGGTGTTGTTTTTTAATTCTCCTTTCTCATTTGTAATTTTATTTGTGTCTTTCCTCTTTTCTTTTTGATAAGTGTGGCTAGGTGTTTATCAATTATATTATTATTTTTTTAATGTAACATCTGCTGGTTTCATTGACCATTTATTTTTAGTTGCTATATTTATTTCTGCTCTAATCTTTATTATTTCCTTCTTTTGCTGTCTTTAAGCTTTGCTTATTGTTCTTTTACTTGCTCCTTTAGGTGTAAGGTTAGGTTGTTTATTTGAGATTTTTCTTGCTTCTTAAGGTAGCCCTCTATTGCTAATACTTTACCTTTATGAACACTTTGGCTGCATCCTAAAGGTTTTGGAACTTCATGTTTTCATTTTCAATTTTTTCCATTTTTTTATTTCTTCTTTGATTTCCTGGGTGACCCATTCATTTTTTAGTAGTATGATGTTTATCCTCCATGTATTTATAGTCTTTCCAATTTTTTTCTTGTGGTTGACTTCAAGTTTCATAGCATTGTGGTAAGAAAATATGCATAGGATGATGTCAATCTTTTGGTACTTCTTGAGTCCTGATTTGTGACCTCATATGTGATCTATTCTGGAGAATGTCCCATGTGCACTTGAAAAGAATGTGTATTCTGCTGCCTTAGGATGAAATGTACTGAATATATCCATTAAGCCCATCTGGTCCATGGTGTCATTCAAAGCCATTGTTTCCTTGCTGTTTTTTGCTTAGATGATCAGTTCATTGATGTAAGTGGGGTGTTAAATTCCCCTACTCTTATTGTATTATTATCAATGAGGTCCTTTATGTTCCTTATTAATTGCTTTACATATTTGGTTGCTCCCAAGTTGGGGGCATAAATATTTACAATTGTTAGATCTTCTTGTTTTTCCCCTTTATTATGATATGGTTCCCTTCTTCATGTCTTGTTACAGTCTTTGGTTTGAAATCTAGTTTGTCAGAAGTAAGTATTGCTACTCAGGCTTTCTTTTGACTTCCATTTGCATGATAAATGGTTCTCTGCTCCCTCACTTTCAATCTGCAGATGACTTAGGTCTAAAATGCATCTCTTACAGGCAGCATATAGGTGGGTCTTATTTTTTAAACCAATATGACAGCATATGTCTTTTGATTGGAATGTTTAGTCCATTTTCATTTAGAGTACTTATTTATGGATATGTATTTATTGCCATTTTATTACTTGTTTTGTCACTGTTTCTGGAGATTTTCTCTGTTCCTTTCTAGTCTTTGTCACTTTTGGTCTTTCCCACTGAAAGCATCCCCTTTGATATTTCTTGCTGTTCACTCATCATGAGCTCCTTTAGTTTTTGTTTGTTTGGGAAACTCTGTCTCTCTTTCTATTCTGAATGATAGCCTTGCTGGATAGAGTATTCTTGGCTGCATAGTTTTCTCAATAAGCACTTTGAATATATCATGTGAATCCTTTCTTGCTTGTCAAGTTTCTGTGGCAATATCTGCTGCTAGACTTATGGGTCTTCCCATGTAAGTTAGGGGCTTCTTTTACCTTGTTGCTCTTAAGATTTTTACTTTATCAGTATTTTGTGTAATTTTATCTACAATATGTCTCCATTTTGGCCTGCTTCTGTTGATTTTAATGGGAGTTCTCTGTGCCTCCTGAATTTGGATGTGTGGTTCCTTCCCCAGATTAAGGAAGTTTTCAGCTATAATTTCCTCAAATAAGCCTTCTTCTCCCTTTTCTGTCTTTTCTTCTGGGACTCCTATGAGACAAATGTTATTATGTTTGATGGGGTCACTGAGTTCCCTAAGTCTATTTTCATGATCCATAATTCTTCTCTCTTTTGTTCAGCTTCATTATTTTCCATTAGTCTATCTTCTATATCACTCTGCTTCTTCTTCTGCTTATTCTTAAATGTGCTTATTCCTCTGCTTCTTCCATCCTTATGGTCATTACATCCAGTCTTTTTTTAATCTAAATTATTGCATTTTTCATTTCTGACTGATTGTTTTTTAACTCTTTACCACTTTGGTAAGGGTCTCTGTAATGTCTTCCATGTTTTTCTCAAGCCCAGTGAGTATCATTATGATTTTGTTTTAAATTTCCCATCAGGCATATTGCTTATATCTGTTTCAATTAGATCTCTGGCTGTGACCTTTTATTGTTCTTTCTTTTGGGATGAATTCTTCCATCTGGCATTTTGTCTAGGTCTCTGTCTTCTTCTGTGTGGTAGAAAATTTTGTTATGGTTCCTGCTCCTTTGAGTAATGTCTTTGTGAAGGAGAAGTCATATAGTATCCAGGGCTGGTGCTTCAGGGAGTGTCTCTGATGTGTGCTACATGCACTCTGTAGCTATGTGGTTTTTTTTTTATTTAATTTAATTTTATTATGTTATGTTAGTCACTATACAATACACCATTAGTTTTTTTTTTAATATTTCTAAGATTTAAAAAGTGTTTAAAGTTTGTAATTCCTAGTAGGAAAACATTATCTGAATGAATACCCTAATGGCAAGCCACTATAGAATGTTTCAGTTGCATGTGGGGCAGAGGAGTAGGGATTCTCTTCACAACACCCCAGCTTTCTTCATGAGAAGGTCAGAGGTACACTGTTTGTATTATTGTGACATCCATTAGGTGATCGTTGCTTTTCCTTCAGCAAGGGCTTTATTTGTCAGAAGGGCATTATGCTTCACCTCCAAATTTGGCTGACAGTTTACTGATGAGATTCATAACCTTTGGATTGCTCTGATATTTTGACATATTCGCTGGGTTCTGGGCCACATCCTGGAAGGCCACCATAACTTCTGGATCCTGCAGGGCTGCAAGAAGCTCTGGATCCCTAAGAATTTCATTGAGCCCAGGCATTCCTGCCATTCCAGTTATCCCCCCTGCCATTCCAGGCATTCCTCCAGGAAAATTACCAGGCATTCCCCCAGGAAAGCCACCTGGAAAAGAGCCATACTGAGCTCCTGATTATTGTCTGGCTTCTTCCTCCCTTTGGGCTTTCTCATGTTCTTCCCGAGCCTTCTTAACCCTTTCTATTCTTTCTTTGATCTCTCACTCTTTACATTTTCACTCATACTTTCTCCGATGTTCAGCAATTTTCTGGGCCCTTGGTTGAACTTCTTTCAGCATTGCAGTAACATCTTCGTCATAATCCAGTTTACAAGCAAGGGCAAGGTCATGTGCTGCTTCTTCCCAATGGCCCAGAAGTCTGTGTGCTTTCCCTCGCCACTTATAAGGCTGAGTTCAATCAGGATTTATTTCAATAGCTCTGTCACAATCTCGAACGGCAGCATTTGACTTCTGTAATTTGATGAAGACACTGGCTCTCTTGGCATACAGAATGGCCAAGCAAAGATTCAGTTTGATGGCATCTGTGAACAAGTCAATGGCTTTCTGTAGTTCACCATCATTTAGGGTATCAGTGGCAGCCACTTATTTATCATTTGCCTGATCCATCATTTCCTTGGTTATCTCTACATTTTCATCTCCCATTTCTTGAGGGGCATCAGTATCTGGTTCAATCACACCTTCATTGTCAATTTCTAGATCACTTTCCTCACTTGATGGTTCGTCTGTCTTTATGTTTTCCTCTGCCTTCTTATTATCTGTTTTTTCTTCCTTGATATTGTCTTCTGATTTAGTGTTATGAGTCGCAGGTGGTATTTTATCCCTCATGCTCTCCACCCACTCCCGCAGGAAGCGCATTTCCTCGGTGTGCAGAACACTTGGATCCTGCTTACACATTTTCAGGAAGGCCCGACGTTCGCTCACTTTGCAGGGGTCCATGGTCCAGAGGCGTTGGCAGGTGGCAGGCGGCAGGCGCGGCTGAGGTTGCGGCCGATTCCAGGCGCAGGTAGTAGCTCAGCGTGATTGTGTGGAAGGGGCAATACATCATTAGTTTTTGATGTAGTGATTCGTGATTCATTGTTTTCACATAACACCCACTGCTGTTGCTATGTTTTGACTGCTCTATCCCTCAAGTCAGTTATCTCCAAGGCTCTCTTTGCCTGCAGTTGGCAGTGTTTGAAACTTGGCCAGAGTGTGGCAAGTTTTAACTAGGTGTGCTCTGGTTTGCTTCTAAAGTGAGACCTGCTACTACTTCCACTAAAACTGAAGTCTTTTGGAACTCTATGTTTAGTAGATGTGGTGCTTGCAGGAGTTTGTGGTGATCTTCTGGGGTAGAGGTCTGCTGCATTGGTCTTCATGCCCACTTGCCTGAGAAAAGCAGTACCGGCATAGTGCAAAGGGGTGGGACTTAGTGTAACCAGTTTAGGCAGCCAGTGGTGGAGCATTGCCGTTTACTAAAGTTAGTTTATGCTGAAGGGCAGGTGAGGAAATGGTACCACTCATCTCCTATATCTCTGGAGAGAGATATCTGTGCTTGCTGCTCTCAGGGAAGCACTCCCAGAAGAGTGAATAATTTCCCCTCATGCATCCCTGGCATTTTTCATATTGCTGTTGTCATATTGTCTGTCTCTGGGTTGCATGCCTGCCTGGATAAGCACAATGCACTTTGTCCTCTGTCCCAGCTAAGTCTGCTAACTTTTAAACTTCCAAACTTTAGGGACATGTTGTGGTGGGGGCCTGCACTTGTCTGTGTGTGTGTGGGGGGGGGCGGTTCTTACTGTGCTTGGAAAGATGCAGCTTTAACTGAGAAGGGCAGTAGTGCCAGAGCATAATGGTGTGGGATTTGGAGCAAAGCAGGCTAAAGAGCCAGTGTCCAGTTTAGGTGCCCTCAACAGGTGTCTCCATGCCTATGCTGGAAGTGGAGGAGTGAAATGGCATCTGCTGGCTCTTTTGTCTCCAGAGGTATTTCTGTGAATGTCATCTCTCACAGACATGCTCCAAAAAGAGTGAACAGTCTCTCTCTGTGTGCCTTAGGTTGTCCTCAGATCTTACAGTCTGCCCTGAGGAGGTTGTTTGCCTGCTTTCTCTCCAGCACTAGGACAGTGCCCTCAGATTTATATCCCAGCCAAGCCTGCTGACCTCTAAAACTAGTTTTTGAGCCCCACTGGTTGCAAAAACTCATGAAAATCAGCCCCTCTCATTTTCAATGGCTTTGAAGAAGTGTTCTCCTTGTGCATATCCCTGTGCTCTCCACTCTCTCTTGGCCCTCTTTACAACTAGGGCTCCCTCCCCTCTGCAGCACCGGTGATCTATTTCTCCCCCAAACCACATCTCTGCATTCCTTATTTTCCACAATGTGGCCTCTTCTTTACCTCTAGTTGTGCAGTTTGTTCTGTCAGTCCTCAGTTGATTTCTTTGGTATTCAGAATGATTTGATAGTTATTTAGTTATGTTCTAAGGATGAGATAAGCCTAGGATCCTCCTACCATGCTGCCATCTTAGCTCTCCCTATGAGTTCTTCATATATTTTGGGCATTTACCTCTTATCAAATAAATAATTTGCAAATATTTTCTCCCATTCCTTAGGTTGTCTTCATTTTGTTGATTTTTTTTTTGCTGTTTCCTGTACCTTTTTAAATTTAAATAAAGATTTTCTTTTAAACAAGTGAACACCACATTAGTAGTAGTATTACATGAGTCTTGATCAAGAATCCAACTGAGATTATTTTGATGATGTGACTATAAAAAATTATACTAGAAAAATCCCATAAAATCCCATAAAATCCCATATCCATGTCTCTGTAAATTGGTTGTCAATGCATTACAGCTTAAAACTCCAGTGAGAAACCTATGTACAGTATTTGTATTTCAATAGTAGCACAATGTTGAGTGTATCTTAATATAGGGTTCTAATTTTTAAAATGTGGTGATAGTGTCTAGATTTGTTTTTGATAACATTTTTCTCCTGTTTTTTGGATATTTCCAAATACACCCCTATCTCAGGTTTAAATTAAATTACTCTCTCGTTTGTTAAAGTGGGTTCTTAGAATGGTGCTGTTTACAAGGCACCATGTTCTAGTAATGTAAGCAGTGGATAGAGTATGATAAGTTTAAGAATTCATTTTGGTGAGTATGTGGAGAAAAAGGAACCCTTATGTACTGTTGGTGGGAATATAAATTGATACAGCCACTGTGGATAATGATACATAGGTTTCATAAAAAAATTATAAATGAAAATACCATATGATCCAATAATTACAACATTGGTATTTACCCAAAGAAAATGAAACCACTAAATAAAATATCTATCTATCTAGATAGATAGATATGAACCCTACGTTTATTGTAGCATTATTTACAATAACCAAATTATGGAGGCAACATAAATGTCAATTAACAGATTAATAGATAAGGAGATGTGGTATATATCTATATATCTATTATCTATATATGTAATAAAACATTATATATATATAAAGAAATATTACACAGCTATAAAATAGGATGAGATCTTGATATGTACAACAACATGGATGGACTTAGAGGGTATTATGGTAAGTGAAATAAGTCAGAAAAAGGCAAATATCATATGATTTCACTCATATGTAGAATCTACAAAACAAATAAACAGCAGAATCAGAACTATAAATATAGAGAAAAAACTGATGGCTGCTGGAAAGAAGGTGGGTGAGGGGATGAGTAAAATGGGTTTAGGGGAGTAGAAGATTCAGGCTTCCAGTTATGGAATAACTAAGACATGGTAATAAAAGGCACAGCATAGGGAATATAGTTAATGGTATTGTAATAGCATTGTATGGTGAGTGATGATAACTACCCTTCTAGTGAGCATAGCATAATGTATACAGTTGTCTAATCACTATGTTGTACAGCTAAAATTAATATTGCAATGTGTGTCAGGTATACTCAAATAAAAAAAATAAAGACAAACAAAAAATCCATTTTGATAACATCATTGCTTTATTTGGATTATGGTAAAAATTAACCTAACAACATATGGAAAAAAGGATCAGAGGCCTGCAAATAAACATGATCCTAACTGAACCCAGTAGTGGAGAAACCAGGGCTATTTATGGCTTAACAGAGGACAATGACTGTCTTGAAAAAGAGGAAGTAATCTCCAAAAATAAATGTGGAGATTAGTTAGATGCATAAGGGCAGAATATTTGGTCTATGAGTGTTTTTCTAGTACTCAAATTACACTGCCTACATAAGGGGTCACCAGGAGGAGTCCAGAGGCAAGACTGAAGCATTATTTTCACTGGGTTCTAAAAGCAAATGTTGGTGGGCAACAGTCCCTTTAGGTTTCCAAACTTTACCTTAACACAAACATTTCCCCAGTATAAACAGCTTCCTTTTTCTGAAACTACTAGGCACCTAATTATTGTCCCAAAGAATAAACATGTCACACACACACACACACACACACACACACACACACACATCCTCTGCATCAGTAGTTAGCATACTGGAACTAAGGGTACAGTTATTTTTATTACTAAAAGTACAGTTTTGGTAAGCAAGTTTTTCTAATTTAGTTAAAAATACTAACATTATCTATGGCTTATTTGATACTATTATAGCACTTGTTACATTTCATCTTGCTTTATAGTTATTAGTATACATATTTTATGCTCTCTGCTATAATGTAAGCAACTGGAAAGCAGTTATTTTATACATCATTCTCTCTTTCAAGGTACTTCAGATATACTAGGTTTGTAAATATTTATTGAATGTATTAATTATGTAGTAGTTTTAGGGGAATTCTAACTTTTATGAAATTTTTGTTTTCCAGACATGAAAGGAATTTACAGTAATATGCTTTTTTGACTTTCATTTATTGTTTTGTATCAGTGTAAAAAACTTGCAGTCAGAATTACTTTAGCTTCTTTAACAGTAGGGAGAACGTCTTGACATACAAAATTGAATCTAAAAGGAATATAAAATAAAACACTCCAGAAAATGAGCAAGATTCAGCTAGCAGGAAGGTCCAAGCTCAAAGTATCTCAGCTGAGGTCAACATTAAAGAATTTTCATGTTTGTTTGTTTGTTTTTTCTGTTTGTTTTTGTTTTTGTTTTTGTAGAAAGCATTCCCCTCATGTCTCACTAAGTGCTTCTAGAACAAGTAACAAAATATGGCCTGTGGGCCAAATCTAGCAGCCATCTCTTTTGTATAGTTAGTAAGCTAAAGAGGGATTTTACATTTTTAAATAATTAACAAGATCAAAAGGACACAGGAAAATTATGTGCAATTCCAAATTCAATGTCTATAAATACAGTTTTATTGAAATGCTATAATACTCATTTACATGTTACCTCTGGCTGTTTTCACACTAAGATCAGTTGCATAGTTGCAACAGAGACTGGATGGCCTGCAAAGCTCAAAATATTTACTGTCACTTTACAGAAAAAGTGTATTAAGTGTATTTAGCCCTACTCTAACATATTCATTGTATTCGTGTCTCACAATGTGCTTCTAGAATATCCAACAAAGACTTAAAAGTTTTTATTATCTTTATGTTATATTTTGTTAGTTTGATTTTACCACAACCCAATTAGTACAATGATGCATTAAAACAGATCATTGAATTTCTCACATTTCATCCATTGCTTGGATTACTAGAAAATGTTACCTGCTAAACTTTACCACTTCAGTGGATACCACTAGATATCCACTTCAGCAAATGTGGGAAAGATGTTTGTAATTGACTTGATTATGAAGATACGTGGAAATCTCCTCAAATCAGAAATGAAATGAAGAAATTGGTAAAATAATAATGACTTATTATAAAATAAGTAACCGAATGATTAAGCAATGGCTAAATAATAAGGAGGAAGTTTTTATTTTTATCACATATAAGAAACAATAGTACACTTAATAGTCTGCCTAAAATGAATGAGGTATGATGAAAAATTTTCAAAAATGTAAAATGATAATTTTAACATTTATTGAACATTTATATGTGAAGCGCTGTTCCAATAACTTTATATTTATTACTTCAATTATTCTTCTATACAACCATATGAAATAGGTGCAGATAGTTTTCTCATTTTAAAAATGAGAGTAGCTGAGACACAAAGAGTTTAAATAATTCACTTGAGGTCATAAACAGAAATAAGTGGCAGAACTTGTCTTTGAATTCTGATACTCTGACTCTAGAGTATACCCAGTCATGCCTTTTTATGTAGGGTGTGGTAGAAAAATGTCCCAAGACACAAACACACTTTACTTGGGTTGGGTGTGGGGCCAAAAATAGCTTTTATTTTTCTAGAAAACAATGGGCATTTTAGGTTGGTTAGCATGACTTGAAGATAAATTCTATTGTTCATATCAATTAATTTTTCTTCCATATATTAGCAATTTCACCAGCATGTTTTTCATTCCCATTAATTTTACAAAGCAAATCATATCTAATATTTTGAACAAATTGAATACAAACTGAGGTAGACTGCAAAAATAATGATTCTTTTGGGATGAACAAACCCTAAATTACAAAGACACACTTTGCTGCCCATAACAATTACCAATTATTCTCTGTTTGCAGCCAGCAGCATAAAGTGGATCAAGAGACAAGAAGAAACTGTTTTGTATTTGGCAAAAACAGCAAGAGAGTATTGTTATGTACAAGTTTAGGGTTGACCTTTCCATGATACCTGCTTAAAATTCATAGTCATTGATTCACAGAACTAATATTGGCAAATTTCCATTGCTGCTTTTCAGTCACAAATCAATCTAAAAATCAACTTATATTTTTTAATGACATTATTTTAGATGTTTTGTAGAGAAGTGTCAAATTATGAAAAATAATAAAAATAGGGTATTTGGTAGTGCTGAAGCCCCCCATCATTGAATATGACAATCAGATACATCAAGAAAAAGATAAATAAATTAACATGAACATGATGTTTTAGCAAAAGACATCAAGCTACTTTCCATATATGCAGGAGACATAAAAGGCACTGAAGACTCGGGAAAAATCAGAACAAACATTTTATTTAAAGAAAAATGATGTCAAAAATTTGAATTGAGAAAAAATAGTTTTAGTCTTTCTCACTACCCTCCATTACATTCAGCAGATACTGGATAATGATGAGAAGGCCTCAGAAGTAGAAGATTCCAGAGAAACCAGCATGAAAACAGTCTAAACTAAAAATGACTCAAGGTTTTAACATTACTAAGAATATATATATGTATATATAATTATAGTATACATTCATATGCATATAAATTATATACAGTTTATATTGTATATGCAGAATATAATCTGTGTTTTTGGTTCCTTTTAAGTTTGCTAATCTCATTAAAAGTACAAGTTCTTGTATCTACTGTGCAGTACTTTTGTTGTAAAATTTTAATGCATATTTTAGCCATAATTATTCACAAAATATGAAAATAAAATGAAAAATCTTCTGTGGTTTGTTTTGCTTTATATTTAAAGAGTCTATGCCCTTTAATGAAATCTGAGAAAAGCAAAGATTTTGGCAATAGTATCCAGTAAGAGAAAATTCAAATACAAGGTTAGGTGCAGCTTTGGGATTTGTGTTTTGTCTCCATTCTTTCCAAGATTTCTTGCATAAATCCTTATAATTTAAAAAGAGGGGGACACCTGGGTGGCTCAGTCAGTTGCCATCTGACTCTTGGTTTCAATTCAGATCATGGTCTCATGGTTGTGGGATCAAGTCCCACATCAGGCTGCACATTCAGTGTGAAGTCTACTTCAGATTCTCTCTCCCGCTGCCACTTCCCCAGCTCATACTCTCTCTCTCAAATAAATAAATAAATAAATAAATAAATAAATAAATAAAATCTAAAAAAAAATAAAATAAAAAGAGAAGGGCAGAGGGAGCAAGATGGCTGAGGAGTAGGAGACCTAAATTTCATCTGGTCCCAGGAATTCAGCTGGTTAGGGATCAAACCATTCTGAACACCTACAAACTCAACAGGAGATCGAAGAAAAGAATAGCAGCAACTCTCTGAACAGAAAAGCGACCACTTTGTGGAAGGTAGGACGTGTGGAAAAGTGAATCTGAGGCGATATTCGGGAAGATAGACAGCGGGGGGAGGGAGCCTCTGTCAGCTGCTACCGGAAAGTGAGAGAGCAGTGGAGCACAAAATCAGAACTTTTAGAAGTTGGCTCCGCTGAGGGATGTTGCTCCACTGGCTAAGCGGGGGGTGGAACACTCGCTGGGACTGTGTGGTCTCAGGACCCTCGGGGTCACAGAAAGACCGGGGGTGCCTGAGTGTGGCAGAGCTCCCAGGTATCAGAGCAGGGAAGCCGGCTGCAGAGATGGAGCCGAGGAGTGGGTTCTCAGCTTGGGGTTGCCATAAGCCCTGATCTGCAGCACAGTCAGGCCACTGCTCTTCCAGCAGGGACCCAACAAGCGGCAGATCAGGGGAAACTCCCCTTCCTCCCCAGGGAGGAGCAGTGCCGGAGTGCACCACAAGAATCTGCTGGATTTGGAGACACCACACGGGGTCGTGAGCCAGAGACAGAAATGCTTGGTCACAGGCCGGGTGAGCACAGAGTGCGGCCAGAGACCAGGGAGACGGGAGTGATTGACTGCTTTTCTCTGGGGGCTCACTGAGGAGTGGGGCCCCAAGTTCTTGGCTCCTCTGGGGCAGAGATTGAGAGGCCGCCATTTTCACTCTTGTCCTCCAAAGTTGTACGGAAACCTTGCAGGAAACAAAAGCACCCGAGAGCAAACCCAAGCAGATTATTTAGCCTGGCACCTGGCAAGGGCAGGGCAATTCCGCCTTGGGCAAAGACACTGGAGAACCACTGCAACAGGCCCGGCCCCCAGAGGATCAGCAAGAACAGCTAGCCAAGACTAAGTTTACCGATCAATGAGAACGGCAGAACCCCAGCACTAGGGGAATACAGCACATAGAATTCATGGCTTTTTTCCCCCTGATTCTTTAGTCTTTCAAACTTAATATTTTTAATTTTCTTTTTTTTCTTTTACTTTTTTTTTATTTTTTTCCCTTTTTCAACCAATATCTTATCAATTCTTTTTTTAAAATTCTTTCTTATTTTTCATTTTTAGAGTCATATTCTATCCCTCCATAGTAGTTAACCTTATCTTTGGTATATATATAAGTTGTTCTCTCTTTAAAATTTTGGGATACAGTTTCTTCTAACAGACCAAAATATACCCTAAATCTCTAGTGTATGGCTTTGTTCTAACCTCCTGCTTGATCACATTCTCCCCCCTTTTTTTAATTTCTCTTCTTTCTTTTTCCAACCAACTTCTTATCATTTGCTTTTATAAAATCTTTTAAAATTTTCATCTTTACAATCATCTTCCATCCCTTCATCATATTTACCCTTATTTTTGTACATATATAAGCTTTTTTTTCTATAAAATTTTGGGAAGCAGTTTCTTCTAACAGACCAAAATATGCCTAAAATCTAGTGTGTGGCACTGATCTATTCACCAGCCTGATCATATTTGATCATATTCTTTTTTTTTAACTTTTTTTTTTCTTTTTTCTTTCTTTCCCTTTCTTTTCTCCCAGTTTCAGGCCTCTTCTGATTTGTTTAGTGTATACTTTTCTAGGGTCATTGTTACACTATAAACATTTTGTTCTCTTATTCATCTATTCCCCTCTGGACAAAATGACAAGACAGAAAAATTCACCTCAAAAAAAAAGAACAAGAGGCAGTACTGACTGCCAAGGACCTAATCAATATGGGCATTAGTAAGACGTCAGAACTAGAGTTCAGAATGACGATTATAAAGATATTAGCTGGGCTTGAAAAAAGCATGGAAGATATTTAAAAAAACCCTTTCTGGAGAAATAAAAGAACTAAAATCTAACCAAGTCAAAATCAAAAAGGCTATTAATGAGGTGCAATAAAAAATGGAGGCTCTAACTGCTAGGATAAATGAAGCAGAAGAGAGAAGTAGTGATAAAGACAAAATGATGGAAAATAAAAGAGCTGAGAAAAAGAGAGATAAACAACTACTGGACCACGAGGGTAGAATTCGAGAGATAAGTGATACCATAAGATGAAAGCATATTAGAATAATTGGGAAGCCAGAAGAAGAAGAAAGAGAGAGG
>NC_138385.1:45830361-45849104 GCF_054177405.1 Leptonychotes weddellii
GCAAGGGCAAAAATGAACTACTGGGACTTCATCAAGATAAAAAGTTTTTGCACAGCAAAGGAACAGTCAACAAAACCAAAAGACAACCGACAGAATGGGAGAAGATATTTGCAAATGACATATCAGATAAAGGGCTAGTATCCAAAATCTATAAAGAACTTCTTAAACTCAACACCCAAAGAACAAATGATCCAATCAAGAAATGGGCAGAAGACATGAACAGACATTTTTTTTCAAAGAAGACATCCAAGTGGCCAACAGACACATGAAAAAGTGCTCAATATCGCTCGGCAGCAGGGAAACCCAAATCAAAACCTCAATGAGATACCACCTCACACCAGTCAGAATGGCTAAAATTAACAAGTCAGGAAATGACAGATGTTGGCGGGGATGTGGAGAAAGGGGAACCCTCCTACACTGTTGGTGGGAATGCAAGTTGGTGCAGCCATTCTGGAAAACGGTATGGAGGTTCCTCAAAAAGTTGAAAATAGAGCTACCCTATGACCCAACAATTACACTACTGGGTATTTACCCCAAAGATACAAACTAGTGATCCTAAGGGATATGTGTGCCCCAATGTTTATAGCAGCAATGTCCACAATAGTCAAACTATGAAAAGAGCCAAGATGTCTATCGACAGATGAATGGATAAAGAAGAGGTGGTATACCTATCTATCTATCTATCTATCTATCTATCTATCTATCTATCTACAATGGAATATTATGCAGCCATAAAAAGGAATGAAATTTTGCCATTTGCAATGACATGGATGGAACTGGAGGGTATTATGCTGAGTGTAATAAGTCAATCAGAGAAAGACATGTATATGATCTCACTGATATGAGGAATTCTTAATCTCAGGAAAGAAACTGAGGGTTGCTAGAGTAATGGGGGGTGGGAGGGATGGGGTGCCTGGGTGATAGACATTGGGGAGGCTATGTGCTATGGTGAGCACTGTGAATTGTGTAAGACTTTTGAATCACAGACCTGTACCTCTGAAACAAATAACACATATGTTAAAAAGAAAAAAAGAAGAAGAGGAAGATAACAGGAAGGGAAAAATGAAGGGGTGGAAATCGGAGGGGGAGATGAAGCATGAGAGACTATAGACTCTGAGAAACAAACTGAGGGTTCTAGAGGGGAGGGAAGTGTGAGGATGGGTTAGCCTGGTGATGGGTATTAAGGAGGGCACATCTTGAATGGAGAACTGTGTGTTATATGCAAACAATGAATCATGGAACACTACATCAAAAAGCAATGATGTAATGTATGGTGATTAACATAACATAATAAAATTTTAAAAAAAGGAGAAGGGCAAAGCAATTTGGGTGAAGAATGTAGAATTAGGTAAAGCTAATATTCAAAACCATATGAATGATATATAGTGTGACAGAACTTGAGGCTTTCCCTTATATTTCATTCAGCAGGCTACCACAAAATAAACGTTTTCCTTAAAGAAATATAATAAAGTGAATTCAAATTCAATTCAATTCAAATTGATTTGCCAATGGGTATCAGTATGAATTTACTAAATAAAAACTTTGAAAAATCAGAGTCTCTTTTAATTAGATGTTGTAATTAGAGTAATAGTCCTCCAAAAAATTAATTGCCGCTTTTTTGAAGGCCATCTCTGTCACTTTAACTGTTTTTGCTCTGTTAATTAATTCACCATACCTAGCAAATATTATTGAATTAAATATAGTAGTTTCCAGAAATAAATATCATGTTCATATCCAGTTATGCAGGTATGATTTTCATGACATAGATGGTTCCTGACACAACCCTATATGCAACTCCCTTCCATACAGGAATTCCTACTTCTGATCATCCTCTCCTAGGAAAGGAATCAAAATAGTAAAGAAAGAAAATGAAGAGTTAGAAAATGGAGGAAGAAAAGCTCCTAAACCACAAGACTTTAGATGTTTTCTATACCTAGCATAGAATAGAGATCTGTAGTGAGACTCTCAGCATTTTTCTTCCTACATTATTTGGAGCTAAGTACAGGTCTGTGACTTTCCAGCACACCAGACTCACCTAGTTAAATATGTACCTCAACATTAAGCAAAGGAAGAGAAAAATGAAGGTGGAGGGGGAATTGGAAGGAGAGATGAACCATGAGAGACTATGGACTCTGAGAAACAAACAGGGTTTTAGAGGGGAGGGGGGAGGGGGCATTGGTTAGCCTGGTGATGGGTATTAAGGAGGGCATGTACTGCATGGAGCACTGGGTGTTATACGAAAACAATGGATCGTGGATCACCACATCAAAAACTAATGATGTATTGTATGGTAACTAACATAACATAATAAAATAAAAAAAAATATGTACCTCAATGAACATTTCTAAATAAAATATCAAATAACTGATCTGAAATAGTCTCCTATTTAATTCTTAGAATACCTGACATTAATTGTAAGAACCGTATCAGAATAAAACTTCCCCACATCTTCCCTTTTCTGACCATGTGCTCTTTGTTTTAATTAAATGAAAAGAATGAGATTAGTTAATGAAGTAAAATCTGAAGGGCATGCATAATATTTAAGCTAGTTAGGTTTTATTTAAGCATTTTATCAATAATACAGATCATATTTAGTTACTCACACCCTGAGAAGTTGGCACGGTTTTTTGAAGCTTAAACTTTTCCAGAAAGTGTGTGTTTGGGGGGAGGGGGTTGGTTGAATAGTATTATGGGAACTTTGAGATGAAGGTCATAGAGTCATCCCTGTAATTCCCATCTAATGCAGAAAATCACATAATATATAAAAATAAAATCATCTGGAGAAAACGTTTTTTAGAATTCAAATTAATTTTATAAACAAAAATCTTCTGCTGTTTTATTATATTTCTTAATGTAGTCAAAAAGATATATCTTTGAAAGACAAATTGCTCTAAGTCAGTGATATTTTGTTTCCCACATACTAATTAAAGCAAAAAGATGGGAAAGATATCTAGATATCTTTAAGTTACTCTATTATCCATATGTTCACTTGATTATTTCCCAGCACTGTAGGTGTGACCTTTACCTTAATGGCTCTCTTAGTGATGTGAACACTGTTCTTAAAAATTCACCTTCAAGGTGATGGAAGTAGGAAAGAGAAGAGATACTATTGTATCAGAAATTTGACTTTTATATGTTTTAATATTTTTGATCACACAGAGTGTCAAAGCATGCCTTCTGGAAAATAGCACTGTAACATAGTAGTAGCAAAGAGTGAGTAACACGGTTTTTAACATAAAGATATTTTAAAAATCAAATAAATAACAGGTTTGAATTCAATAAATAGTGTGTTTTGATGTCAATGAATACCATTTTCACTACTATTAATAAACCATTGTATGTTTTCTGTGTTTTAGCACCTTCAGTGTATTTCACTAATGGTATTGCATACATCAGTAAAATTAAGGAAAGCCTTAAAAATACTAGAATGCAAATGGTTTAATCATTAAAAGTGTTTAATAGTCCATTAACTTACAAGTGCTTTTTAGATACACTTCCAGAATTAAGCAATTATCATTCAACAAACAAGAGCAATTCTACAGTTTGTATTTACTTATAAATTAATATTTGTGATTAATATAAAATTTAGAAAGATATGTATGTTTAAATTCTAACTTTTACAAACACATGTAAATTATATTTTAAAAGTGTGTGATGATAAAGCTATTTTAAAATGACTTAATCAGGGGCGCCTGGGTGGCTCAGTCGTTAAGCGTCTGCCTTCGGCTCAGGTCATGATCTCAGGGTCCTGGGAGCGAGCCCCGCATTGGGCTCCCTGCTCTGCGGGAAGCCTGCTTCTCCCTCTCCCACTCCCCTGCTTGTGTTCCCTCTCTCGCTGTGTCTGTCTCTGTCAAATAAATAAATAAAATCTTTAAAAAAAATGACTTAATCAATGATATATAGTTTTGTTTTAATATAACCTTAGAAATACTGTCATTATATTTTACTCATTCAAAATGAAAAGACAATGGAACCCTAATGTATTAAGTTGCAAAATTTCCTCCACATGAGCCTTTTCAATCTTTTGGCAGATTTATATTTTAGCTAAATAATGACTAGAATTTTCATGTGCCTGTAAAAATCTAAGCTATGCTGGGAGAAGAAAAGGAAATAATGTTATGCAAGGGGCAAAATTTATTATTTGAGCTTGACTGGAAACAATACCAAATGTTTCATGAATTTTCATGCTAGATTTTCTTCTCATTTTAATAGCATTGAAATTTAAGTAGAACCAGTAAAATTTTATCCATTTATTTTTCCAAACCACTTTCAACACATAATTGGTCCTTAGTAGTATTGAGCTGTCAACAGAAGACTACCTAAATAATCTAGAAGGTGAGAAAGGGGATTTTAAGAATTTTATGTTAGGGGCGCCTGGGTGGCTCAGTTGGTTAAGCGACTGCCTTCGGCTCAGGTCATGATCCTGGAGTCCCTGGATCGAGTCCCGCATCGGGCTACCTGCTCGTCAGGGAGTCTGCTTCTCCCTCTGACCCTCCCCCCTCTCATGTGCTCTCTCTCATTCTCTCTCTCTCAAATAAATAAATAAAATCTTTAAAAAAAAAAGAATTTTATGTCAATTCTGGCAATTTGGCTTAAAGAAGAGAAAATTGCAGGATAATTTAAAAGTTATCTTTAACTTTTTAAAAAAGATTTTATTTATTTATTTGAGAGAGAGAGAGAGAGCACATGCAGGAGTGTGGGTGAGGGACAGAGAGAGAATCAGACTCCCTGATGAGCAGGGAGCCCAACAAGGGGCTCAATCCCAGAACCCTGAGATCATGACCTGAGCCTAAGGCAGATGCTTAACCAACTAATCCATCCAGGTGCCCCCATCTTTAACTTTTTAAGGAACCTCCATCCTGTTTTCCAGAGTGGCTGCCCCAGTTTGCATTCCCACCAACAGTGTAAGAGAGTTCTCCTCACTTCGTATCCTCACCAACATCTGTTGTTTCTTGAGTTGTTAATTTTAGCTATTCTGACTAGTGTGAGGTGGTATCACATTGTGGTTTTGACTTGTATTTCCCTGATGCCAAGTGATGTTGAATATTTTTTCATGTGTCTATTGGTTATTTGTATGTCTTCTCTGGAGAGCAATTGCACTACTAGGGTATTTATCCAAAGGATAAAAACATAATGACTTAAAGGGGCACATGCACCCCAATGTTTATAGCAGCAATATCCATAATCGCCAAAATATGGAAAGAGCCCAGATGTCCATCAACAAATGAATGGATGAAGATGTGGTATGTGTGTGTATATATATATTACTCAGCCATCAAAAAGAATGAAATCTTGCCACTTGCAATGACATGGATGGAACCAGAGGGTATTATGCTAAGCAAAATAAGTCAGTCAGAGAAAGACAATTATCATATGATTTCACTCATATGTGGAATTTAAGAGACAAACAGATGAACATAGGGGAAGGGAAGGAAGAATAAAATAAAATGAAAATTGAGAGTGTGGCAAACCCTAAGAGATGCTGAGCTCAAGGAAACAAACTGAGGTTTGCTAGAGGGGTGGGGGGGGGAAGGGATAATTGGGTGATAAATATTAAGGAGGGCACTTGATATAATGAGCACTGGGTGTTATATGCAACTGATGAATCACTAAATTCTACCTCTGAAAGTAATAAAAAAATTATCTTGGAGGTTTTACATAGATATATTTATCATCGGTTTTATTTTGATGAGAAGAGAGTAAGAGAATAGGGCCTAAATTGTTTTAGTGTATTTGTTCATTAGTTTTCAGAGAAACTGTCAGTGGTGTTTGAATTACCTAATTTCTTCAATAAAATCAAAATTAATCTACTTAAGAATAACATCATAAATATGAACTCATTAAATTATTGATTATGCATACTACTAGTGGGCAGAAGCCAAAAGAGTAGATGATTCCTTGACTAGCACCAAAGGCCCTTCTTGCCTTGTTCTTGAACTCAGAGTATATGGAGAAGCTCCCATGTGGTGATAGACAATTTACATAGCATCACATCTACTGCTGAACTGACTGAATGCTTTAAGATATTTTCTGCAAACAATGGAATGAACAAGGTGATTTAACTATTTCTATGATACAAAAGTTTGTGGAATCTCCTAATTTATATCTTTGTTGTAGCGGTTACCTAACTTAAAAAGACACAATTATTTCAAATATTTAATTACAAAGAACTCTGTAATCAGCACTTTTCAACATCATCTATAATGATAATTGGACACTCATAATTTTTCAGAAGGAAAGAGTTGAATATGCTGTTGAGAGAGTAGCATGGTCAAATTTCAGAAGTTAAGAAACTTGACTTACAGTCCCACTTTTGCCACTGAATAACTATAGTTATTCTGTTTTAGACTTCACTTTCCAAACCTGTACAATTCTTTAAAAGTCTTTTCTAACTAAAATCCTAAGATATCTGTAAATATACAATTATTATAGACACAATTCAAAGTAAAAAGGTTGAAAAAATAGAGCAGAAATTTCTTCAGATATACAATAGTTATGAAAATAATTATAGAATATGTACTTGCTTTGATCATTTGTGCCTAGTTCAAGTGTATTTACAATACTTTATATAGAAATAAAAAAACATCTTGACCTGTTGCAAGATGTATGCTAATTGCTATCAAAATTGCTTCATCATTAAGCAAGCCAAATTATTAAGATCAGCCAAATGCTTCTAAAAGGTGATTATTTAATATATTAAACAATCTTATTCAGATCATAATTTGTAGAGAAAGGCTTAATATTTCATCTCCTTTTCTAGCTTGCTTAAAAATGATAAAAAATTCTCCTTTTTTTGTTTTTCAGTTTTGTGTTTCACTTTTAAACTTATGTAACTCTACTGTATTAGCCCATGTAGAGAGCAAAGAAAACTTATAATATGAAAAAAACAACTCTGAAGTACCAAAAAAAAGTAAGGAGAAAGTAAAAGAAAAGCAGCCAATTTGTTACAAAAAGTGACATGGGGAAAGGTAGATCTGATGGCAGTGTGGCAGAATATAATCAGTATTTTTAATAATATAGTATATACAAAATTATATTAGTAATTATTGTCCAACTTTCAAGAAATCTCACTAAGAGTTAAGGGACCCTAGTAATGGTAAACTGTCACTGGTTACTCTTTTTTTCTGACTTTGAAAAACTGAAAATAATAAAAAAAATTCTATGTAGTTAAAATTTATTTTTATTCCTGGATTAACCTTTCTATGCTTGCATTTCAAGATGTCTTGAGTTGAGGCGACTGGGTCGCTCAGTGGATTAAGCATCCACCTCTTGATTTTGGCTCAGGTCATGATCTCAGAGTTGTGAGATTGAGGCTGGTGTGGAGCCTGTGTTGGACTGCAAGCTCAGCGTGGAATCTGCTTGGGATTTTTTCTCCCAATCTCTCCTCCTTTGCTCCTCCCTCCCCCTTAAATACATACATACATACATACATACATACATACATACATACATACTCTTAAAAAAAAGATGTCTTGAGACATTAAAACCCACTTTCATTCTAATTATGTCAGATAGCCTCTATATTAAACACTAGGAAATCTGAACTGAGTTGCTGCCTTGTAATTGTTCTTAAAACTGTTATGGAGCGGTTGTCTTTTCCATTCCAACTGGATTATGAATTCCTTAATGGTAGGATCTATGTTTTTCTTCCTTTGTTTTCCTTTCACAGAACCTAAGTTCATTACACATGAAAGGATGCAAAGCAAAATAAATGCTGCTGACAAATTTTCAAGCATTTTCCTGGTCAATATTTGAGAACTTGTCGACGTAACTCACAGATTCAATAGTATCTACAATTTTTTTTTTTAATTAGGCTCCACACCCAGTGTGGAGCCCAACTTGGGGCTTGAACTCATAACCCTGAGATCAAGACCTGAGTTGACAAGACTGACTGAGCCACCCAGATATCCCTCTACAGTTTTTTTTATATAATCAATTATAATGTATAATAATTGATTATACTTTATATAAACACTTGGTGTTTTTATTTTTTTATTGCATGTTTGCCTTTACCAATATATCAGTATCTATAGAAATCCTGACAAATTGGGCTTGCTGTAGTTGACCATGTGTATGTGTGTTTGTTTTTAAGTTTGGTTCATAAGTTTGTTAAAAATTTATATTATTAAATCCCATTTCAAAACTAATAAATTAAATTTTCTGGTGGTAGATACTGAGTAACTACATTCTTAACAAGCTCCCCAAATGATTCTTGAGCACAAGGAAGTCCAAGATCCTATTTAGCACTATCAGGAGAGTGAATTGTCCCAGAAGTAGTCCATTTAACTAGTATCTAAAAATGATCTGTCTCCATCACTCTTATGTAACTTTTATAACCTTATAGATTTAGTAGGGGCTGTTTTTCTAGCTTTGGCTTCACATTCTTATTTTTTCTGTCACCTTTATCCCAGATCGAGACCTCCAGTTTTGTGGCCTTGGCAAAGTAAACAGACTATAACTCCTAATTGAAGCTCCCTTTATTTAATGATCTCTTTTTAATGTTCTTAGTCTTTTGACTATACCTTGATTTTAGTTAATTCATTCATTGTAACATAGCAAGAAGATCTTAAATTACTTTCCCTTGTGAAAAGGTTTTGCAGACACACTTCGGAGATGAAAATAATAAGGGGTCATCACTAGCAATGGGGAAATTGAGTCAATTTTAAGGTCTAAGTACCACCTTTAAGGAGATGGGTATTATCACACTGGCCTTGCTCTTGGTGAAATTTCTGATGTAATATACTGGTTGCCTAATTAACCTGGAATAAGAAATGCTTCAGGATTAGAGTACTTGAAGTGTATTGACCTAGAGATTTTATAATTGACTTTATTTCCCCAGAGAAAATGAACAACTTTATTGGCTTACCAAGGTATTTTTACCATTTTATACTTTTGATTATCTTAATTCAAAGGAAAAAAAGATTCAAAAGGTATGGTTTCATGTCTCTAAGTGTTTTTATATGACTGTCTGCCTTTTTTATATAATAATGCTATCATTACTGTTCTGCAAAATTTCATTTTCTTTCTTAAGCATATATAGTCTATATTGCAGTCTTCACATATATAGAATTTAATGATGAAAGCTCAAGATTAATAAAACTATCCTAAGGAAATACAGCAGGGTTTCTTTGATTGTCCTTATAATTAATTTTTCATTAAAAATCAGTAATTTTCTCTTCCAGTTAAGGTATTACATTCTTCAATACAGTAACAGTTATACTCTATATGAATATACTAAAACTTGTCTGTTTTTTATATGACTAATATATCATTTCATGGAGTCTTGAAAAATGCAAATGGCTTGTTAATGGATGATACAATATCTCTCATTTATTACAGTAAAATTTGGAAATGTGATAATAGATGATAAGAATTTTAAATTATCAAGGGATGCCTGGGTGGCTCAGTCAGTTAAGCGTCTGCCTTCGGCTCAGGTCATGATCCCAGGGTCCTGGGATCAGGTCCCACATTGGGCTCCTTGCTCAGCAGGGAGCTTGTTTCTCCCTCTGCCTGCCACTCCCCCTGCTTGTGCTCTCTCTCTCTCTCTCTCTTTCTGTCTCTGACAAATAAAAAAAAAGAATTTTAAATTATCAAAAGAAAATAAGTATAGAAAGAATTTGCCTCAACATAATAAAGGCCATGTATGAAAATCACAGAGCTAACATCATAGTCAACAGTAAAACAATATATGTGAATGCTTTTTCTCTAAGATCAGTAACAAGGCAAGAATACCCATTCTCATCACTTCTATTCAACATAATACTGGAACTCTTAGCTGAAGCAATTAGGAAGAAAAAAAAAATAAAAGTCATACAAATCAGAAAGGAAGAAGAAAAATTGTATTTGTACATGTCATGATCTGATATATAGATAATCGTGAAGACTCCTAAAAAAAAAAAAACTGGTAGAACTAATCAATGAATTTGGTAAAGTTACAGGATACAAAATCAATATATAAAAGTCAGTTGTGTTTCTATACACTAACAACAACGTATCTGAAAAAGAAGTTAAGAAAAACAATCCTATTGGGGCACATGAGTGGCTCAGTTGGTTGAGCGTCCAACTCTTGGTTTCAGCTCAGGTCATGATCTTGAGGTCATGAGATTGAGCCTCATGTTGGACTCCATGCTCAGTAGCAAGTCTGCTTGAGATTCTCTCTCCCTCTCCCTCTGCCCCTCTCCCCACTCATGCTTTCTCTCTCTCTCTCTCAAATAAATAAATAAATCTTTAAAAAAGAAAAAAAATCCTATTGACAAAAAGATCAAAAAGAATAAAACACTTAAGGATAAACTTAACCAGAAAGTAAAAGATTGTATAGTGAAAATTACAGAATATTGATGAAAGAAATGGGGCACCTGGGTGGCTCAGTCGTTAAGCGTTTGCCTTCAGCTCAGGTCATGATCCCAGGGTCTTGGGATCAAGCCCCACATCGGGCTCCCTGCTCTGCGGGAAGCCTGCTTCTCTCTCTCCCACTCCCCCTGCTTGTGTTCCCTCTCTCGCTGTGTCTCTCTCTGTCAAATAAATAAATAAAATCTTTAAAAAAAAAAAAAAAGAAAGAAATTAGACACAAATAAAAGGAAAGGCATCCCATGTTCATGGACTGAAAAAAAAAATATTGTTAAAATGCCAATAATACCCAAAGCTCTCTACAAATTCATTGCAATCTCTATCAAAACCTCAATGCCATTTTTTTATAGAAATAGAAAAAAATCCTAAAATTCATACAAAACTACAAAAACCCTAAATAGCTGATGCAATCTTGAGAAAGAAGAACAAAGCTGAAAACACCACATTTCCTGATTTCAAAATATACTACAAAGCTACAGTAATTAAAATAGTATGGTATAAGCACAAACTGACATATAGATAAATGGAACAGAATTAAGAGCCCAGAAGAAAAAAATCATGCATATATGGTTAATTAATCTTTGATGAGGGTGTCAAGAATATACAATGGGAAAAGGACAGCCTCTTGAACAAATAGTGTTGAAAAAAATTGCATATCTACAAGCAAAAGAATGAAATTGGACCTTATCTTGCACCATATACAAAAATCAACTCACAATGGATTGAAGATTTAACTGTAATACCTGAAGCTGCAAAACTCCTAGCAAAAGAAAAGCTTCATTGCTGTGAATTGTGCAAGACTGTTGAATCACAGATCTGTACCTCTGAAACAAATAATGAAATATATGTTAAGAAAAAAAAAAGAAGGTAGCAGGAGGGGAAGAATGAAGGGGGGGAAATTGGAGGGGGAGACGAACCATGAGAGATGATGGACTCTGAAAAACAAACTGAGGGTTCTAGATGGGAGGGGGGTGGGAGGATGGGTTAGCCTGGTGATGGGTATTAAAGGGGTCACATTCTGCATGGAGCACTGGGTGTTATGCACAAACAATGAATCATGGAACACTACATCAAAAACTAATGATGTATGGTGATTAACATAACAATAAAAAATTAAAAAAAAGAAAAGCTTCAAGACAATTGTCTTGGAAATGATTTCTTGAATATAACACAAAAAACACAAGCAACAAAAGCAAAAATTGACCAGTGGAAATATATCAAACTCAAAAGCTTCTGTACAGCAAAGAGTGAAAAGGCAACCTATGGGTTGGGAAAAAATATTTTCAAACCATCTATGTAATAAGAGGTTACTATCTAAACTAAAAGTAACTCATACAATTCACTAGCAAAGAAACAATGTGATTAAACAATGAGCAAAGTACTTCAATAGACAGTTCTTCAAAGACATACAAATGGCCAATAAACATATGAAAATGTCACTAATCATCAGTGAAATAAAAATCAAAACCACAATGAGATATCACCTCATGCCTCTTAGAATGGCTATTATAAAAAAAAAAAAAGATAACAAGTGTTAGTGAGGATGTGGAGAAATTGGAACCCTTGTACAATATTAGTGGGAACATAAAATGGTGCAACTGCTATGGAAATCATTTTGGAGCTTCCCCCTAAAAATTAAAAATAGAACTGTCATATGATCCAGAAACCCCATGTCTGAGTATATATAAAAAAAATCAAAATCAGTATTTTGAAAAGATATCTACACTCCCATGTTCATTGCAGCATTATTCACAATATCCAAGACATAGAAATAACCTAAGCATCTATCAGTGGAGGAATGCATAAAGACAATGTGGTATATACATACAATGGAATATTAGCCTTAATAAAGAGAGAAATTCTGGCCTATGCAATAACATGGATGAACCTGGAGGACATCATGCGAAGTGAAATAAGCTAGTCACAGAAGGACAAAAACTACATGATTTCACTTATATGAGGTAAATGAAATAATCAAACTCCTAAAAACAAAGTGGAATGGTGGTTTCCAGAGGCTGGGGGGATGGAAAATGTGGAGTTGCTGTTCAACAAGTATAAAGTTTCAGTTATACAAGATGAAGAAGTTCTAGAGATGTGCTATACAACATTGTGCCTATAGCTAACTGTACTCTATTATGTACGTAAAATTTTGTTGAGAGGGTAGATTTCATGTTAAGTGTTCTTACCACAATAGAAATAAAATAATAACTAGAATACTTTTTTAAAAAATTAAAAATTACTTATTCAAATATATTCATGAACTGTCTGGAGTCCTGAAATCCCATTTAAACAGACATTGATAAACATATCTTAGTTTTGGGCGCCTGGGTGGCTCAGTTGGTTAAGCGACTGCCTTTGGCTCAGGTCATGATCCTGGAGTCCCAGGATCGAGTCCCACATCGGGCTCCCTGCTCGGCAGGGAGTCTGTTTCTCCCTCTGACCCTCCCCCCTCTCATGTGCTCTCTGTCTCTCATTCTCTCTCTCAAATAAATAAATAAATCTTTAAAAAAAAAACATATCTTAGTTTTTAGATTTAAACATCATAAGTAGATATTCCACAGGTCATGTTGAGTCCTGTATTTTCTTTTCTTATCTTTTTAAGATTTATTTGTTTGTTTTAGAGAGAAAGGGAGTGCTAGCCGGGGAAAAGGAGGGAGAGAGGGAGAGAAGCAGACTCCCTGCTGAGCAGGGAGCCCAATGTGGGGCTCAATCTCATAACCCTGAAATCATGACCTGAGCTGAAATCAGGAGTTGGACACTCAACTGACTGAGCCACCCAGACACCCCGAGTTCTGTATTTTCTATTTTTCTCACCACATTTTTTCCTTAAGGTATCATACCTATTAACATGCTCTTTTCATTACCATTCATTACTTTGTTCTTCCTGTGATATGGAACTATTTGAGATCTGAGAAAAACAAATAGAACATGTTCCTAAAATTATTTACAGACACAAAATATTTCAGCAAATTATTGGGGGTTAATAAGCCCTGACCTCTAAGATAAAGTCCAGACAGTCTTTATCCTGTCTTTTTAAACCCTACATAATCTGTGCCTGACCTTTATTTCCTGCCTAGTTTTGTACTATTCTCCAAAGTGTATCATTCACTTCAACTAAAGTGAAATCTATATTTTGAGCACACCTTCAACTCCCATGCTTCTGTGCCTTTTTGAAGAAACTCTGTGTTGTTCCTTCTACCCAGAATTCATTCTTCCCCATATCTGTATCAAAATGCTATCCATCCATTAAGATTCAACTCAAATCATCTCTCCTCCATGAAGTATTCTAAGGTTGCTCTGATCAGAATTATTTTCTGTCTTTGAATGCCTATAGGGCTCAATCATCAAGCAACTTAAAACTGTTCTTGCAATATACTCCTTTTTTTATGCCCAAGAAAACTTTTAAATGAATATACTTTATCTCCCCAATAATATTATAAGGCTTTACAGGGAATCATCATATATTGTTTATCTTTTAATCATTAAAGAACCTAAAAAAACCTAATGCATACAGTAGGGGTTTAATAAATGTTGAATGAAGGAAACAATAAATGAATACCAATGTCTTTTTTTTTTTAAAGATTTTATTTACTTGACAGAGAGAGACACAGTGAGAGAAGGAACACAAGCAGGGGGAGTGGGAGAGGGAGAAGCAGGCTCCCACTGAGCAGGGAGCCCGATGCGGGGCTCGATCCCAGGACCCTGAGATCATGACCTGAGCTGAAGGCAGACGCTTAACAAGAGAGCCACCCAGGTGCCCCTGAATACCAATGTCTTAGTTAAGGAACTGGTTGGTTGAATATTACAACAGACTTCAGACTAAGTTAAATAGTTGTGTTGCCTAAATTTTTATGTGACTGTTACATATGCAGTTATTTATTAGTGTTATTATAACTACTGTAATCATTAGCTAGAAAAGGACACCTAAATGCCACTGTGCTTGAAACAGTCTAGTTTTTCAGGGAAAAGGTGTACAAAAGATTTAACAGATAGTTTCTACTGAGTAAGCTACTGGTAGGGTGAATAAAGACCAATCACTTATGTTAAGGACTTGCTAAAAATATTTTCAAGGTGTTAGGATGACTACTGAAGAAGTAACACAAATAGGGTGTAAGTAGGCCATGAGTTCTATATTCTGAATGGGAACATTTGAGAGCATGGAAAGGATAAGTCACTTTGATTAAGAGTAACAGGCTAAGGAATGTTAACCAGCAGTAAAAAAGTATTCACTTTTGATAGGTTTTTGTTTTCATTGATCTATTTTTTAATTAAGTTTTTATTTTAATCCAGTTATTTAACATAGTGTTATATTAGTTTCAGGTGCACATTATAGTGATTCAACAATTCCATACATCACCCAGTGCTCACCACAAGTGCATTTTAATCTCCATCACCTATTTCACACATCCCTCCACACAACTTCCCTCTGGTAGCAATCAGTTTGTTCTCTATAGTTAAGATTCTGTTTCTTGGTTTCCCCCTCTATTTTTCCCTTTGCTTTTAGTGTTCTTTCTTAAATTCTACATACGAGTAAAATCATATGGTATATGTCTTTCTTTGACTGATTTATTTTGCTTAGAATTATACTCCCTAGCTCCATCCATGTCCTGCAAATCACAAGACTTTGTTTTTTATGAGTGAATAATATTCCTATATATATTACATCTTCTTTATTCATTCATCAATTGATGAACACATGGGCTGCTTTCATAATTTGGCTATTGTAAATAATTCTGTTATAAACATAGGAATGCAGTATCCCTTTGAATTAGTGTTTTGTATTTTTGGGGTAAATTCCAAGTATTATGATTACTGGATCAAAGGTACTTCTAATTTTAAATGTTTGAGGAACCTCCGTACTGTTCTCCACAGTGTCTGCACTAGTTTGCATTCCCACCAACAGTGCAGGAGGGTTCCTTTTTTTCCACATCCTTGCCAACACTAGTTTCTTGTGTGTGTGTGTGTGTGTGTGTTTGCCATTCTGACAAGTGTGAGGTAATAGGTGTGAATATATCATTATAGTTTTGATTTGCTTTTCACTGATAATGACTGATGGGTTTTGTTTTCTTTTTTATATCTCCTTTAGTTGCAACGTTAAGTTGTTTATTTTTTATTTTTTTGAAAACTTTCTTGCCTCTTTAGATAGGCTTGTATTGCTGGAAATTTCCCTCTTAGAACTACTTTTGCTGCATCCCAAAGGCTTTGGACTGTTTTGTTTTCATTTTCATTTATTTCCATGTACTTTTTTATTTCTTCTTTGATTTTTTGGTTGACCCATTCATTGTTTAGTAGCATGTTATTTAAACTCCATGTATTTGTGGTCTTTCCATTTTTTTTTTTCTTTTAGTTGATCTAGTTTAATAGTGTTGTGTCAGGAAAGATGCATGGTATGACTTCAATAATTTTTATTTTATTGAGTGGCCTAATTTTTGTGGATGGACTTGCTTTGTGGTCTAATAAGTGATGTATTCCAGAGAAATTCCATGTGCACTTGAAAATAATGTATATTCTGCTGTTTTAGGATTGAATGTTCTGAATATAGGTTGTAAATCTATCTACACCTATGTGTCATTAGAAGTCATTGTTTCCTTGTATATTTTCAGTTTAGATGATATGTCCATTGATGTAAGTGGGGTGTTAAAGTCCCCTAGTATGCTTGTGTTACTATCTTGTTAATAACTATTTTATGTACTTGGGTGCTCTCATGGTGGGTACATAAACGTTTACAATTGTTATATCTTCTTTTTGGATTGTCCCCTTTATTATGATATAGTGCCCTTCTTTATCTCTTGTTACTTTATTTGTCTTACATTTTAATTTGTCTAATATAGGTATTGCTACCCTGGCTCCACGCTGAGCAGGGAGCCCAATGTGGGGCTTGATCCCAGGACTCTGGGATCGTGACCAGAAATGAAGGCAGATGCCCAACCGACCGGGTCACCCAGGTGCCCCCCATCCCCTCACTTTTAATCTGCAGGTGCCTTTAGGTCTGAAATGAGTCTTTTGTCAGCAATGTATAGATCATTCTTGGTTTTGTTTTGTTTTGTTTTTTTAAATAAATTCTGCCACCCTATGTCTTTTTATTGGAGTATTTGGTCCATTTATATTCACAGTAATTATTGATAGATATGTGTTTATTGCAATTCTGTTACTTTTTTGTGGTTGTTTCTATGGTTTTTCTCTTATTCTTTCTTGCTGTTTTTCATGGCTTCCTGGATTTCTTTAGTATTATACTTGGATTCTGATTCCTTTCTTCTTATTTGTGCTTATCTCTTACTGGTCTTTGAGTGTGATTACCATTAGGTTTATATATAACATCTTCTGCATTCTGTGTATATTAATAGTTGCTTAAGTTTGAATCATTTCTTTACTTCAAACCTCACATTTCATGTATATTTTGTTATATTTTATATCTTTTTATTTTGTGAATTCCCTGATTTTACAGATAAACTTATTTTTTATACTCTCAGTTATGCTCTTTTCCCCATTCAGATAGTCCTCTTTGATATTTCTTGTAGGGTTGGTTTGGTGGTCATGAATTGAAGTTTTTGTTTGTCTGAGAAACTCATTTTTCATTTTATTACTTTTTTCTGAGAAACTCTATCTCTTTTTCTATTCTAAATGATAGCCTTGCTAGATAGAGTATTTTTGGCTGCAGATTTTTCCATTTCAGCACTTTGAATATATCATGTTATTCCCTTGTGGCATGCAATGCTTTGCTCAAAAACCTGCAGATAGCCTTATGTGCTTTTCCTCATATGTAACTCTCTTCTTTTCTCTTGCTGCTTTTAATTTTTATCACTAATTTTTGTCATTTTAATTACTTGTGTCTTGGTATGGACTTCCCTGGGTTGATTTTTTGGGGGGATCTCTGTGATCCCTGGATCTTAATATCTGTTTTCTTCCCCATATTGGAGAAGTTTTCAGCTATTATTTCTTCAAATAAAATATCAACCTGCTTTTCACGTTCTTCTTTTTCTGGGATCCATATAATGCAAATGTTATTATGCTTGATGGAATCACTTAGTTTTGTAAGACTAACCTCCATTTGCATAATTTTTCCTCCCATTTGCTTAGCTTGGTTACTTTCCATTTCTCTATCTTCTAGGTCATTAATTCATTCCTCTTCTTCAACCCACCTGCAATTTATTCCAACAAGTATATTATATTCTGTTTTGTTTGTTTGTTTTTATTTTTTCTTTTTTTTTCCTTCTCTCCTTCTTTCCCTTCCCCCCCCCCCGGTATCAGGTCTCTTCTGATTTGTTTAGTGTATATTTTTCTGAGGTTGTTGTTACCCTGTTTGCATTTTGTTCTCTTATTCATCTATTCTCCACTGGACAAAATGGCAAGACAGAAAAATTCACCTTGAAAAAAAAGAACAAGAGGCAGTACTGACTGCCAGGGACCTAATCAATATGGGCATTAGAACGATGTCAGAACTAGAGTTCAGAATGACGATAATAAAGATATTAGCTGGGCTTGAAAAAAGCATGGAAGATATTAAAAAAAAAAAACCCTTTCTGGAGAAATAAAAGAACTAAAATCTAACCAAGTCAAAATCAAAAAGGCTATTAATGAGGTGCAATAAAAAATGGAGGCTCTAACTGCTAGGATAAATGAAGCAGAAGAGAGAAGTAGTGATAAAGACAAAATGATGGAAAATAAAAGAGCTCAGAAAAAGAGAGATAAACAACTACTGGATCACGAGGGCAGAATTCAAGAGATAAGTGATACCATAAGATGAAACCATATTAGAATAATTGGGAAGCCAGAAGAAGAAGAGAGAGAGGGGGGCAGAAGGTACATTGGAGCAAATTTTAGCAGAGAACTTCCCTAATTTGGGGAAGGAAACAGACATCAAAATCCAGGAGGCACAGAGAACCCCCCTCAAAATCAATAAAAATAGGTCAACACCTCGACATCTAATAGTAAAACTTACGAGTCTCAGAGACAAAGAGAAAATCCTGAAAGCAGCTTGGGAGAAGAGATCTGTAACCTACAATGGTAGAAACATTAGACTGGCAACAGACCTATCCACAGAGACCTGGCAGGCCAGAAAGGACTGGCATGATATACTCAGAGCACTAAATGAGAAAAATGTGCAGCCAAGAATACTATATCCAGCTAGGTCGTCATTGAAAATAGAAGGACTGAGAAAAAGCTTCCAGGACAAACAAAACCTGAAGGAATTTGCAAACACGAAACCAGCCCTACAAGAAATATTGAAAGGGGTCCTCAAAGCAAAGAGAGAGCCTAAACATAACAGAGACCAGAAAGGAACACAGACAATATACAGTAACAATCACCTTACAGGCAGTACAATGGCACTAAATTAATATCTTTCAGTAGTTACCCTGAATGTAAATGGGCTAAATGCCCCAATCAAAAGACACAGG
>NC_138385.1:45849604-45865284 GCF_054177405.1 Leptonychotes weddellii
CCTAAAGGAGAACACATGCAGCAACCTCTTTGACCTCAGCCACAGCAACTTCTTCCTAGAAACATCTCCAAAGGCAAGGGAAGCAAGGGCAAAAATGAACTATTGGGACCTCATCAAGATAAAAACTTTTGCACAGCAAAAGAAACAGTCAACAGAACCAAAAGACAACCCACAGAATGGGAGAAGATATTTGCAAATGACATATCAGATAAAGGGCTAGTATCCAAAATCTATAAAGAACTTCTTAAACTCAACACCCAAAGAACAAATGATCCAATCAAGAAATGGGCAGAAGACATGAACAGATATTTTTTTCAAAGAAGACATCCAAATGGCCAACAGACACATGAAAAAGTGCTCAACATCGCTCAGCCTCAGGGAAACCCAAACCAAAACCTCAATAAGATACCACCTCACACCAGTCAGAATGGCTAAAATTAACAAGTCAGAAAACAACAGATGTTGGCAGGGATGCGGAAAAAGGAGAACCCTCCTACATTGTTGGTGGGAATACAAGCTGGTGCAGCCACACTGGGAAACAGTATGGAGGTTCCTCAAAAAGTTGAAATTAGAGCTGCCCTATGACCCAGCAATTGCACTACTGGGTATTTACCCCAAAGATACAAATGTAGGGATCTGAAGGGATACATGCACCCTGGTATTTATAGCAGCAATTTCCACAATAGCCATACTATGGAAAGAGCCAAGATGTCCACTGATAGATGAATGGATAAAGAAGTTGTGATATATATATGCAATGGAATATTATGCAGCCATCAAAAGGAATGAAATTTTGCCATTTGCAATGACGTGGATGGAACTGGAGGGTATTACGCTGAGCGAAATAAGTCAATCAGAGAAAGACATGTATCATACGACCTCACTGATATGAGGAATTCTTAATCTCAGGAAACAAACTGAGGGTTGCTGGAGTGGTGGGGGGGTGGGAGGGATGGGGTGGCTGGGTGATAGACATTGGGAAGGGTATGTGCTATGGTGAGTGCTGTGAATTGTATAAGTCTGCTGAATCACAGACCTGTACCTCTGAAATAAATAATACATTATATGTTTAAAAAAAAAAGAAGAAGAAAATAGCAGGAAGGGAAAAATGAAGGGGTGGAAATTGGAGCGGGAGACGAACCATGAGAGACTATGGACTCTGAGAAACAAACTGAGGGTTCTAGAGGGGAGGGGATGGGGGGATGGGTTAGCCTGGTGATGGGTATTAAAGAGGGCACATACTGAATAGAACACTGGTGTTATAGGCAAACAATGAATCATGGAACACTACATCAAAAACTAATGATGTAATATATGGTGATTAACATAACATAATTAAATAAATAAATAAATTTCATTTATTGTGTTCTTTATCTCTGATTGGTTCTTTTTTGTTTTTTTGTTAAGGGTCTTGTTGATGTCCTCTACTCTTTTCTCAAGTCTAGTGATTATCTTTATTATCATTGCTTTAAATTTTCTATCATGCATATTAATTATATCTATTTGGCTTAGGTCTCTTTGTCCTATTATTTCATTTGTGAAATATTTGTCTTATTATTTCATTTGTGAAATATTTCTCTGTCTCCTCATTTTGTCTAACTCTCTGTGTCTGTTTCTGTGTGGTAGGAAATGCCAGCTATGTGTTCTGATCTTGAAGGTAATGGTCTTATGAAGAAGAGGTGTTATAGCCCCCTGCAGTGCAGTGTCCTCTATTCCCTAGGACCTGGCACTTCGGGGAGTAATTCCTGTGTGTATTGCGTGTGCCCTTTTGTGTTCTGGTTGTTTTTCCCTTCAGGCTGGTTGTCTGCAGTAACTCTTCACCTGTTGTAGGCAGTGCTTGGTCCCTTGTAGGTGTGGGGTGCATTTTAACAATGTATAGGCTAGTCTGCTTGCTAAATGCAACCTGGAACCCCCACTTCCAAGATGGGTTGGCCTAAGTGAATCTGCACAGTATGTGTGGTTGGAGCACACATTTTTGCAAGGTGCATCTCAGGGTTCTGTAGTGTCCACTGCTGCTATCACAACCATTGCTGTGGCCACTGTAGCCATCAGGACTGAAAGCCCACAAAAGGCATGGGTCAAGAGAGGGTGCTGGTAAGGTCTGTACTGGTCTTCTGTGAGGGATGGGACCCATGGTCCTGGGACTGAAGCAAGGGTGACTGGAAAGGGTAGATCAGCTGAAGGGTGGGGGGGGTCAGGGCTTGGTGTGAGCATGTTAGGTAGTGAATGTCGGCACAGTGCTCATTCCTGGAGGTTGTTGTTTACCCTGATGGATGGGGGGAATTGGCACCTGCAAGCTACTTTGTTCCTGAAGGAGTCTCCCTGATATCCTTATCTCTCTTGGAAATGTTCTGTAATGAGTAAATCACTCTCCCCAGGCATTTATATAACTGCTGGTTCTATGCTATATCTATGTTATAACTATGCTGGTTCTATGCTATATCTACGCTATATCTGTTCAGGCTGTTTGGCATGCTGCCTCTTTATGGGCAGGGACTCAGCTTCCTAAGGTTCTCAGAGCTCTCCCAGAGCCAAGCCCTCTGGTTTTTAGAATTCCAGGCTTTAAGTCCCACTGGTTGTAAGAACTCATGAAATTCAGACCCTCTCACTTTCAAAGCCAGATGTTATGGGGGTTTGCCTTCCTTGTGATGTGTCTCTGGTGTGATCATGTTTCTTGCTCTTCATCATGCCCCTGGCTCCTTCCTGTCCACAGAGGGCCACAGTCCATTTAGGTCTCAAATCACATCTCCACCTTTCCTACTTTCTTTGATGTGACCTCTTCACTACCTTTGGTTGTGGAGTTCAGCCTGCCCATTTTTGGGTCATTTTCTGGGTTATTAACATTGATGTGAGTGTTATCTAATTGTATACATGGGGTAAGATAAATGTAGGGTCCTCCTACTCTGCCATCTTCCCCTATCTCCCCCACTTCTGATAAACACTTCATGTTTAAAGAACATGACCACTGGTATTGCTCTTTTCCACTGCAAAGTCTAGCAATATGTAAATATTGTATCTATACATTGATTTGGGAAATACTGTGTTATTTTACTGTGTTTCAGAGTAAAAACTTATGTAATGCTTTTTGTTTTAAATTTCACTAGTATGTTTCATCCTAAAATATCAGTTAACTGAAAACTACCTGATTACAATTTTCTTACTTTTAGTTACCTTGTCTTAGATAGTTCTTTTTAAGTGTATTTACAAATATCTTATTTCTTGACCACCAGGGCAACACATTTTCCATTCTCTTAAGTAAAATTATAATATGAATGGAACGGAATCACCATGAACAGAATATACTCAATGCCTGGGATGCCTGGGTGCCTCAGTCAGTTGGACATCTGACACTTGCTCTTGGCTCAGGTCTTGATCTCAGGGTCACGAGTTCAAGCCCAGCATTGGGCTCCATGCTGGGCATGGAGCCTACTTAAAAAATAAAAAAAAATTTAAAAAAAGAATATTCTCAATTGCTATATTTTCCATTTTAGAATGGAGGGATATATATATATATATATATATATATATATATAAGCTTGTTTTTGTATGTGATGTTGTTTTCTTCCTGAGAGATAAGCCATAGACAGTAATGTAAAGAAATGGGGGGAAAAAGGTTATGTTTCATTTGAAGCACCAGTAAATATATGTCAATTTGTTAGTATCCATGGTGTACTCAATGATTAAATAAAAAAATGATTTCTATTAGCTTATTATTATACCCAAACATGACCTTATTAGTTTCTATGCCATTAAAGATTGATCCACACCAAATGATAACCACAGTCCATATCATCAAGATAGGACTAGAAATGGCATATAGCTTTCAGATGTTCTCATAACTTTAGCTTCCTTCCCTAGGATTGCCTTTAGGATATTATCTTGTGGCCAACGTATAGGATTTTTGCATGGAGGAGGTAACAGCTCACTGTTTTGATTTAATATCCTTTTAATCAGTTGCCAAGGAACAAAACTAAAGAAAACAAATAAACAAGTTTTTAAACTTGGGTGGTCTTCTACTATTGATTCATGGAATCTACATACTAGGATAGCACTTGCTAAAATATTGTGCTTTTTTACAGAAAAATTGTGATAATCTAATAATTGTATAGAAAGTCTCCATAAACCCCACACCCAGTTTCCATTATTATTAATATCTTATATTAGTATGACACATTTGTTACAATTAACTAACCAATACTGTCACATTATTATTAACTAAAATCCATTCTTTATTCAGATTTCCTCAGTTTTTACCTAAGGTCTTTTTTCTGCTCCACATAATCATGTCTTCTTAAGATTTTCTTGCTTGTGACAGTTTCTCAGACTTTCCTTTTCTTTTTAGACTCATTTATTTATTTTACAGAGAGACAGCAAGTGAGAGGAGGGGCAGAGGGAGAGAGAGAATCCTGGAGCAGACTCCCTGCTGGGCATGGAGTCTGATGTGAAGCTTGGTCCCAGGACCCTGAGATCCTGACATGAGCTGAAACCAACAGTGGGCCACTCAACTGACTGAGCCACCCAGGGGCCCCTTTTGTTATGACATTAATAGTTTGAAGATTACAAACCAGGAACTTTTTAAATGTTCCTCTATTTGGATTTGTCTGATGGTTTTTCTCATTATTAGACTGGGGAAGTTATAGGTTTTGTGGGAGAAAAGGACAGAACTAAAGTACCAGAATCATCACATCATACCAAGTGTATGTACTATCAAAATGACTGAGCACTTCTGATGTTAAATTTAATTACCTGGCTGAGGTAGTATTTGTTAGGTTTCTCTACTGTAAATTTACTTCCCCCACCACACCAACAGTTCTATATTGTATCACTTTTCAGAAAGAAGTTTATGTGCAGCCCACACTTAAAGAACAGTAGTCACCTCCACCTCCTTGAGGGCAGATTATGTACATAAATCATATGGAATTTTTCTGCATAATACATTTGTCTTTGCTCTATTTATTCAATCACTTATTCATATCAATATGGACTTATGAATATTTATTTTTTACTTTGGTTTATAATCAAACAGTATTTTATTTTGTTGGTAAAATTGTTCTGGCTTTGGTCAATGAGAACTTTTTTAGTTGGCTCCTGTGTCCCTTTGACATGACATAGCCCCCATCATTATTTTTTGAGGACTTTCTTACTTTATGGCAACAAAATGTTCCAGGTTCATCTTGTAGAATATTACATTTCTACCTGAGGTTTTCTTTTTAATTAGGGACCTACTGTTCCTCACTTCTCCACCTTGATTTCAGTTTTTCATCTTCAAATATAAAAGTTTTATACTGATATGCCTATAACACTGCAAGTAATTTTTACTTACAAAGTCATAGGAAAGACATCAATGAGATTACTATTAAGAAGATGTCTTACAAAAGTGATAAAGAAGACATACAAATTTAAAAAATAAACTATGAAGTACTAAGTGACTGAACATTTAGGCGATGTGTAACAGGTTGATATTAATATGATGTTCTTGAAGTCACATATTAAATAGTACCACACATTTTGTCTTTTATTTCTATTTCCAAATGCAGAAGGGAAATAGTTGCCTTTCAAATATCAGAAATAACAATTGTTATCAGTCACTTAGTACTTTAGCTTATAGTTTATCTTTTAAATTTTTATTATATGTTGGCTAATTGAAAGTAAAAAAAGAAATAACAAATATAGAGATGCTTAATCATAATATTTAAAGGAACATGGACCTAACATATTGCTAGATCCCTAGATGGAAAGGAGTCCCAAATTTTTCAAATGTTAAACATATTTTAATTAATTTTAAGTTAAATATATATGCAATACTACACCATTAGAAATGAAACATGAGGACCATGGTACCTCATTATAAGGAATGAGGCTGTAACTAGCAAAGATTTAAAATCAACCAATAGATGTCCCATCTCTAAAATGGCTTGGAATCATTGCATTAATATTAAATTATTTGTTAAAATACTCTAAATTTGGTAAAGCAATTAAACAATTTCTATAATTTTGTACAGTACATTTTAAATCATAAGCAGAAGGATTTAACCTTAAGCTTTCTATAAACTACAAATTGTTGTTTGTTCCTTATTTCTGTGAAATAATAATTTCTATGGAATAATGCAGTGTAAAAAATTTTGCTAAGTGAATGACGTCAGATTGAGAATGACAAATACCATGTGATTTCATTCATAGGTGGAATCTAAAAACAAATGAATAAACAAACAAAAATCAATATATGTCATATGAGAAGCATGATCATAGCACACTGTTAAAATATTTGTTCTGGTTTTTGGAATGCTGAGGTTGAAATAAAGAAAAGAAAGGACACTGAACAAGGTAGTTGTGATGAAGCAAAGATGTAGAGTTAGTAGATAACTAAGACAAAAAATGATAATGACTGGCATACTGGTATGCACATAGTTACAGTGTGGGATCATGATATGGTGCTGTTCCTAAATGAAGTACATACTTACAATTCAATCACATAGAAATGTATTTGGTTTTTTTAAATATTCAAACCAATATATTAATTTAACTATTTATTTATTTCTCTCTCCAAATTTTTATTTAAATTCCAGTTAGTTAACATACAATGTAATATTAGTTTCAAGTGTAGAATTTAGTAATTCATCACTTATGTACAACTTTAATACTTTGGATTTCTTATTTGTGTTAAGAATAATTGTAGGTTATTCAGTTATGTTGCATGCTAATAATTTAGTCCATTCTCTATTAATTTTCTGCAATATTTGTAGAAAGCAGGATGGCTTAGATACCCTTACTTTGCCAAGAGTGTCAAAGTCCATCTTGTAGTAGTCTGATAATCCTCCACACTGACTGCCTTGTTACTTAGTTTGTTCGTTTACCACAAGAGGGAATGCCAGGCTGTTGTCAACTTCTCAGGATTCTTTCCTCTTGCTCCCCAATCTTGTTGAAGAGAGGCATTAGAGAAGCAAGACATAGAAAGTTCCCTCTCAAACTCTTCTTAATCAAGACATAATCCAGAACGGCTAATGATAGATTAATAAACCATCATATTTTAATTAATTTACTTCTCTTTTGCTTAAAATATCTTGGCACACCTATAAATCTACTTCCTCTATTTAATTTAAGAAAATATTAACTTTCTACTGTAACCATAGAATATTTAACAGAACATTTCTTTAAAACATGAAAACTATCAGGAATAAAATATATATTTTAAAAATATTACTTGGTGACACTTTATATTTGACATTTTATCCAACATTTTTTAGCAACTAATTTATTGTGAATATATTCTCATGCTGGCAAATAAATTCAGGAATCTTCAAAAAATTTTATCAGGAGGTCACAATGGATAATTTAAATTTCTCTACAACAGAGTCAAATGCATTAATATTAATCTCTAAATTCAGCAGTTTTTGAAATTGTTATTCACGGTGAAGAGAGTTCATTTGAAAATGTGCTGACTCTAAAAGCATGGATTACATATCATTTTGAAAGTAAAATTAGTTCTATTAAATACAACCTGCTATCCCAGCAGTTATATAGCATATTCTTGGGTAATCACAAAATATTTAGGAAAATTAATATATACACTATTTCTTAAAATATCTGTATCACGTACAATCCAATATTATACTTAAAGTCATTTCACAGTCTTTTGCATGTTTACATAGCAACAGGAAAACTGAGTTCCTACAAAGGCATCATTTGGCACAGTTGATTGCCATTTGTCATAATGTTATGTTGCTTTTTCTGCTGATATTTTGTTTTGAATTTATGGAAGCAAGGAAGTGTCAGGCAGATACATTGGGAGAAAAAAGAAACCTTATATCTAGAAACAAATTTACCAGTCCTTCTCCTCTGTACTTATGTAGAGACACAGTACACCAAATAAATAAAGATTATTTCCAAATAAATAAGCATAGCTTCATGTTGAACTGTTATATAATTTAAAATATATCAAAAATACTTGTTTTCTTATGGCTCTTTTACACCTTAATTACATTAACAAGATCATCAGTTGTGTCTACATATATGGGGGAAATAAAATCTGATAATGAAAAAGAAAAAAAGTAAAAATCTACTAGGTTGTTATATTGGACAAGATTAGAGTACAGAACATAATTTTCTTTCACTCAAACAGTACTAATGGACACAAAAATAAGACTAAGTCAAATATTTTATGAGCTATACTAAAGCTATACTTTACTATCACTTCTTATTTCATTTTAATGTCCTGAAATAGCTGACATGTTCCATTTCCTACGTTCAGACATTGCTGCTATAAGCACATTTCATTACTTGCTTTATGCAAAATATTTTCATGATTGTAAACTATCCATGAAACAAATATAATTTGAAACAAATCTCAAATGTGAAAGGAAGCTGTTCTGTACTCTCACATAAAGATAATGTATTTATTGAGTGTAAATACAGCAACTATGTACTAAGGAACAGATAAGAATGTGCTGAGCAGTTAGAGCTTTTATTTTGTCAGAATTGGCCTAACTCAACAAAAGTCAGAGTTTCTATTTATGTGATTTATTACACTGGCACAGAGAATTACAAGTATATGAACATCTAAGCCACAGAGGATATTTACAAAAAGTTAGTAATTCTAATAAATATCTCTTATCACTAAAACAGAAATCTTAACAGAATTGGAATGGAATCAGAAAAGTAAACTCACAACCCTAAAACATATTTCCCATTCATTATCAAAACATATGTAAAATTACTGTTTTTCTTTATAGACTTAGAGGAGGGGGTTTCTTATAAACCCTGGTTGGCTGCATACAAATTCACATAATTATAGCACTTTTATTTAAACAGTAAATGAGAGTTGTAGAGAATAAGTTAACCTAGTCTATGGTTTTCAGTTATGTGACTGAAAACTCCTACCTCACTGTAGAATCTTCTGTGTTATCATCAGCAATCATCTCCAAATCTTGTAAGTGTTTCTCACAGGCTTCTTTAAACAAATTCTCTTCTGAAACTGCTTTAGGAGTATCTTCATTTGCTCGAAGATGTTCTATCAAGTTTTGTGAGTGCCAATTCTGAAAGGCTCTTTGATGGTCAGGGGCGAGTCCTGGCACTGGTGTTAGTATGTTGGGGTGGAAAGGATTGTTCTTTTTTTCAGTCTGTTTCTGTCCTGAGCATGGTTGTTCAACCTGCCCTGAACCGGGGTCCCTCTATGCTCATATCCTTCCTGCTGAAGGCAGTTTCCAGTGTTGGGCGACCCTTGAGAGGGATGACTAAACCACCTCCAATGTAGCCTTAGGATCTGTTTCACATGAAACTCTTCCTTGCCAGACATTGACATTGTTGCAGGAGGAAAGACAAAAGCCTTCTCTCACAGAAAGGAAATGGAGCCTTTGTTATCTCCTGTTTCTCTGCCTCTTCTGTAGAACTAACAAAAGCACAAGTGCTGAGAGCAGTCTTTCTTGCTTCCCTCCCTTCCCCCACTGCCTGTGGTGCACTCTAGCTTTCTAGCTGAAACAGAAAACTGCAGCTAACAGTGTAGGTGGGAACTCACACTGACAGGATGATGAGATCAGACCTTAAAGTAAATCAACTTAGCACAGGAAAACAGCTACCACAGCACACTGCCACTGCTAAATTTGCAGGCTCACAGTCCTCCCACCTGGACTTGCAAATATCTAACCCAGCTTGTTCTTTAACCTAAGTACAATATCTGTAGCTTAAACCCAAGCAAGTGAGAAAAAGCAGTATTTAAACTCACTTCCTTCTATGTTCCCTCTACTCACCCCACCCCCTCCCAGATTAGCCCACTTCTGAGAATGTGCCACTTTGTCCTAGAATAATTTATACCAGGAAATTCATGATGATCTTTTTCAGGTTCTTATGGAAATTTTGATGGGGTTCATTAAGGGACAGCATCTTATCAGTCCTCTCATGCAGGTTGGTAGTTATTTCTACAAAATATCTAAAAATGTGAATGGTCTTATATTAATATTTGCTTAAAAACCTGAACAGTTTCAGAAACATAAGAAAGTGTTGGTTACCCATGACTAAACACACACACACACACACACCACTAGAGGATGTATTCATAGTATTTTAAGTCTACACCTGAAAGAAGAGCAGTGTTTTTTCTAAGCTGGTTAGGTTAAGAAGAGATGCCTTCTCTCAGTGACAATAGCTTGAAAACAAATAGTCTGTTCTGACTCCATGCCTGTATAAACACCTCCTTATTATGCTCTTTACTTTCACAGGGAATGTTAAAGGTCTATTTTCTTTGTTCAGAAGTCCTTGTGAGAGGATGAAAAAGGGCCTGTTTTGAATCAACTCCATATTGCCACATAACTCAGTAATAGCTATGCACAAAGTACTTTGACATCTAACTCAGAATCACCAATTGTACAGAGGTGTTTCTATAACAGTCATATATCAGAAATGCTTTCACCAATTCCATTTTGAAGTTCAGTTTGAATTTTATCTAGCTTCCATGTAATGTATACAGGTGATAAGGGGGGAGATTATGCCAGTGTATTCTTAGAAAGAATATAGAAATTGTAAGGTTTTGGTTTTAGTTCTGACTTTATGGTTAATAAGCTGTATAATCTTTAATAAGTAACTTTACTACTTTGCATCATAGTTTCTTCATACATAATGTGGAGAGGCTGAAGAAATTTTTAAATTTCTACTTGCAATGAATTTTAAATGCTTGGAAACAGCATGAATATCTTTTTCAAAGTTTTGGTAGTTATTTTACATACAGTTTTCTATAAATCTAACTATAACTTTCCCTTTCCTCTCTTGTTTTTGTAGGTATAATGGTAAATTTGTGTCAATTTGGCTGGACTATATATGGGTTATCCAGATACCTGGTAAAACATTATTTTGGCTGTTTCTGGATGAGTTTAACATTTAAATCAATAGACTGAGTAAAGTAAATTGTCCTCCTTAATGTGCGTGGGCTTTATCCAATCAGTTGAAGGTTGATCAAATATATAAAGCAATTACTAAGTAACATAAAGGATCTCATTGATAATACTACAATAGGAGTAGGGGAATTTAATACCCCACTTACATCAAAGGACTGATCATCTAAGCAGAAAATCAATAAGGAAACAATGGCTTTGAATGACACAATGGACCAGATGAGCTTAAGAAATGTATTCAGAACATTTCATCTTAAAGCAGCAGAATACACATTCTTTTCAAGTGCACATGGGACATTCTCCAGAATAGATCATGTACTAGGTTACAAAACAGACCTCAAAAAGTACAAAAAACTGCCTTCATACCATGCATCTTTTTGGATCACAATGCTATAAAACTTGAAGTCAACCACAAGAAGAAGAAAAAAAAAAAATGGAAAGACCACAAATACATGGAGGTTAAACAACATGCTACTAAACAATGAATATGTCAATCAGGAAATCAAAGAAGAAATTTAAAAACATACATGGAAACAAATGAAAATGAAAACATGACAGTCCAAAACCTTTGGGATGCAGCCAAAGTGGTCCTAAGAAGGAAATATATAGCTATACATGCCCACTTCAAGAAAAATCTCCAACAACCTAACTTTACAATGAAAAGAGTTATAAAAAAGAACAACAAATGAAGCCTAAAGCCAGCAGATGGAAAGAAATAATAAAGATTAGAGCAGAAATAAATGATATAGAAACTAAAATTAAAAAAAAAATAGAACAGATTAATCAGACCAGGAAATGGTTTGAAAAAATTAATAAAATTGATAAATCCCTAGCCAGATTTATCAAAAACAGAAAGGACTCAAATAAATAAAATAACAAATGAGAGAGGAGAGATCACAACCAGCACCACAAAAATACCAACAATTATAAGAGAACATTGTGAACAATTACATGCTAACAAACCAGATGACTTGGAAGAAATAGTTAAATTCCTAGAAACATATAAATGGAACCAAAACTGAAACAAAAAGAAATAGAAAACTTGAACATATTGATAACCAGCAAAGAACTTTTCAAAAATCTCCCAACGAACAAAAGTCCAGGGCCAGATGGCTTCCCAGGAGAATTCTAAAACACATTTAAAGAATTAATACCTATTCTTCTCAAATTATTCCCAAAAAGAGAAATGGCAGGAAATTTTCCAAACTTATTCCATGAAGCAAGAATTACCTTGACAAAGGTAAGACAGATAAACTCCACTAAAAAAAAAAAAAAAATTGGCCAATATCCTTGATGAACATGGATTCAAAGATTCTCAACAAAATACTAGCAAATCAAATCCAACAGTACATTTAAAGAATCATTCACCACGATCAAGTGGGATTTATTCCTGAGCTGTCAGTGTGGTTCAATATTTATAAATCAATGTGATGTACCACATTGATAAAAGAAAGCATAAGGACCAAATTATCCTTTCAATAGTTAAATAAAAAGCTTTTCACTAAGTATAAAGTCCTTTAATGATAAAACCCTCAACAAAGTAGAGACAGAGGGAATATAGCTCAACATAATTAAGGCCATATATGAAAAACCCACAGCTAATATCATCCTCAATGGGGAAAAAAACTGAGAACTTTTCCTTTATGGTCAAGAACAAACAAGGATGTCCACTATCACCACTGTTATTTAACATAGTACTGGAAGTCCTAGTCTCAGCAAGCAGACATCAGAAAGAAATACAATGCTTCTAAATTGGTAAGGAAGAATTCAAACTTTCACTATTTGCAGAAGGCATGATAATCTATAAAGAAAACCCAAAAGACTCCACCAAAAAAAATTGCTAGAACTGATACACAAATTCAGTAAAGTCACAGGATATAAAATCAATATACAGAAATCTGTTGCAGTTCTATACACCAATAATGAAGCAGCAGAAAGAGAAATGAAAGAAGTAATCCTATTTACAGTTGCACCAAAAATAATAAGATACCTAAGAATAAACCTAACCAAAGAGGGAAAAGAGGGGAACCCTCCTACACTGTTGGTGGGAATGCAAGCTGGTGCAACCACTCTGGAAAACAGTATGGAGGTTCCTCAAAAAGTTGAAAATAGAGCTGCCCTATGACCCAGCAATTGCACTACTGGGTATTTACCCCAAAGATACAAATGTAGTGATCTGAGGGGGTATGTGCACCCTGATGTTTATAGCAGCAATGTCCACAATAGCCATACTATGGAAAGAGCCAAGATGTCCATTGAGAAATGAATGGATAAAGAAGATGTGGTATATATATATATACCCAAATATATATATATATATACACAATGGAATATTATGCAGCCATCAAAGGGAATGAAATCTTGCCATTTGCAATGACGTGGATGGAACTGGAGGGTATTATGCTGAGTGAAATAAGTCAAAAAGAGAAAGACATGTATCATATGACCTCACTGATATGAGGAATTCTTAATCTCAGGAAACAAACTGAGTGTTGCTGGAGTGGTGGGGGTTGGAGGGATGGGGTGGCTGGGTGATAGACATTGGGGGAGTGTATGTGCTATGGTGAGCACTGTGAATTGTGTAAGACTTTTGAATCACAGACATGTACCTCTGAAACAAATAATATATGTTAAAAAAGAAAAAGAAGAAGATAGTAGGAAGGGAGAAATGAAGGGGGGGTAATAGGTGGGGGAGATGAACCATGAGAGACTATGGACTCTGAAAAACAAACTGAGGGTTCTAGAGGGGAGGGGGGTGGGGGGATGGGTTAGCCTGGTGATGAGTATTAAAGAGGGCACTAATTGAATGGAGAACTGGGTGTTATACGCAAACAATGAATCATGGAACACTACATCAAAAACGAATGATGTAATGTATGGTGATTAACATAACATAATAAAAAAAAAGAAGATGTGGTATATATATACACAATAGAATATCACTCAGCATAAAAATGAATGAAATTCACAAAGACGTGGATGGAGCTAGAGAGTCTTATCCTAAGCAAAATAAGTCAGTCACAGAAAGAAAAATACCACATGATTTCACTCATATGAAGAATTTAAGAAACAAAACCTATAAACATAGGGGAAAAAAAGAGGCAAGCCAAAAAATAGTCTCTTAACTTAGAGAACAAACTGATGGTTATCAGAGAGGGGAGTTGGGTGGGGTGATGGGTTAAATATGTGATGGTTATTAAGTGGGGCAGTTGTTTTTATGAGAACTGAGTGTTTTTTAGTGATGAATTACTAAATTCTACTCCAGAAACTACTATTGCACTGAATGTAAGCTAACTGGTATTTAAGTAAAATCTTGAAATAATAAAAACCTGAAAAAATTATCTATGTTTTATACCACTGTATTCTCCACTGTGCTTAAAACAGACATAAAGTAAGCACACTGTAAATAGCAGGCCAAATGAATAAAATGTTATAATAGAGGTGCAAATATCTTATGGTAGTACAAAAAGTAGTTCTAATTTATCGATCTAAATAGTCCATCTAAATAGTATCTTCTTGGATACCAGGAGTCTACCACCTTATTTTGCTAATATATTTTCTGAGCTTGTTATGTTTCAGATATAATTGTCTATGTGTGTACTTTTTACAATAAGTTGAATTGTAACTAATACCTATGAAAGTCTAGACATTGATAACACAATATTCTGTACAATTCTACTGAGAATGTGCTTTTGTAAAGTATGCAGAGTATGACCATTTTCCTAGATCTTGGACATAGAACTGTAGAATGACTAAGAAAGTATATGGATCTTCCAGAAAACAAATGAAGAGAATAATATTTTATGAAGCATGAGGGTTACTTTTAAATTTCTAATTATAAAAGTGAGATGTAAACATATTCAAACGAAAGAAGATGACTGTGAGGAGAAGAGCCATATTTTACTCATCATTGCCTTCTCATTGCCTTATTATCTATTTTGCACCTAATAAATATTTATGTAGAATTATTGAATGAGAAATTGTGAATTAATTTATTATAACATTATTTACTATTTCTATAAGTGCTAGAATTTTAAAATGAAACTGCAAATTGGTTATGGGTTGAAATACTCTTCTAAATAATGAATTATTATACAGGTGGGGGAAAAAGCCAGCAAACCAGTTGAAATCTGTCAGCTTAACAGACATTCACCCTGTTAATGTTTTCTGAAAAAAATTCTGGCCAGCAAATTGAGTCATTGAGCTGTTAGGATGCTTCAGAAGTTAGCATTCTTCAAATGCTTAGGGATACTTTGTTTTATTTGTTTCACATAATTATCTGATTCTGCAACTTAAAGAAAAATAATATAGTCAAGGGGAACTGGGATGGCTCAGTTGGTTAAGCATCCAGGTCTTGATCTCAGGGTTGTGAGTTCAAGCCCTGCATTGGGCTCCACACTGGGGATGGAGCCTAATTAAAAATATAATATAGTCATAGACTTCTGTATATTTTTTCTTTTTTTATTATGTTAATCACCATACATTACGTCATTAGTTTTTGATGTAGTGTTCCATGATTCATTGTTTGTGCATAACACCCAGTGCTCCATGCAGAACGTGCCCTCCTTGATACCCATCACCAGACTAACACATCCCCCTACCCCCTCCCCTCTAGAACCCTCAGCTTGTTTTTCAGAGTCCATAGTCTCTCATGGTTCATCTCCCCCTCCAATTTCCTCCAATTTCCCCCCCTTCATTCTTCCCCTCCTGCTATCTTCTTCTTCTTTTTTTTTTTTTTTAACATATAATGTATTATTTGCTTCAGAGGTACAGATCTGTGATTCAACAGTCTTGCACAAT
>NC_138385.1:45865784-45903167 GCF_054177405.1 Leptonychotes weddellii
TACCTAATCTCCTGAAGCTGTTTCAAAAAATAGAAACAGAAGGAAAGCTTCCAGACTCATTCTATGAGGCCAGCATTACCCTAATCCCCAAAGCAGGCAAAGACCCCATCAAAAAGGAGAATTTCAGACCAATATCCCTGATGAATATGGATTCCAAAATTCTCAACAAAATCCTAGCTAATAGGACCCAAAAATACATTAAAAGGATCATCCACCATGACCAAGTGGGATTTATCCCCGGGATGCAAGCGTGGTTCAACATTCGCAAATCAATCAATGTGATAGAACACATTAATAAGAGGAGGGAGAAGAACCATATAGTCCTCTCAATTGATGCAGAAAAAGCATTTGACAAAATACAGAATCCTCTCCAAATTAAAACTCTTCAGAGTATAGGGATAGAGGGAACATTCCTCAAGTTCATAAAATCCATCTATGAAAACCCACAGCAAATATCATTCTCAATGGGATAAAGCTGAGAGTCTTTCCCTTAAGATCCGGAACATGTCAAGAATGCCCACTCTCACCACTATTGTTCAACATAGTGCTAGAAGTCCTGGCAACATGAATCAGACAACAAAAAGAAATAAAAGGTATTCAAATTGGCAAAGGAGAAGTCAAACTCTCTCTCTTTGCAGATGACATAATACTTTATGTGGAAAACCCAAAGACTCCACCCCCAAATTACTAGAACTCATACAGCAATTCAGTAATGTGGCAGGATACAAAATCAATGAACAGAAATCAGTTGCTTTCTTATACACTAACAATGCAACTGTAGAAAGAGAAATTAGAGAAACGATTCCATTTACAATAGCACCAAAAAGCATAAAATACCTCAGAATAATCCTAACCAAAGAAGTAAAGGATCTATACTCTGGGAACTACAGAACACTCATGAAAGAAATTGAAGAAGACACAAAAAGATGAAAAAACATTCCTTGCTCATGGATCAGAAAAATAAACATTGTTAAAATGTCTATGCTACCCAGAGCAATCTATACCTTCAATGCCATCCCGATCAAAGTTCCAATGACATTTTTCGAAGTGCTGGAACAAACAATCCTAAAATTTGTATGGAATCAGAAAAGACCACAAATCGCCAAGGAAATTTGGAAAAAGAAAAACAAAGCTGGGGACATCACGTTGCCCTATTTCAAGCTATATTACAAAGCAATGATCACCAAGACAGCATGGTACTGGCACAAAAACAGACATACAGACCAATGGAACAGGATAGAGAGCCCAGATATAGACCCTCAACTCTATGGTCAAATAATCTTTGACAAAGCAGGAAAAAACATGCAATGGAAAAAAGACAGTCTCTTCAGTAAATGGTGCTGAGAAAATTGGACAGCCACATGCAGAAGAATGAAACACAACCATTCTCTTACACCATACATAAGGATAAACTCAAAATGGGTGAAAGACCTCAATGTGAGACAGGAATCCATCAAAATCCTAGAGGAGAACATAAGCAGTAACCTCTTTGACATGGGCCACAGCAACTTATTTGAAGATACATCTCCAAAGGCTAGTGAAACAAAAGCAAAAATGATCTTTTGGGACTTCATCAAGATAAAAAGCTTCTGCACAGCAAAGGAAACAGTCAACAAAACAAAGAGGCAACCCACAGAATGGGAGAAGATATTTGCAAATGACACTACAGATAAAGGGTTGATATCCAAGTTTTATAAAGACATTCCCAAATTCAGCACCCAAAAAACAAATAAATCAAAAAATGGGCAGAAGACATGAACAGACAATTCTCCAAAGAAGACATAAAAATGGCTAACAGACACATGAAAAAAATATTTATCATCATTAGCCGTCAGGGAAATTCAAACCAAAATCACATTGAGATACCACCTTACACCAGTTAGGATGGCAAAAGTTGACAAGGTAAGAAACAACAAATGTTGGAGAGGATGTGGAGAATGAGGAACCCTCTTACACTGTTGGTAGGAATGCAAGTTGGTACAGCCACTTTGGAAAACAGTGTGGAGGTGCCTCAAAAAATTAAAAATAGAGTTACCCTATGACCCAGCAATTGTTCTCCTGGGTTTTAACCCCAAAGACACAGATGTAGTGAAAAGAAGGGCCATATGCACCCCAATGTTCATGGCAGCAATGTCTGCAATCGCCAATCTGTGGAAAGAGCTGAGATGCCCTTCAACAGATGAATGGATAAAGGAGATGTGGTCCATATATACAATGGAATATTACTCAGCCATCAGAAAGGATGAATACCCAACTTCTACACCAACATGGATGGGACTGGAGGAGATTATGCTACGTGAAAAAAGTCAAGCAGAGAAAGTCAATTATCATATGGTTTCACTTATTTGTGGAACATAAGGAATAGCATGGAGAACATTGGGAGATGGAAGGGAAAAATGAAGGTGGGGGGGGAATTGGAGGGCGAGATGAGCCATGAGAGACTTTGGACTCCAAGAAACAAACTGAGGGTTTTTTGGGGGGGATGGGTTAGCTCGGCGATGGGTATTAAGGAAGGCACATACTGCATAGAGCACTGGGTGTTATATGAAAACAATGAATCGTGGATCACTACATTAAAACTAACAGTGTATTGTATGGTAACTAACATAACATAATAAAATTAAATTAAATTAAAAATAAGAAAAGCTCAGATGATGATTACCATTTTTTAGCAATAAAGTATTAAATTGAAAAAGAAATATGATGAGACAGTTTTAAAGCAAATCATTTTATAAATAAGAAAACCAAAATTAAACCCTTTCATTTTGTCTAGGATATGACTCAATTTAATTTGTACTTTGTATAGAGAGGCAAATAAAATATTTGAAACCAATATTATATCACAGATTATATTTTTTTCAAGCCACTGTTACTACAATTTGCAAAGATACTATTTAAAAGTTGCCAACCCCACCCTGAGACACACTATTTTTTGTTTGTTTGTTCATTTTTAAAGATTGTCTTTATTTATTTGAGACAGAGAGGAAGAGCTTGAATGGGTGTGTGAGAAGCAGAGGGAGAAGGAGAAGCAGACTCCCCATTGAGCGGGAGCCTGACATGGGGTGATCCCAGGACCTGAGCCAAAGGCAGAAGTGTAACTGAGACACCGAGGTGCCTCCTGATACACACAATTAAATTTGTAATAATGCTATGTCATTTTCTGAATTCTCTCAAGGAATGTATTGAAGTTCTGAAAATAAAGTAAGTTTGCATTTCCTTTCATTTAAAAAATAACACATATGTTGTATAACACTTAGGTGGAGTCAGGGGACATTGGGGAATTAAAGATAGGATATGATAACTCCAAAAATGTTGGAATCACTGATTAAATAGTAAATAATGTTGGATGATACATTCTTCAGAAATAAATATGACATTAACTAAAATAATTATTTGTCCATAGCCAGTATACAGGAAAATAAATGGTTCAGTGACTTGGTAGTGGACCCCCGAGCCTGTTGCTCCTCTAGGTCACTGGACCAAATTAAGTTTGAGTTAGGTATAATGTAAGTTATTACTATCAGACAGCTGTTGATTGCCCAATGTTAAATGAGCAGGTAATTTTATTTTACTATGCAAGTCACCAACATATAAAACAAAATGAAGCATAATAGCTTTATTTGGCAATATGCCCAAAGCAGACCAAGCAGTCAAAGGATGCCAAAACTGAAGTTCAATATATCAAGCAGTCTTTCAGATGGCATGGATGGAGTAAAGAGTGAGGTGTTAAGAAAACATTTAAGACTCACACAAGGAGGAAGAAAATAGCACAATATACACAGGAAAATTGATTATTGTAGGAAACACCTTTTTATATCATCAAAACAGAAAATGTATAGGAAGTAAGAGAGAGATAGGAAAAACAGACTTTTTAACGTGTTCTTCTATTCTAGAGCAAAACTGTTGACCCTCTACCGTTTAATGCTGTCTCCTAAGTGTATGCAGTGTGGGTTCAACATATATTGACTATCTCCAGATGGATATCAGAGAGCTGAGAGATGATTATTCATTCATTCATCCATTCATTCATTCATCATTACAGACACATGTTCAGTGTTTAGACTGTGTTAAAGTCACTGTGTCATGCTTTGTAATCCTGCTTTTGGTGGAGGTGGAACAAATTGAGAAGTCCTTCAAATTAAGAATATAGCACATTGCATTCCAGAGTAGGCTCTTAACCTGGAATCCGTGTACCTCTGGATACATGGATATATCTCATAAAAGCCTATAAAATTTCCTGAATTCTTTCAACAGGCTAAAAAATGTCCATTGCCCAAAAAAGGTTAAGAACCACTTTTGTATTTAATCTTATTAATTAATTTAAGCAATATTTATTTTGTACCTAATCTCTTTCTGACTGTAGCCCAAAACAATATCAGTAATTTCAGAGATTATCTACTGCATGCTTCCCCGCCACTTCTTTCCACAAAGATGGAAAATTGTGATTTAGTTCTGCTATAATTATTTGATGCAATATAATAGGTATCACTATAATTTATGTATATTATAGTGACTCAGACTATTTATAGCTCTCATTTCTCCCAGATAACAAATGACATTTGCAAACACCCTAAAATGTGATTTCCAGTACCAAATCAAAATATAATAAATCAAAAGATGAATTCTGATATGAGTAAAAGCTATGGGCAATTTGCTGTGCTTTTGAAAGATTCAGCCCTGTGAATACCAGGTCTATTGCACATATCTTTTGCAGCACACTGTGGAAAAAAGCATGATGCCTCAGGCCCTACTCTTAAAAGGCTAGACCCAAATTAATTTGAAAATGTGGGTGAGAAACTCCTTTTGTAATAAAAGCAGAAAGAGCACCCAGTTGAGATTGTTCAGTTTCTAAAGTTTATGACACTAGCTGTACTTTCAAAGTAATACTGATCTATGAGGGGAGAGATAGTGCTAATAAAATCGGTGAGAAAAATACTTGAACAGACTCTATATGTATAGAGGTGGTTATTTTGGTTATCTCACTCCCTGACATAAAAGGACATATATAACTTTAATTATCCACCTTTTTCTTTTACAACTTTCCAACTGAGAATCTCTATCTTTAGCCAAGTTATTCAAATGACAGTTTATTCATTAGCCCCTCTTTGCTGTAGTTCATATCATTCTCTCTGCTGAGAATGACTTCTTCATCTCTAATTATTTAAATCCTACTTATTTTTCAAAGCTCATCTGAAATCTTAGCTGCTCCATATTCAGTAACACCTCCTTCTTATATCAGAATTTCTTGCTCTTTACAGCATGAATTCTCTAAAATATTGTCTGCATTTTTATTAGGAGACAGTCTGTTGTTGCTTCTATCAGATTTTTAAAGATATAAATGAGTTAAAATGGTCAAGAAGTAGTATCTTAAAGTTTCTATTTCACACAGTTGTGGTCTCTTTCATTGCTGGTTTCAAGTTTATTCCTCTCAACATTTCTTTTTTTTTTTTCAACATTTCCACTAAGTCATAAGTGATTTATCTATATGCCTTTGTTTCCCCCACAACACAAAGTTTCTTACACATAGTAGTACTTACTATGTAAGAGCTAATTGATCTTTGGGTTATTTTGCACTAAATGGTGGCATTGTGCCTATCAGTCATCTTAAATACCTATATGCAAATTTCAGTCTTGGAAATATTATCTGTCAATGCATTATATCTGCCTCAGTAATGCAATGATCATTCCAGCTAGTAAGGGAATTCTTTATAGAGTTATATTGTGTGACTCAAATCTATTATTAAGAGATAACTGATATTTCTGAATATTTTCTGCAAGTGTTATCATTCAAAATATTTCTACCTAACACTTTCTTAAGGAACTCTACAGAAATATTCTACCTATTCCAGTATAATTACATGGTCCAAGTTTTTAAATCAGGCATAGCAATCAAAAAATGATTTAGGAAACATAAAAAAAATCTATAAAAATTAAAAGTATTTTAAATTAATATAGAAATTTGGCATAAAGCATCTTTGGAAATTCATATTAAGAATAATCAGGAAAGGGGCACCTGGGTGGCTCAGTTCTTAAGTGTCTGCCTTCAGCTCAGGTCATGATCCCAGTGTCCTGGGATCGGGCCCTGCATCTGCATCGGGCTCCCTGCTCAGCGGGAAGCCTGCTTCTCCCTCTCCCGCTCCCCCTGCTTGTGTTCCCTCTCTCGCTGTCTCTCTCTGTTAAATAATAAAATAAAATAAATAAAATAAAATAAAATAAAAAGAAGAATCGGGAAAGGGAAGCCTGGGTGGCTTAGTCAGTTGCGTGTCTGCCTCCAGCTCAGGTCACGATCCCAGGGTCCTGGGATTGAGTCCCCCATCGGGCTCCCTGCTCAGTAGGGAGTCTGCTTCTCCTTCTGCCTGCTCTGCCTTCTCTGCCTGCCGCTTCCCCTGCTTGTGCTCTTTCTCTTTCTCTCTGACAAATAAATGTAATTTTAAAAAAAGCACTGGGTGTTATACGCAAACAATGAATCATGGAACAGTACATCAAAAACTAATGATGTAATGTATGATGATTAACATAACACAATAAAAAAAGAATAATCAGGAAAAAAAGACTAATCAGAATGAGTTAGAGCAATTAGTTATGGTTTTGTAGAGGTAAATTAGATGAATGTTTCACCTAGATTTTGAGGAATATAAAGGACAGAATGTATATACAAAGACATAGAAATGAATTCTGTTCACAGGAAAACTAAACAAAATAACTTAAGTTGTGAAATAAATTAGGAAAAGTAAGAAAATAAGATTAATAAATTTGGATCCTGGAGAATAATTACAGATGTAAGGCCTTGGATAAGAAGTTTGGATTTTACATGGTATTGATAGCGTCCACTCTAGGAATAAAGGAAAAGCATCTAAATGTATGTTTTTTGCAGTTAATACTCATATATTGAAAGTAAAATAATAGTAAAAAGACATATCAAACAATCAGTAATTAAAATAGAGCTATTGAATCTTGATTAATATCAGAAAGAATAGATTTAAAGACAAAACAGAATTATTATGGATCCAAAGGGTTATTAAATAGTGAGAAAAGATTCATTAACCATGTATGCATCCAAGAAAAATAGCCTTAAAATGATAAATCCACAATCATAAGGAAAAATTTCAACATATCTTTATTGAATATTGATAGGTTAAATAGACAAAAACAGATGATCTGGGGAAGACAAGTAAGGAATTTATGGACAAACATATACAGTTATGCAATCAACAATTTGTGTAGAGACTTTTTTTCAAGATCCCATGAAATATTCACAGAAATTGATTATGTTCTAGACCATAAGAAAACCTCAACAAATGTCAGAGAATAGGTATCAGGCATATTAAATCTCTGACCACAACACAATTAAGTTAAAAATTAGTAACAAAATTATATGGCTTATGACACTCTCACCATCTGGTAATTAAAAATAATATATGCTGCTAATTAATTAACAAGGTAAAGAAAAATTATAATGAAAACTTTTAAAAACTCAGTAATAAATGTTAATAAAAATGCAATTTATAAAAACTTGTGAAATATAAAATTAGTGTTTTGAGAAAAACATAGACAAATATATTAGAAAAAGTTAAATGCTTAAAGCTCATGTGCTCATTAAAATGCTCATCTTAAATAGTTAGAAAAAAGCAATATAGTAAGCCCAAATAGAGTGGACAGAAAGAGATAACGAAAACAGGAGCAGAAATGCAGTAGGATCTACTACAACTTTGTGATTTGTGATCTGAGACTGACGTGATTTTTAAAAAGCTTGAAAGAGTATAAGGGGATGTAAATCAAGAAAATCAACTAGGAGGCCATTGCAAAAATTCGGATGTAAAATACTCATTACCCAGGTTTCTCATTATCCTCCAGCCTCCACTGTCCTCTACCTGGATATTAATTATTTTCCAAAACTTCACCCAACATCACTGATCTACAGAGTCATCCCTGCCTTCTTCCCTAATTTTAGTACAATGCCCTACCTCTGTACTTTCATAACTTCCTATACACACTGTATTGTAACTATTGTTTATTTGTCTCTCTCTTCCACTAAACTGTAAATGCCCTCAGAGCAGGGACTAGGACTTTATATCTTTAGAATATGGCATAAATCCTGCTAGACTGGGACTTAGTAATGTTTCTTGAATTAATTAACACATGAATAATGTGATGAGATACCCTGGATTATTGTAATAACATTCATTCAGTACTTAGAATGTGCAAGGTATTGTGCAAAGTGCCTTCCATGCATTATCTGTTTTTATCTTCATAAAATCTGAAGTAGATACCATTGTTATCTCTACTCTAGAGATGAAGAAACTGAGTAATGGAGGGATTAAGAAACTTTTCCAAGGACACATTGACAAATAAGTAAGAGGTTTGGTGCTCAGATCAAATTTGTCTTATGTTAAAATGCATGTTCTAAACCACGATGCTATGCTGTATCCTTCTCTATTGCTATAAGTTTTCAGTGATTCACCCAATATTTATTGAGTATCTTATCTTCTACATGTGCATGTATGTGGGTGTTGCCTATATTTGTCTGTTTTGTGGGAGTATTTTTTGAAAATATAAACATTATGAAAGTAGATCTTGCCTTTAAGGGGTTCACAATCTAGCAAGGGAAACAGATTCACAATCAGTTAAATACATTACAGAATGGTAAGTTCTCTCTAAGGAATCAACAAAGTATCATAGATTTAGTAATATCTCCCATATATATAGGTTTTATACTTCAGAAATATTTTTGTTCACCACACAGTACTGCATTTAATATAATATGTAAAGACATGATTTTAATAAATATTTCTAAGAATGTTAGCTTTTACATATGAATAAGAACAGTATTTTTACATTGACAAAATATGTTCACCATACTGTAGTGCATAAAATCCACTATGTAAAGTTACATGAATAAAATATGTTTCAAAAATGATTTAAAAATATTTTAATGTTTGTTTTGTTTTTCAAAGTGAGCATGGCAAGAACAAAATTCTATCTCTTTGAAGTGATAACTGGCAGGAATGTGTAGTGGAGTGATAGTAGGAAACAATGCAAAGACTTAGAGTTACTCCAGATTATAGAAGCTCAGAAATTAAAAAGGTTTGGTTTACATGGCAGTAAACAGGGAAGTAAAGCAGTAATTCCATAAGAATGAAGATGGATTCAGTTCATTCCATGCTAAAAACATTACAGATGTATTTTTTTGCTCTTCCTACACTAGAAAATAATAAGTCAAATATACTTCATTTAAAAAATTATTTAAATTCAATTAGCCAACATATAGTATATCAATAGATTCACTTGTAGTGTTCAATAATTTATCAGTTGCATATAACACCAAGTGTTCATCACATCATGTGCCCTTTTAATGCCTGTCACCCAGTTACCCCATCTCCCCACCTACCACCCCTCCAGCAACCCTCAGTTTGTTTCCTATAGTTTAGAGTCTCTCATGGTTTTTCAAACTTTCTGATTTCTTCCCATTCAGTTTTCCCTCCCTTCCCCATGATCCTCTGTGCTATTTCTTATATTACATATAAGAGTGAAACCATATGATAATTGCCTTTCTCTGCTTGACTTATTTCGCTCAGCATAATATCTTCCAGTTCCATTCATGTCAATGTAAATGATAAGAACCCATCCTTTTTGATGGCTAAGTAATATTCCATTATATATATGAGCCACATCTTTTTAATCCATTCATCTGTCGATGGACATCTGGGCTCTTTCCATAGTTTGGCTATTGTGGACATTGCTGCTATAAACATTGGGGTGCACGTGTCCTTTTGGATCACTACATTTGTATCATTGGGGTGGATACCTAATAGTACAATTCTTGAGTCATAGGGTAGCTCTATTTTTAACTCCTTGAGGAACCTCTATACTGTTTTCAAGCGTGGCTGTACCAGCTTGCATTCCCACCAACAGTATAAGAGGGTTCCATTTTCTCTGCATTCTCCCCAACATTTCTTTTTTTCCTGTCTTGTTAATTTTAGCCATTCTGACTGGTGTGAGGTGATATCTCATTGTAGTTTTGATTTGTATTTCCCTGATGCCAAGTGATGAGGAACATTTTTTCATGTGTCTGTTGGCCATATGTATGTCTTCTTTGGAGAAATGTCTGTTCATGTCTTCTGCCCATTTCTTGACTGGATTATTTGTTCTTTGGGTGTTGAGTTTGACAAGTTCTTTATAGATCTTGGATACTAGACCTTTATCTAATATGTCATTTGCAAATATCTTCTCCCATTCCATAAGCTGCCTTTTAGTTGTGTTGACTGTTTCCTTTGCAGTGCAGAAGTTTTTATCTTGATAGTCCCAATAGTGCATTTTAGCTTTTGTTTCCCTTGCCTTTGAAGATGTGTCTAGCAAGAAGTTGCAGTGGCCAAGGTCAAAGAGATTGCTGTCTGTGCTCTCCTCTAGGATTTTGATGGATTCCTGTCTCACATTTAGGTCTTTCATCCATTTTGAGTTTAACTTTGTGTATGGTGTAAAAAAAAAAAGGCCCAGTTTCATTCTTCTGCATGTGGCTGTACAATTTTCCCAGCACCATTTGTTGAAAAGTCTATCCTTTTTCCATTGGATATTCTTTCCTGCTTTGTCAAAGATTAGTTGACCATAGAGTTGAGGGTTCATTTCTGGGTTCACTCTTCTGTTCCATTGATCTATGTGTCTGTTTTTGTGCCAGTACCATACTGTCTTGTTGATTACAGCTTTGTAATAGAGCTTGAAGTCTGGCTTTATGATGACACCAGCTTTGGTTTTCTTTTTCAACATTCTTTTGGATTTTCTGGATCTTTCCTGGTTCCATACAAATTTTAGGATCATTTGTTTCAGCTCCTTGGAAAACGTCAATGGTAGTTTGATAAGGATTGCACTGAATGTGTAGATTGCTCTGGGGAGCATAAACATTTTAACAATATTTATTCTTCCAACACATGAGCATGTAATGTTTTTACATTTCTTAGTATCTTCATCAATTATATTTCATAAGTGTTCTGTAGTTTTTAGAGTACAGGTTTTTTACCTCTTTGGTTCAGTTTATTCCTAGGTATCTTATGGTTTTTGGTGCAATTGTAAATGGGATTGATTCTTTGATTTCTCTTTCTTCTGTCTCATTGTTAGTGTATAGAAATGCAGCTTATTTCTGTGCATTGATTTTATATCCTGCCATGGTGCTGAATTTCTGTATGAGTTCTAGGAATTTTGGGGTGGGGTCTTTTGGGTTTTCCACATAAAATGTCATGTCATTTGTGAAGAGTGAGAGATTGACTCCTTTAACAATTTGAATGCATTTATTTCTTTTTGATTTCTGATTGTTGAGGCTAGGACTTCTTTTTTTTTTTTTTAAAGATTTTATTTATTCATTTGAGACAGAGAGAATGAGAGAGAGAGAGAGAACTCATGAGAGGGGGGAGGGTCAGAGGGAGAAGCAGGCTCCCTGCCGAGCAGAGAGCCCGATGCGGGACTCGATCCAGGGACTCCAGGATCATGACCTGAGCCGAAGGCAGTCACTTAACCAACTGAGCCACCCAGGCGCCCGAGGCTAGGACTTCTAATACTATGTTGAACAACAGTGATGAGAGTAGGCATCCCTGTCATGTTCCCTGACCTTAAGGGAAAAGCTCTCCTTTTTCCCCATTGATAATGATATTTGCTGTGAGCTTTTCATAGATGGCTTTTGTGATATTGAGGTATGTTCCCTCTATCCTTACAATGTGGAGAGTTTTAATCAAGAAAGAATACTGTATTTTGCCAAAAGCTTTTTCTGCATCAATTGAGAGGATCATATGGTTCTTGTCCATTCTTTTATTAATGTGATGTATCACATTGTTTGATTTGCAAATATGGAATGACCCTTGCATCCCAGGAATAAATCCCACTTGGTCATGGTGAATAATCCTTTTAATGTACTGTTGGATCCTGTTAACTAGAATCTTGGTGAGTATTTTGTCGTCCTTGTTCATTGGGGAATTGGTCTGTAATTCTCCTTTTTGGTGGGGTCTTTGTTTGGCTTGGGACCAAGGTAATGCTGGCCTAATAGAATGAATTTGGAAGTTTTCTTTCCATTGCTATTTTTTGAAACAGCATCAGAAGAATAGGTTTTATTTCTTCTTTAAATATTTGGTAGAATTCCCCTGGGAAGCCATCGGGCCCTGGACTCTTGCTTGTTGGAAGATTTTTAATTATTGATTCAATTTCCTTGCTGGTTATGGGTCTGATCAGATTTTCTCTTTCTTCCTGTTTCAGTTTTGATAGCTTATAAGATTCCAGGAATGCATGCGTTTCTTCCAAATTGCCTATTTTTTGGCATATATTTGCTCATAATATATTTTTTTAAGATTTTATTTATTTATTTGACAGAGAGAGAAATAGCAAGAGCAGGAACACAAGCAGGGGGAGTGGGAGAGGGAGAAGCAGGCTTCCTGCCGAGCAGGGAGCCTGATGTGGGACTCGATCCCAGGACCCTGGGAACCTGAGCTGAAGGCAGACGCTTAAGGACTGAGCCACCCAGGCGCCCTCATAATATGTTTTTAAAATTGTATTTCCTTGCTGGTGGTTGTGCCTCTCCTATTTCATTCATGATTTTATTAATTTGGGTCCTTTTTTTTTTTTTAAGTATGGCTAATGGTTTATTGATCTTATTAATTCTTAAAGAACCAACTTCTATTTTCATTGATCTGTTCTACTGTTCTGGTTTATATTTTATTGATTTCTGCTCTAGTCTTTGTTATTTCACTTCTCCTGCTGGGTTTAGGCTCCATTTTCTGTCTTTTTCTCCAGCTCCTTTAGGTGTAAAGTTAGCTTGTGTATTTGAGATTTTTCTAATTTTTTGAGAGAGGCTTCTATTCCTATGTACATCCCTCTTAGGACCACCTTTCCTGCAACCAAAAGATTTTGAACAGTTGTATTTTCATTTTCATTAGTTTCCATGATTTTTTTAAATTCTTCTTTAATTTCCTGGTTAAGCCATTCATTCCTTAGTAGGATGCTCTTTAACCTCCAAATGTTTTAGTTCCTTCCAAATTTCCTTTTGTGATTGAGTTCAAGTTTCAAAGCATTATGGTCTGGAAATATACAGGGAATAATCCCAATCTTTTGGTATCAGCTGAAACCTGATTTGTGACCCAGTATGTGATCTATTCTGGAGAGTGTTCCATGTGTACCCGGGAAGAATGTGTATTCTGTTGCTTTAGGATGGAATGCTCTGTATAAATCTGTGAAGTCCATTTGGTCCAGTGTGTCATTCAAAGCCCTTGTTTCCTTGTTGATCTTCTGCTTAGATGATCTGTCCATTGCTGTGAGTGGGGTATTGAAGTCCTTTACTATTATTGTAGTATTATCAATGTGTTTCTTTAATTTGGTTATTAATTGGTTGATATAATTGGCTGCTCCTAAGTTAGGAGCATTTTTTTTAATAATTGTTAGATTTTCTTGTTGGATCACTCTTTAAGTATGATATAATGTCCTTCTTCATCCTTTACTACAGGCTTTGGTTTAAAATCTAATTTGTCTGATACAATAATTTCTATCCAAGCTTTCTTTTGAGGCCCATTAGCATGATGAATAATTCTCCAACTCCTCACTTTTAGTCTGGAGGTATCTTTAGGTCTCAAATGAGTTTCATTTAAGCAACATACAGATGGGTCTTGCATTTTTATCCAGTCTGATACCCTGTGTCTTTTGATTGGAGCATTTAGCCCATTTGCATTTAGAGCAACTATTGAAAGATATGAATTTAGTGCCATTCTATTTCCTGTAAAGTCCTTGTTTCTGTAGATTGTCTGTGTTTCTTTCTGGTCTATGTTACTCTTGGGCTCTCTCTTCACTTACAGGATCCCACCTTAATATTTCCTGCAGGGTTAGTTCAGTAGTCACAAATTCTGTTAGTTTCTGTCTGTCCTGGAAGCTCTTTATCTCTCCTTCCATTCAGAATGATAGCCTTTCTGGATAAAGTATTCTTGGCTGCATGTTTTTCTCATTTAGTACCCTGAATATATCATTCTAGCCACTTCTGGCCTGCCAGGTCTCTGTGGATAGGTCTGATGCCAGTCTAATATTCCTATCCCTGTAGGTTAAGAACTTCTTGTCTCAAGCTGCTTTCAGGATTTTTATCTCTGAATTTTGCAAGCTTCACTATTAAATATAGGGGTGTTGATCTATTTTTATTGATTTGGGGAGGGTTCCTTCTACCTCTGGGACTTGAATGCATGTTTCCTTCCCCAGATTAGGGAATTCTTCAGCTATGATTTGCTTAAATATACCTTCTGTTCCTCTCTCTTTTCCCTCAAGTACCTCAATAATTCTAATATTATTTCATTTTATGGCATCACTGATTTCTCAAATCCTCCCCTCATGGTCCATTAGTTGTTTTTCTCTCTTTTCCTCAGCCTCCTTCCTTTCTATCATCTTTTTCTTCTATTTCACTGACACTCTCTTCTACCTCATTTACTCTAGCTGTTAAGAGAATCCAATTTAAACTGCATCTCAGTTACATCATTTTTTAATTTTGACCTGACTAGATCTCATTTCTGCACTAAGATATTCTCTAGTGTCTTTTATGCTTTTTTCAAGCCCAGCCAGTATCTTTATAATTGTTATCCTGAATTCCAGTTCTGACATTTTACTTATATCGATATTGATTAGATCTGTGGCAGAGAGTATTACATCTGTTTTTTTCTTTTGTTGTGAATTCCTCCTTCTAGTCATTTTTCCCAGAGAAGAATGGATGAACAAGTGAACAACCCAAGAGAAACACACACTAGACAAATCCAAAGAGATTAGAAACCAAAAATGAAAAGAAAAAGGAAAAAAAAAAGGAAGTAAAAAAGAGGGAAAAGGAAGTAGGCATTGTGTAAGACTGTTGAATCACAGACCTGTACTTTTTAAACAAATCATACATTATATGTTAAAAAAAGAAGATAGTAGGAAGGGAAAAATGGAGGGGGGTGGAATCCGAGGGGGAGATGAACCATGTGAGACTATGGACTCTGAGAAACAAACTGAGGGTTCTAGAGGGGAGGGGCGTGGGAGGATGTGCTAGCCTGGTGATGGGTATTAAAGAGGACATGTATTGAATGGAGCACTGGGTGTTATACGCAAACAATGAATCATGGAACACTACATCAAAAACTAATGATGTAATGTATGGTGATTAACATAACATAATAAAATAAAATAAAAGGGAAAGGGGGTTGGGAAGAGAGAATATAATCTCATAGGGTGGACAAAACAGGGTAATCTACTTGGTGCTGAGTGTATTTTGGTCTGTGTGTTACAAAACACTAAATCCCAAAATTGTAAAGAAACCAAAACTTATGTTTATGCAAAAATAAAATTGAATAGAGTGAAAGGAAGTCCATAATGAAGACTATATCTATAAAATATAAATGTTAGAAATGAAAGTTAAAAAAATAAACTTGAAAACCAGAAGTTGATAAAATAAGAAATTAGTAGAATGGGAAAAAAAGAAAAAACAAACAAAATGGAAAATTTTAAACTGAAACATAAATGAATCATGAGAATAAACCTCAAATTCTATATACTATTTTCCCCTAGTGCTGGAGTTTTGACATACTGTGAGTTCCATAAACTTGCTGTTCACCTGTTCTTCCAGCTCATCTTCCGGTGGAGGGGCCTGTTGCAGTGATTATCAGGTGTCTTTGCCTGGGCAGAGTTGCACCGACCCTTGCCATGATGCCAGGCTCACTGTAAGCTCTTTCTGTTTGCTCTGTGTAGCTTTTGTTCCCTGAAGGCTTTCTGCACTTCTTTAGAGGATCAAAATAAAAATGGGCCATGCCCAATCTCCAGCCCCAGAGCTGAAAGATTGGGGTTCCCTCCGTTCAATAAGCCTTCAGTGATAAGTGGTCTTCACTTTTGTGTGTTCCAAACTCTGCTGACTCCTGTGGTGCACACCCTCACTGATCCTCTTGGGGGAAGGCAGAGTTTACCGCGTTTCTGCACTTCACAGGGCCCTGGCACAGAGAGCAGTCTTTGGATCATGCATGCACCTGCTCTGCCCCTCCCAGGGGAAGGTGGAGGGTCTCAGAGTTCCAGTCCTTTGCAGGGTCCTCACACAGAGAGCGGTCATCCGATTGGGCTGCAGCTCATGGTTTATGGTAAACCAAACTGAGACCCCTCTCCTGGGCTGACTGACCATAACCAGTTTCCCTGCCCCATTCTTTCTGTGACCCCAGGGATCCTGAGACCACACTGTCCCACCTAGAATTCTGCCATATTTCATCACCTGAATACCTTTCAGGCAGGGATGCCTCTCACTGAAGCAGATTTCTAAGGGTTCCAATTTTGCACTCTAAGGATATATCACTTTCTGCTAGCCAGCTTTCAGAGGCTCCCTCCCATACCCAGCTCTTTATCATCTTTTTTTTTTTTAAGATTTTATTTATTCATTTGTCAGAGAGAGAGAGCACAAGCAGGGGGAGAAGCAGGCAGAGGAAGAAGCAGGCTCCTGGCTGTGCCAAAGGCAGATGCTCAACTGACTGAGTCACACAGGCGTTGCATGTTTATCTTCTTATAGACACCCTCAGATTCACTTATCCACACCTCCTACCTTGCAAAAAGTGGTCACGTTTCTACTTGTAGAGTCTCAGCAATTTTTTCTTATATCTCGGGTTGAATTCATTGTTGTTCAGAGGATTTGATAGTTATCTAGCTAAATTCAAGGGATCAGATGAAACGAGGTCTACCATCTTGCCTCTCTCCCCCTAGAAACCCCATCAAAAATACTTCAATTAAAAATTTAAAAAAATTAAAAATAGTAAATTATAAACTTATAAGATGAAGAAAAATAATGGGAAAAGTATTACTGGATTGAAATTCACCTTTCTCCTATCCTCCTTTGTTGGACGTATCACAAGTCTGGGGTTCAGAAACTTTAGAAACAATTAAAATATTAAACTACCTCAATGAAGGGGGGCCTGGGTGGCTCAGTCAGTTAAGCAGCTGCCTTCAGCCCAGGTCATGATCCCAGGGTCTAGGGATTATGCCCTGTATCAGACTCCTTGCTCAGTGGGAGCTTGATTCTCCCTCTCCCTCTGCTTGCCATTCCTCCTGCTTGTTCTCTCCCCTTTTCTCTATCAAATAAATAAATAAAATCTTAAAAAAACCCTACTGCAACTAAGTAAGTTTACAGGGAATATACCTCAACATAATAAAGTCCATATGAGAAACCCATAGCTAACATCATACTGAATAGGAAAAACTGATAGCATTTCCCCTAAGAAACTTAGAACTTTCCCCCTACGTTCAGAAGCAAGACAAGGATGTCCACTCACCACTTTTATTCAACATAGTACTGGAAGTCCTAGCCACAGCAATTAGAAAACCAAAAGAAATAAAAGATACCCAAATTGGTAAGGAAGAATTAAAACTTTCACTATTCAAGGTGACATGATACTATATATAGAAAATCCTAAAGACCCCACCAAAAAAACACTAGAACTGATAAAGGAATTTAGTAAATTCAGAGGATGAAAAAATTAATGTGCAGAAATCCATTGCATTCTTATCCACTAATAGCTAAACAGCAGAAACTAATTAAGAAAACAATCCCATTTATAATTGCATCAAAAATAACACAAAGTACCTAGGAATAAACTTAATCAAGTAGGTGAGAGACCTGTATTCTGAAAAGTATAAAACAATGATGAAAAAATTAATGACACAAAGAAATGAAAAGGCATTACATGCTCATGGAAATAGAAGAACATACCTTGTTAAAATGTCCATACTACTCAAAGCAATCTACACATTTAATATAATCCCTATCAAAATACCAACAGCATTTTTCACAGAACTAGAACAAGCAATCCTAAAATTTGTATGGAATCATAAAAGACCCTGAATAGCCAAAGAAATTTTGAAAAAGAAACAAAACTGGAGGTATCATAATCCCAGACTTAAGTTATACTACAAAGCATAGTAATCACAACAGTAGAATACTGGCACAAAAATAGACACACAGATCAATGGAACAGAAGAGAGATTCATAAATAAATCCACATTATATGTTCAATTAATCTTTGACAAAGGAGGAGAAAATATACAATGGGAAAAAGTATCATCAACAATTGGTATTGTAAAAACTGGACATCTACACATCAAAGAATGTAACTGAACCAGTTTCTTACATCACACGCAAACATAAATGGAAAATGGATTAAAGACTTAAGTTTGAGGGCGCCTGGGTGGCTCAGTTGGTTAAGCGACTGCCTTCGGCTCAGGTCATGATCCTGGAGTCCCTGGATCGAGTCCCGCATCGGGCTCCCTGCTCGGCAGGGAGTCTGCTTCTCCCTCTGACCCTCCCCCCTCTCATGTGCTCTCTCTCATTCTCTCTCTCAAATAAATAAATAAATAAATAAATAAATAAATAAATACAGACAACCCAATAAAAACTGGACCAAAGTACAGACACATGAGCAAAGAGGATATACAGATGGCAAATAAGAATATAAAATGGTGCTCAACATCAGATTTCATCAAGAAATTGCAAAATAATACACTACACTTATGCTACACATCTATAAGAATAGACAAAATACTATGGTAAGCTATTCGTAGTTAAGTTTTGGAGGAATCAAAAGTTATATGTGGATTTTTGACTGTGCAAGGGTGGTGTTCCTAACCCCTACATTGTTCAAGGGTCAACTGTATATGCAAAAATTCAAATGAGGGGGCACCTGGGTGGCTCAGTTGGTTAAGCATCTGTCTTCTGCTCAGGTCATGATCCCAGTGTCCTGGGATCCAGCCCCACATCGGGCTCTGTGCTCAGAGAGGAGCCTGCTTCTCCCTCTGCCTGCCTGCCTGCTGCCTGTCTGCCTACTTGTGATCTTTCTCTTTCTGTCTGTCAAATAAATAAATAAAATCTTAAAAAAAAAAAAGAAATTCAAATGAGGCTAATGAAATAGTTGATTTAGGCCCACTATTGACCAGAAGCTTTACCAATAGCATAAACAGTCAATTAACATATAATTTGTATGTCAGGGGTGCCTGGGTGGCTCAGTTGGTTAAGTGATTGCCTTCAGCTCAGGTCATGATCCTGGAGTCCCTGGATCGAGTCCCGCATTGGGCTCCCTGCTCAGCAGGGAGTCTGCTTCTCCCTCTGACCCTCCTCCCTCTCATGCTCTCTCTCTATCATTCTCTCTCTCTCAATAAATAAATAAATAAAAATCTTAAAAAAATTTGTATGTTATATGCATTATATAAGTATTATCATAATAAAGTAAGCTAGAAAAATGAAAATGGCACTAAGAAAATAATAATGATGAGAAAATGCATTTATAGCACTGTACTATTTTTTTTAAAAATCTAAAATAATCTGTATGTAGGTGGACCCAAACAGTTCAAACCCATGTTTTTCAAGAGTAAACTGTATTTAAATGTAAGGGGAAGGGCGCCTGGGTGGTTCAGTCTGTTAAACATCTACCTTTAGCCCAGGTCATGATCCCAGGGTCCTGGGTTGAGCCCCACCATCAGGCTCTCTGTTCATCAGGGAACCTGCTTCTCCCTCTCCTCCCTGCTCATGAGCTCTCTCTCTCTCTCTAAAATAAATAAATAAATAAAATATTTTTAAAAATATTTTATTTATTTGTTTGTCAGAGAGAGAGAGTGCATAAGCAGGGGGAACTGTAGGCAGAGGGAGGAGCAGGTTCCCTGCTGAGCAGGGAGCCCAATGTGGGACTCGATCCCAGGACTCTGGGATCATGATCTGAGCCAAAGGTAGATGCTTAACTAACTGAGCCACCCAGGTGTCCCAATAAGAAAATCTTTAAAAAAAATAAATGAAAGGGGAAAAATAAGTAATTTATAAATCAGAATGACCTTCCATCAGTTTAACATTACTTTATATTGTGTTTTAATGTAACCTCATCTCTAACTCTGTATTCTAAGATGGCTTTTATCTTGAGGCAACATGGAATGAGCATTGGCTTGGAAATCAGATCAGCTTTCAATTTCTGGCTTCATGAATTCTGAGCAGTTGTGTGACTGAGTAAAGTACTTACTTCCCTGAGATTTGGATTCCTCATCCATAAAACATGGATAATATCCATTTTCCAGGAGAGTGAGGATTAATAACATCATGGATGTAAATCCCTTAAAATAGGGACAGTCCCTATAATGGACATTCAAATGATATTAGTAAAAAACAATATTTAGGTAAAGGTGATGTTAATGTTGAAAACCTTTTAAAAACTTTATATTTATGGTGGAAGTAGGAAATAAAATATTCATAAAAAGTAATCATTGCTGTATGTAACCTTTTTTTTTTCTTTTTTAAAGAAAATAAGCCAATTGAGGTGTAAATGTGTGCCTGTCCTGATGTTTATGGTCATAAGAAATTATTATGATAAAACTTTCAAGTATTCAAAATAAAGAATTGCTTTAATGTTTTAAGTTAATAAATGTTTAATTAATTAAAAAAAAAAGAATAGCCAAAACCTAAAACATGTACAACACCAAATGCTGGTGAAGATATACATCAATAGAAATTTGGTTTGTTGATGGTGAAAATGTAAAATTGTACTTTGGAAGGCAGTTCAGAATTTCTTATAAAACTAAGTATACTCTTACACTATGATCTAACAATTATACTTTTTGATATTTACCCAAAAGAGTTGAAAATTTATGTCCATACAAAAACATTTACATGAATGTTTATAGTAGCTTTATTCATATTTGCCAAAACTTGGAAGAAATCAAGATGTCAATCCAATTTGTGAATGGATAAACCAACGGTGGTACATCTGTATAATGAACTATAACTCAGCAATAAAAGAAATGAGCTGTCAAGTCACAAAAACTATGAAGAAAACTTAAATGCATATTGCTAGACAAAAGAAGTCAATCTGAAAAGGTTATATACTGTATGATTCCAACTATATAATGTTCTGGAAAAGGAAAAAAAAAAGACAGTAAAGAGGAGAGGTTGCAAAGGGTTTAGGGAGAGGGAAAGAGGGATGAATATGTGGAGCCCAGGGAGATTTTAGGACAGTGAAACTATTCTATATGATACTGTCATGGTGGACACATGTTATTATACATTTTTCAAAATCCATAGAAAATATGACACAAAGAGGAAACCCTAATGTAAACTATGGACTTTAGTTAATATGTCAATACTGACTCATAATATGTAACAAATATACCATGCTAATGCAGGATATTAATAATAGTGAAAACTGTGTGTGTGTGCAGGGGTGAGAGATGATGACAAGTTACATAGGAACTTTTTAAAAGTTTTTATTTAAATTCCAGTTAGTTAAGATAAAGTGTAATAGTAGTTTCAGGTGTACAATTTAGTGATTTAACACTTACATACAGCACTCAGTGCTCATCACAAGTGCATTCCTTAATCTCTATCACCTATTTAACCCATTCCCCCAACTATCTCCCCTCTAGTTAACCATCAGTTTGTTCTCTATAGTTAAGAATCTGTTTCTTGGGTTGCCTCTCTCTCTCTTTTTCTCCTCTGTGCTCATTTGTTTTGTTTCTTCAATTCTTAAATTTGTGAGAACTTTTATTAAATTTTTCTGTAAACCTAAAATTGTTCAAAAAATACTCTATTAATTAAAAAAAACAAAAAACAAAAGCTCCCTTCATTATGAATGGACTACTTTTCATGAAAGAGTAGTTAGGTGGGATCATAAATTAATTATATTTTCCTGACAGAATGAAGTAACATTGTCAATACCATCATATAAACATTAAAGTTGTAAGAGTTTAATTTATGAACTCAGAATATATCACATACTGGGTCACAAATCAGGTCTCAACTGATACCAAAAGATTAGGATCATTCCCCGCATATTTTCAGACCACAATGCTTTGAAACTTGAAGTCAGTCATAGGTGGAAATTTGGAAAGAACTCAAACACTTGGGGGTTATAAAGCATCCTACTAAACAATGAATGTGTCAACCAGGAAATTAAAGAAGAATTAAAAAAATTCATGGAAACAAATGAAAATGAAAACACAACTGTTCAAAACCTTTGGGAAGCAGAAAGGTAGTCCTAAGAGGGAAGAATATAGCAATATAAATCTTTCTCAAAAACAAGAAAGGTCTCAAATACACAAACTTATCTTACACTTAAAGGAACTGGAGAAAGAACAGCAAATAAAGCCTGAACCTAGCAGGAAAAGAGAATTAATAAATATTAGAGCAGAAATCAATGGAATAGAAAACAAGGAGCAGTAGAACAGATCAACGAAACTAGGAGCTGGTTCTTTGAAAGAAATAATAAGATCAATAAACCCCTAGCCAAAATTATCCAAAAGAAAAGAGAAAGTGCCCAAATAAATAAAATCATAAATGAAAGAAGAGAGATCACAACAAACACCAAAGAAACACAAACAATTATGAGAACATACTATGAGCAACTATATGCCAACAAATTAGGCAATCTGGAAGAAATGGATGCATTTCTAGAAACTTATAAACTACCAAAACTGAAACAGGAAGAAATAGAAAACCTGAACAGACCATAACCAGCAAGAAAATTGAAGCAGCAATCAGAAATCTCCCAACAAATAAAAATCCAGGCCCAGATGGCTTCCCAGGGGAATTCTACCAAACAAAGAAGAACTATTCTTCTGAAGCTGTTTCAAAAAATAGAAAATCTGGGGGCACCTGGGTGGCTCAGTCATTAAGTGTCTGCCTTCGGCTCAGGTCATGATTCCAGGTCCTGGGATCGAGCCCCACGTTGGGCTCCCTGCTCAGTAGGAAGCCTGCTTCTCCCTCTCCCACTCCCCCTGCTTGTATTCCCTCTCTCACTGTGTCTCTCTCTGTCAAATAAATAAATAAAATCTTAAAAAAAAAATAGAAAATCTGAAAACCAAAGACCCCACCAATAAGGAGAACTACAGACCAATATCCCTGATGAACATGGATGCAAAAATTCTCACCAAAATGCTAGCCAATAGGATCCAACAGTACATTATTCATCAAAGCCAAGTGGGATTTATTCCTGAGCTGCAAGGGTAGTTCAACATCTTCAAATCAATGTGACACACTACATTAATAAAGGACAAATCCATATGATCCTCTCAATGCGGAAAAAGCATTTAACAAAGTACAGCATCCTTTCTTGATTAAAACTCTTCACAGTGTACAAATAGAGGAAACATACCTCAATATCATAAAAGCCACATACAAAAAGCCCACAGCAAATATCATTCTCAATGGGGAAAACTAAGAGCTTTTATCCTAAGGTCAGGAACATGATAAGGATGTTCATTTTCACAACTGTTGTTCAACATAGTACTAGAAGTCCTAGCCTCAGAAATCAGACAACAAAAAGAAATAAAAGCCATCTGAATCAGCAAAGAAGTCAAACTCCCAATCTTTGCAGATGACATAATACTCTATGTGGAAAACCCAGAAGACTCTACCCCAAAATTGCTGGAACTCATACAGGAATTCAGCACCATGGTAGGATATAAAACCAATGTATAGAAATCAGTTGCATTTCTATACACTAACAATGAGGCAGAAAAAAGAGAAATCAAAGAAGCAATCCCATTTACAATGGCACCCAAAACCATAAGATACCTAGGAATAAACCTATCCAAAGAAGTAAAGACCTATACTCAGAAAATTATAGAACACTTATGAAAGAAATTGAAGAAGACACAAAGAAATGGAAAATCATTCCATGTTCATGGATTGGAAGAACAAATTTTGTTAAAATGTCTATGCAACTCAAAGCAATCTACACATTCAATGCAATCCCTATCAAAATGCCATCACCATTTTTCACAGAGCTGGAGCAAACAATCCTAAAATTTCTAAGGAACCAAAAAAGGACCAGAATAGTCAAAGGAATGTTGAAAAAGAAAACCAAAGTCAGAGGCATCCCAATTGTGGACTTCAAGCTGTATTACAAAGCTGTAATCATCAAGACAGTATGGTAGTGGCACAAAAACAGACACATAGATCCATACAACAGAATAGAGAACCCAGAAATGGACCCTCAACTCTATGGTCAGCTAATCCTCAACAAGGCAGGAAAGAATATCCAATGGCAAAAAGACATTGTCTTCAACAAATGGTGCTGGGGGGCACCTGGGTGGCTCAGTTGGTTAAGCGACTGCCTTCAGTTCAGGTCATGATCCTGGAGTCCCAGGATCGAGTCCCACATTGGGCTCCCTGCTCAGTGGGGAGTGAGCTTCTCCCTCTGACCCTCCCCATCTCATGTGCTCTCTCTCTCTCTCATTTTCTCTCTCTCAAATAAATAAATAAAATCTTTAAAAAAAATAGTGCTGGGAAAATTGGACAGCCACATGTAGAAGAATGAAACTGGAGCATTTTCTTACACCACACACAAAAATAGACAAAAGGCCTAAATGTGAAACAAGAATCCATCAAAATCCTAGTGAACACAGGCAGCAACCTCTTTGACCTCAGCTGCAGCAAATTCTTCCTATATATGTCTCCAAAGGCAAGGGAAATAAGGCAAAAATGAACTCTTGGGACTTCAAAATGTCTTATCAGATAAAGGGCTAGTATCCAAAATCTATAAAGAACTTATCAAACTCAACACCCAAAGAACAAATAATCCAATCAGGAAATGGGCAGAAGACATGAACAGACATCTCTCCAAACAAGACATACAAATGGCCAACAGACCCATGAAAAAAACGCTCAAAATCACTTGGCATCAGGGAAATACAAATAGAAACCACAGTGTAATACTACCTCACACCTGTCAGAATGGCTAAAATTAACAAGCCTAGAAATGACAGATGTTGGCGAGGATGTGGATAAAGGGGAAACCTCTTGCATTGTTGGTGGGACTGCAAACTGGGGCAACTACTCTGGAAAACAGTATCGAGGTTCTTCAGAAAGTTGAAAATAGAGCTACCCTATGACCCAGGAATTGTGCTACTAGATATCTACCCAAAGATACAAATGTAGTGATCTGTAGAGGCACCTGCATCTGGATGTTTATAGCAGCAATGTCCACAATAGACAAACTATGGAAAAAGCCAAGATGTCCATCGACAGAGGAATGGATAGAGGAGGTGTGTATATATATATGTAATATATATACACACACACACACACACATACTCACACATACACACACAATGGAATACATGTCAGCCATCAAAAAAATGAAATCTTACCATTTACAACAATGTGGATAGAACTGGAGGGTTTTATGTTGAGCAAAATAAGTCAATCAGAGAAAGACAATTATCATATGATCTCACTCATATGTGGGATTTAAGAAACAAGATTATGGAGGAAGGGAGGGCAAAATAAAACAAGATGAAATCAGAGAGGGAGACAAACCATAAGAGACTCTTAATCATGGGAAACAAACTGAGGGTTGCTGGAGAAGAGGGGAGAGGGGTCATGGGGTACCTGTGTGATGGACATTAAGGAGGGGATGTGATGTCATGAGCACTGGGTATTATATAAGACTGATGATTCATTGACCTTTACTTCTGAAATTAATAATATCCTATATGTTAATTAATTGAATTTAAATTAAAAGAATATATTGGGAAAATAAAAGATGGAGTCATTCATGTCAGGCAGGGTACTGTATCAAACAATGATGTAGGCAGTATAGTGACTGCAGCTACTAGATATCACAGAGAGCAGTGCCAGCTGACGATGCCCTGGAACTGATAACAAGAAGAAGCAGAAGAGGTCTGCAGAGGCCCAAGAATAATTCATTCCCTTTTAAAAGGGAGGGTTTTTGCAGCCGTCAGACTTTTCAGACACTGACCCCTCTACGCTGACCACTTGAAAAAGGCAGCTGTCCCAGAAGTCTCTATCCAACTGATCTTGGAACAGAACTGAGATCCTTCATGGCTTGAACATAAGAAGCAGTAAGTGCTGAGAGCTGATCTGGACCAGACAGGGGCCTCATCTCAACTGTGCGCTCACAGATTGACTTTGAGTTTGGTTTGTTAACTTCCTATCCTGTGTTATCTTTTTTTTTGGGGGGGGGGATTTTGTTTATTTGCTCGAGAGAGAGACAGGGAGACAGAACAGTAGCAGGGAGAGGAGCAGGAGGGGAGGGAGAAGAGGACTCCCCACTGAGCAGGGAACCCCACACAGGGCTTGATCCCAGGACCCCGAGATCATGATCTGTGCCGAAGGCAGATGCCTGACCAACTGAGCCACCCAGGTGCCCCACCCCCTGTGTTATCTGGTTTGTTGTGTGGCTCGTCTTGTGGTCTTCTTTGGGTGCCACGTAAGCCAAGTTAATCACATGGTGAAATGTCATTTAGTTTGGAATCCTGAGCCTGCTTTACAATTATGTTACCCTTGCTATATGGTGGAATAAAACTGACACTGTGGGGGCGCCTGGGTGTCTCAGTCATTAAACGTCTGCCTTTGGCTCAGGTCATGATCCCAGAGTCCTGGGATCGAGCCCCGCATCAGGCTCCCTGCTCTGTGGGAAGCCTGCTTCTCCCTTTCCCACTCCCCCTGCTTGTGTTCCCTCTCTTACTGTGTCTCTGTCAAATAAATAAATAAAATCTTAAAAAAAAACAAACCTGACACTGTGGGAAGACAAAACAAAAAACAAAACAAAACAAAAAACTAGGCAAAGAAAGTAACATGATTTCTTCAAAAATGCCATTTGCGAAATAGTACCATATAAGCAAAAAGGGGTTCAAAGATATATTATGAACTTTGGTCGTGACAATCACATAATGCCTTTTTGGCATGATAAAAACTGTTGTTATTTTTTTAAACAAGCATATCAAAACAAAATGGAAAAATCAACATAGACTTAATATACACTGACATCTGTGATTTATCTTTTTTCACTTTGTTACAACAAAACATATTTATTTTTATCTTAAAGAAGATAATCAATTTCAAGAATTATAATTTATAGTAAGATAATGATTTTTAACCAACATTAATTTGTATTTTTATAAAGTTATTTCTGAATATGTAACTTGTTAATAATCAAGCATAATTGTTTAGAATATTTGGAGAGAAGATAGGGATTATCCCTGTTTAGATTGGTTATTTCTGAAATAATGGCAAGAGTGCTTATGATATACTTACAAATGTATATATTAATACATCAGTAAACATACAACACACACATATATCTGTATAACATTTTCTGGTTGAAAATAAATTATGATTTAGATTGTTTTCATGCATTCTTCACAACTAACACATTTAATTATTACTAAGTTCTTTATTTCTAACTTAAATGTTCTTCTTTTATTCTTACTAATTAAAGGTAAAAAGAAATAGAATAAGGTAATAATAATGTAATAACGATAAAATACCTCATAATACAACAATACCAGAATACTGCAGATGCTGATCATGTTATCATAATAGATCATTTTTTTATTATTTTGACCAATAGTTATGGCCAAAATGTCAGACAGGGCTTTAAAGTTCTAAAAAGTAAGAAGATTCACTTAACCAGTTTCATCAATGCAATGCTAATAATCAGTTTTGTTTTGTTTTTGCTTTGTTTCAGATTTTTTAATATAACATTTTTTCTTATTTGACTAAACCAGTCAGTGGTTTTGATGTCCTACAGTTATAGAAAACATGTATATTTTGCTATTTATTTGAGTTTAGCTGTGCCTTAAAACCTAGACTTCTAAGTATGTGGGTAGATCAAATGTTTTTAAAAAGCAAATTCACTCTCTTTTTAATTTACTAGCACTGCAGCTCTGACTGCAATCTATGAAGTTTCACATGATTTAAACTTGGATATTTATGGAGACTTGTGATAACTAAGATATGCTCATGTCCTTCCTATAAAAGTTCCCAGATTTACACTTCCAACAATGGAAGTCATGTGTTTCCAGAGGAAGGTTAACATCTTTGGCATTTCCTGCCTGCTATGGTTTGATAGATATTCACTTTTTTTGTTTTGTTTTAAAGAAAGTTTAAAACAAGATCTCTTTTGAAATAGCTGGCTTCCTCACTGAGGTGGAAAATGAGGGGTTTTTTTAATGCTTCTTTATTTTTATTTACTTATTCTTTTGATCACTATATTTTTTCTCATTCTGTTGATGTTCTTAACTCCTATTGCTTTGTCCATCTCAATGAGCTTTCACCTACGTTATCTCAGCATGGTGTAATAGAAAGAATGAGGGCTTTGGACACAGCAGACCTGGTTTTCCAGGAGGTACTAATATCATCTCTAGTATACAGATGATGAAACTGAAGTACAAAGAAATGAAGTAAATTTTCCAAAGTTATACTGTGTAAGTGGCAGAGCCAGGATTTTAAGGGAGGCAGTCTGACTCTAGAGTCCATGGTATTTACAGTTTTGCTATACTGCCTCCAATTGGCTTTTATTATTATTTCTGATAAGCCCTGAAGTAGGTAGCTCTTGCTCAAAGTCACATAATATCTCAGAAGAGAAAAAAACTCACTTGATCCTATGCTCAGTAAATGCTGGTCACATTTCACCATCTTAATCTGCTTCCCATAGAAGTAGAAACACATATATGCAAAACACACACACACACACACACACAGAGATTTAGAGTAAAAAAGAGGTTACATTCAATAGTTTAACCCCTAGAAAGTAACGAGATGTAAGTTCTTATAGTTGAACAATTTGGCCAACTTAATTGCTCTTCTAAACTTCCTAAATGTCACTGTTAAAGCAATAGTGCTAATCAAGTTTAGGTTGCCATAACGGGGTCAGAAACATAAGTATTAAAATGATAATGGAATGTGGTAGAGAGGGATCCAAGATAGCACACAGAAAATAAAGTTTAAATATAAACCTCTAGTTGGGAATGGAGCCCTTCAGCGCTTCGCATATTCAAATTTATCTGAGTTCTCCACCCCTCCTTCTAGGAATGCAGGTATATTTCTTCCCGAATCCTAGCAGAGAGAGAAAAACAACAGAATAGCCATCTTTATCTTTACCCCAGCAGCCTTTACACACACACACACATGCACACACACACACATGCACACACACACACCCTTTAGAAATGTTGAAAGTTTATAATCCTCCTGAAAATCTGTTATGAAAAAATTCACAACCACTTAAACAGAACTTTCTAATAGTCTCAATGGTTATTCTCATAGAAGTATTTTGAATAGTTTTACAGCCTTTGAGACTTCTCTTAATTAATCAAAACATTTTTACCTTGTTTTATTCATTTTGCTAAAATGTAAGTTTCTGATAAACTCAAAAATAAATGCCATGTTGGAGTGCCTAGGTAACTCAGTTGGTTATGTGTCTGACTCTTGATTTCAGCTCAGGTCATGATCTCAAGGTTGTGAGATGGAGCCCCATGTCAAGCTCTGCACTGGGAATGAAACCTGCTTAAGATTCTTTCTCTCCTTCTTCTTCTGCCCCTCCCACCCTAAAATGGGCTCTTGCATGCTCTTTCTTTCTCTCTAATAAAAATAAATAAATACTGTCCTTGCTAAAACGAAAGACAGTGAAACAAGAAAAGCAAAAAACAGTTTCCATAACCTTCATGTCATTTGGTACTCACAGGTCAGTAAAGAGTGCTGGAATCTAAATTCTCCATGTAACTACTGACTAATTTGTGTGATGAGAAAGCATTTTAATGTCTAAAAATATTATTCAGGGGTGTCTGGGTGGCTCAGTCAGTTAAGCATGAACCTTTGGCTCAGGTCATGATGCCAGGATCCTGGGATTGAGCCCCATGTCAAGTCCCCTGCTCAGCAGGGAGTCTTCTTCTCCCTCTCCTTCTGTGTGCTCTCTCTCTCTCAAATAAATAAAATATTTTAAAAAATAAAATAAAAAAATAAAAATATTATTCACTTGACCTAAATACCTCAACTATCAGTCTTAACCATGGCAATATTATTCTTAACTCTTTTTTGAAATTCTTCTTACTTTTTTTCCTTTTTCTTTATTTTCAACTGATTTAAAATGCTATTTTCTTATTTTAAAAACACTAAACCCCCTGCAAGAGAAGGGAAAATGGCAGAAGAATAGGGGACCCTAGTTTCATCTGGCCCCTTGAATTCAGCTAGATATCTATCAAATTGTTTTCAACACCTGTGAATTCAACCTGAGATCTAAGAAAAGAATTGCTGCAATTTTACAATTAGAAAAGCAACCACTTTTTGCAAGGTAGGAGGTATGGAGAAATGAATTTGAGGGGATATATCCAAAGATAAACTGCAGGGGGGAGGGGCCTCTGTAAGCTGGTTACTGGAAAGTGATGTAGCAGTGGAATGCAAGATCGTAACTTTTAGAAATCTGCTCTGGTGAGGAATGTCTCTGCCTGAAAGATAATCAGGTGGTGATGTGGGGCAGAATCCTAGGTGGGACAGTGTGGTCTCTGGGTCCCTGGAGTCACAGAAAGAATGGGGGTGTCTGAGTGCAGCAGAGTGCCCAAGCACTGTGGGGTGGGGTGTGGACCTGTGAACCCAGGAGTGGGGTCTCAGCTTGGTGTTGCTATAAACCACTAACCCCAGCAGGATCAGTGACTGCTCTCTGAGTAGGGGACCAGCAAGCAGCAGAAACATGGCGAGACCCTCCTTCTTCTCCCAGGAGGAGTGGCAAGAGTGCATTGCATGATGGGGCTACCACTCTCAGAGCAGGGGCCCAGCAAGTGGCAGAACTGTGGTGAGACCCCCATCCTTCCTCCAGGAGGAACTGAAAAACACCTGAGCTAGGGGAAAATAGTGTATAGAACCTGAGGCTTTTTTTCTCATGATTCTTTAGTCTTTCAGCTTATTTTTTTTTCTTTTTCTCTGTTTTTCCTTTTCAACTAGTTTCTCATTTTATCAACTATTATTTTTAAGTTTTCTTTTAAATTTTCATTTTTACATTTACATTTTATAGATGTATTCTTCATTTTTGGCTTCCTTTCACTGTATTCAATTTGATATATATATATATATATGTTTTTCTTTCTTTACAGATTTGGGATCTAGTGTATTCTAACAGATCAAAATACAACTAAGACCAAGTGTGTCACCCTCTTTTGTCCACCTGTTAGATTTTATTCTCTCTTTTTTCCTTTTTATTTTCTTTTTTGGTTTCTGATCTCTTCAGATTTGTCTAGTGTATATTTCACTGGAGGTGGTGGTTGATATTTTTTATTTCATTCTCTTGTTTATTTATTCCTCTCTGAACAAAATAACTAGAAGGAGAAATTCACAACAAAAGAAAGAACCAGAGGTAATACTCTCTGCTGCAGATTTAATCAATAAGGATATAAGTATGATGTCAGACCTAGAATTCAAAATAACAATTATAAAGATACTAGCTGGGCTTGAAAAAAGTATAAAATACACTAGACAATCTCTTAGTGCAGAAAAAAAAAAAGAACTAAAATCTAATCAGGCCAAAATTAAAAATGCTCTAACTGAGATGCAGTCTAAATTGGATGCCCTAACAGCTAGGATAAATGAGGCAGAAGAGAGAGTCAGTGACATAAAAAACAAAGTGATTGAGAGTAAGGAAGCTGAGGAAAAGAGAAAAAAAATAACTACTGGATAATTAGGGAGGCTTTGAGAAATCAGTGATAACAAAGACAAATACTATTAGAATAATTTGGATCCCAGAGGAAGAGGGAAGAGAGATAAGGACAGAAGGTATATTTGAGGAAATCATAGCTGAGAACTTCCCGAATCTGGGGAAGGAAACAGGCATTAAAGTCTAGGAGGCACAGAACCCCCCCCCTCAAATTCAATAAAAATATATCAACACCCCAACAAATAATAGTGAAGCTTGCAAATTTCAGAGATAAAAAGAAAATCCTGAAAGCAGCTTAAAACAAGATGTCCTTAACCTACAAGGGTAGAAACATTAGACTGACAGAAGACCTATCCACAGAGACCTGGCAGGCCACAAAGGGCTGGCATTTTATATTCAGGGTATTAAATGAGAAAAACATGCAGCCAAGAATACTTTATCCAGCAAGGCTGTCATTCCAAATAGAAAGAGAGATAAAGAGCTTGCAGACCAAACATAAACTAAAAGAATTTGTGATCACTAAACCAGCCCTGCAAGAAATATTAAGGTGGTGGGTGCCTGGGCGGCTCAGTTGGTTAAGCAACTGCCTTCGGCTCAGGTTATGATCCTGGAGTCCCGGGATCAAGTCCTGCATCGGGCTCCCTGCTCAGCAGGGAGTCTGCTTCTCCCTCTGACCCTCCCCCATCTCATGCTTTCTCTCTATCTCATTCTCTCTCTCAAATAAATAAATAAAATCTTAAAAAAAAAAGAAATATTAAGGTGGGATCCTGTAAGTGAAGAGAGAGCCCAAGAGTAACATAGACCAGAAAGAAACACAGACAATCTACAGAAACAAGGACTTTACAGGTAATACAATGACACTAAATTCATATCTCAATAGTTACTCTAAATATAAATGGGCTAAATGCTCTGATCAAAAGACACAGGGTATCAGATTGGATAAAAAAGCAAGACCTATCCATATGCTGTCTACAAGAGACTCATTTCAGACCTAAAAACACCTCCACGTTGAAAGTGAGGGTGTGGACAACCATTTATAATGCTAATGGACATCAAAAGAAAACTGGGTTAGCAATCCTATATCAGACAAATTAGATTTTAAACAAAAGACTATAGGAAGGGATGAAGAGGGACACTATATCATACTTAAAGGATCTACCCAACAAGAAGATGTAACAATTATAAATATTTATTCTCCTAACTTGGGAGCAGCCAATTATATCAACCAATTAATAACCAAATTAAGAAACACATTGATCATACTACAATAATAGTAGGGGACTTCAACACCCCACTCACAGCAATGGACAGATCATCTAAGCAGAAGATCAACAAGGAAACAGGGCTTTGAATGATGCACTGGACCAGATGGACTTCACAGATAAATACAGAGCATTCCATCCTAAAACAACAGAATACACATTCTTCTCAAGGACACATGGAACACTCTCCAGAATAGATGACATAATGGATCACAAATCAAGTTTCAACTGGTACCAAAAGATTGGGATTATTTCTTGCATATTTTCAGACCACAGTGCTTTGAAACTTGAACTCAATCACAAGAGGAAATTTGGAAGGAACTCAAACACTTGGAGGTTAAAGACATCCTACTCAACAATGAATAGGTCAACCAGGAAATTAAAGAAGAATTTAAAAAAATCATGGAAGAGGGGCACCTGGGTGGCTCAGTTGGTTAAGCGACTGCCTTCAGCTCAGGTCATGATCCTGGAGTCCCTGGATCAAGTCGTGCATTGGGCTCCCTGCTCAGCAAGGAGCCTGCTTCTCCCTCTAACCCTCCCCCCTCTCATGTACTCTCTCTCATTCTCGCTCTCTCAAATAAATAAATAAATCTTTAAAAAAAAAATCATGGAGGAAAATAAAAATGAAAACACAACTGTTCAAAACCTTTAGGAAGCAGCAAAGGCAGTCCTAAGAGGGAAGTACATAGCAGTACAAGCCTTTCTCAAGAAACAAGAAAACTATTAAATACACAACATAACCATAGACATAAAGGAGCTGCAGAGGGAACAGCAAATAGAGCCTAAATCCAGCAGGAAAAGAGAATTAATAAAAATTAGAGCAGACATAAATGAAATAGAAACCAAAAGAACAGAAAAACAGATCAATGAAACTAGGATCTAGTTCCTTGAAAGAATTAATAAGATTGATAAACTCCTAGCCAGACTTATCAAAAGAAAAGACAAAGGACGCAAATTAATAAAAAAAGTAGTCAAATTCTCACTTTTCTCAGATGACATGATACTTTATGGGGAAAACCCAAAAGACCCCACCCCAAAATTGCTAGAACTCATACAACAATTCAGCAAAGTGGCAGGATATAAAATCAATGTACCAAAATCAGTTGCATTTCTATACACAAACAATGAGACAGAAGAAAGAAAAATTAATGAATTGATCCCATTTACAATTGCTCAAAAACCATCAGAAACCTAGGAATAAACCTAACCAAAGAGGCAAAGTATCTGCACTCTAAAAACTAGAGAACACTTTTGAAAGAAATAGAGGAAGACACAAAGAATTGGAAAAACATTCCATGCTCATGGATTGGAAGAATAAATATGGTTAAAATGTCTATGCTGCCCAGAGCAATCTACACAGTCAATGCAATCCCTATCAAAATACCATCAAAAAAAAAAAAAAAGAAAAGAAAACAAAATACCATCAATATTTTTCACAGAGCTGAAACAAATAATTCTAAAATTTGTATGGAACCAGAAGAGACCCTGAATAGCCAAAGGAATGTTCAAAAAGAAAACCAAAGCTGGTGGCAACACAATGTCAGACTTCAAGCTCTGTTACAAATCTGTAAACTTCAAAACAGTATCATACTGGCACAAAAACAGACACATAGATCAATGGAACAGAATAAAGAACCCAGAAAGACCCTCAGCTTGATGGTGAACTAATTTTCAAGAAAGCAGGAAAGAATACCCAATGGAAAAAAAGACCGTCTCTTCAGCAAATGGTGTAGGGAAAATAAGACAGCCACATGCAGAAGAATGCAACTGAGCCTGTTTCTTTCACCATACATAAAGGTAAACTCAAAATGGATGAAAGACCTAAATGTGAGATAGGAATCCACAATGAGACAACACCTCACACCAGTCAGAATGACTAAAATTAACAAGTCAGTAAACAACAAATATTGGTGAGGATGTGGAGAAAGGGGAACCCTTTTACATTGTTGGTGGGAATGCAAGCTACTCTAGAAAACAGTATAGAGGTTCCTCAGGAAGCTAAAAATGGAGCCACACTATGACCCTGGAATTGCACTACTAAGTATTTACTCCAAAAATACAAATGTAGTGATCCAAAGGGGCACCTGCACCCCAACATTTATAGCAGCAATGCTCACAAGAGCCACACTATGGAAAGAGCCCAGATATCCATTGACAGAGGAATGGATAAATAAGATGTGGTATACACACACACACACACTCAATGGAATATTAGCCATCAGAAAGGATGAAATCTTATTGTTTATATCGACATGGATGGAACTGGAGGGTGTTATGCTGGGTAAAATAAGTCAATCAGAGAAAGACAATTATCATATGGTTTCACTCTTATGAGGAATATAAGAAACAACACAGAGGATCATAGGAGAAGTGAGGGAAAAACTTAATGGAAAGATATCAGAGAGGGAGACAAACCATAAGAGACTCTTGACTCCAGGAAATAAACTGAGGGTTACAGAAGGGAGGTGGGTGGGGTGATGGGGTAACTAGGTGATATATGCAACTGATGAATTACTGCACTCTACATCTGAAACTAATGATCTTCTATATGTTGCCTAATTGAATTTAAATAAAAGAAAAAAGATAAAAAAAACCCCACCAAACCCTAACCTTAAAGTAAAATATAATTCGGGCGCCTGGGTGGCTCAGTTGGTTAAGCGACTGCCTTCGGCTCAGGTCATGATCCTGGAGTCCTCGGATCGAGTCCCACATCGGGCTCCCTGCTCAGCGAGGAGCCTGCTTCTCCCTCTGACCCTCCCCCCTCTCATGTACTCTCTCTCATTCTCGCTCTCTCAAATAAATAAATAAATCTTTAAAAAAAAAAGTAAAATATAATTCTCCCACTTCCTGTTGCTCTCTACTCCTTTATTTGTGTGTGTGTGTGTGCATATGTGTGTGTCTATATGTGTGTGTGTTTTCAGGAGCTTCTAAATATTTGTTTCCATTTTAAATGCCAATTTTAATTATTTATAAATATTTATGAACATATATTGCTTCCCCATGTTGTGGAGCCTCATTGTCCTCAAAAAGTATGTAGATTCGATTGTGAATGAGATTTATGAAAAACTTGGAGTTGGTGTCAAATTGCTACCTACCCTACTCAGGTATCGTTATACTGTCAGGAAGTAAAGAAAAAAATAAGATTCTTTCAGATGTTTTGTTTGAAACAGGAAAGGCAAACCATAATAACAAGTACAGAAACTGACCTACACCAAATGAAATGCTGACAATGTATGGAAATCCCAGTGTACAGAGACTATGCTACTTTTCTGTTTTCTTCAAGAATGTGTGTAAATGGCCTGTCAGACATGCCATTCTGACTAGGTGAATGCCTACAGCACAAATTTATTACACAGAATTCATGTGTTCCACAGAATTTCATTATCTTTGTTAATATTGTTAATATTATCATATTGCTAATTCCATTCAATGTGATTGCACTGTGTAAAATTGCGTGAGGCACAATTTGATATTTCTACATCCTCTATGAATTAAATTTGTATTTTTCATTTATGTTATCTATAAATGAGAATTGAGAAATATGTACCACCCAATGTCGTGCCCACTCCCCTCAACTATTTAAATAGAGAAATTAGATTATAAGTATATTAGTTTGATGTAAGAAAGGAGACAGTCAAAAAGCATTGTTAAGGCATATGACGTTACAAACCACAAACCATTGTTGATCTTCAAACAGGGAATGTTGGTGAAAAGTTTCATTGATAACCTTGTAAGTTATACTTTCAAGAGTACTTTCAGGAACAGTTATTACCTGTGAGGTTTTAAGCAAATTGCTTTTCAGAACTTAAGTTTTTCCTTTTGTAAAATGGGATGGGTGACAGAATTTGTATAAGACCCAAATGAAAGAATGCACATAAAAACCTTTGATAACTCCAAGGCCCCAAACATGATGGTCTAAGCCCTTTAAATGGTAACACTTGGAAATATTACCACAGAATGAATAAGATACAGATAGTTCTTAAAATGGAAAAATAGAACAAGGGTAATTGAACTGTTTGTGTTTTATCATTTTTAATTAAGAATGAACTTAAATTAGAATCATATTTGCTATAGTATTTGCTCATTCATCAGATGATTGGTATACAGTACTACGTTTATGAACTAATATTTTATATCTCTGAAGAAGGTAATATAAGACATCTGAGAGATGTAGAAAGTCTCAGAAATGATAAATTGGTCAAAGTTATTGCGAGAGCTAAGACTAACATGTATTTACGATATATAATGGCTTATAACACACTAACACACAGTTTGTATTACAAAAGTTATGTATACCCTATGACAATTTAAACTTTGTTTATCCATTTAAAATATTTATTTCTGGGCACTAGATATATAGCAGAGAATAAGATAGGTACATAAAACTTGACCTCATGGAGGTTGCATTCAAGTCCTAAAAGGCAATAAGTGCATAAAATGAAATCAATGAGTTCCTTTTCATGCTATTTTCTTATCTGTCAAAAAATAACTATTGTCGGGGGGCGGAGCAAGATGGCGGAGGAGTAGGAGACCTGGATTTCGTCTCCTCTCAGGAATTCAGCTGGATAGGGATCAAACCATTCTGAACACCTACAAACTCAACAGGAGATCGAAGAAAGGAATAGCAACAACTCTCTGAACAGAAAAGCGACCACTTTCTGGAAGGTAGGACGTGCGGAGAAGTGAATCCGAGG
>NC_138385.1:45903667-45939336 GCF_054177405.1 Leptonychotes weddellii
GAAAAAAAGACAGTTAAAAAAAAAATTAACCTTGAAAGACTAAAGAATCATGGTAAAAAAGCCATGAATTCTATGGGCAGTATTCCCCTAGTGCTGGAGTTCTGCCATTCTCATTGATCGGTAAACTTGGTCTTGGCGGGCTGTTCTCGCTGATCTTCTGAGGGAGGGACCTGTTGCCGTGGTTCCCAAATGTCTTTGCCGGAGTTGGAATTGCCCCACCCTTGCCCGGTCCTGGCTAAGTAATCTGCTCGGGTTTGCTCTCTGGAGCTTTTGTTCCCTGCAAGCTTTCCGTACAGCTTTGGAGGCGGAGAGTGAAAATGGCGGCCTCCCAATCTCCGCCTCGGAGGAGCCGAGAACTCGGTCCCCACTCCTCAGTGAGCCCCCAGAGAAAAACCGTCAGTCTCTCCCGTCTCCCCGGTCTCGGCCGCACTCCATGCTCACTTGGCCTGTGACCGCGCGTTTCTGTCTCTGGCACCCGACCACGTGTGGAGTCTCCAAACCCAGCAGATCCCTGTAGTGCGCTCCCGCGCTGCTCCTCCCGGGGGAGGAAGGTGAGTCTCCCCAGATCTGCCACTTGTTGGGTCCCTGCTGGAGGAGCAGGGGCCCGACTGGGCCACAGATAACATTTATGGCAACCCCGAGCTGAGAGCGCACCCCTGGGCTCCGCCTCTGCAGCCGGCTTCCCTGCTCCGATACCTGGGAGCTCTGCCACACTCAGGCACCCCCGGTCTTTCTGTGACCCCGAGGGTCCTGAGACCACACTGTCCCGGAGGGTTCCACCCTCCGCTTAGCCACCAGAGTGACGTCCCTCAGCAGAGCAGACTTTTAAAAGTTCCGATTTTGTGCTCCGCGGCTCTATCACTTGCCAGAAGCGGCCGACGGAGGCCCCTCCCCCGCCATCTATCCTCCCGAATATCACCTCAGAGTCACTTCTCCGCACGTCCTACCTCCCAGAAAGTGGTCACTTTTCTGTTCAGAGAGTTGTTGCTATTTTTTTCTTCGATCTCCTGTTGAGTTTGTAGGTGTTCAGAATGGTTTGATCCCTATCCAGCTGAATTCCTGAGAGGAGACGAAATCCAGGTCTCCTACTCCTCCGCCATCTTGCTCCCTATCACCTGTGATGTTAATTTTAACCATTCTGAAAGGTATGAGATGATATCTCATTGTGGTTTTGCTATTTATTTCCATGATGATGAGTGATGTTGAGCATCTTTTCATGTGCTTGTTAGCCATCTGAATGTATTCTTTGGAAAAGTGTATATTCATTTCTTCTGCCCATTTCTTAACTGGATTATTTGTTTTTGGGTGTTGAGTTTTATCAGTTTTTTATACATTTTGGATATGAACCCTTTATCAGATATGTCATTTGCAAATATCTTCTCCTATTCCAAAGGTTGCCTTTTAGTTTTGTTGGTTGTTTCCTTTGCTGCACAGGAGCATTTTATCTTTTTTTAAATATTTATTTATTTGACAGAGGGAGAGCAAGAGTGAGAGTGAGAGAGAGAGAGCATGAACAGCGGGGAGGAACAGAGGCAGAGGGAGAAGCAGACTCTCCATTGAGCAGGGATTCTGATGTAAGACTTGATCCCAGGACCCTGGGACCATGACCTGAGCAGAAGGCGGACGCTTAAGCAACTGAGCCACCAGGCGCCCAGGAGCATTTTATCTTAATGAAGTCCCAATAGTTCATTTTTGCTTTGTTTCCCTTGCCTTTGGAGACATAATTAGTAAGAAGCAGCTATGTGAAATGTCAAAGAAGTTGTTGCCTGTGTTCTTCTCTAGGATTTTGATGGTTTCTTGTCTCACATTTTGGTTTTTCATCCATTTTGAATATATTTTTTGTGCATGGTATAAAAAGTGGTACACTTTCATTATTTAGGATGTTGATGTCCATTTGTTGAAGAGACTGTCTTTTTTTCCATTGGATATTCTTTCCTGCTTTGTCGAAGATTATTCAACCATATGGTTGTGGGTCCATTTCGGGGTTTTCTATTCTGTTCCACTGATCTGTGTGTCTGTTTTTCTGCCAGAACCATACTGTCTTCATGATTATAGCTTTGTAACATAACTTGAAGTCCAAAATTGTGATGCTTCCAGGTTTGCTTTTCTTTTTCAAGGTTTCTCTGTCTATTCCAGGTCTTTTGTGGTTCCATACAAAGTTTGGAATTATTTGGTCCAGGTTTGTGAAAAACAGTGGTGGTATTTTGATAGGGATTGCATTAAATGTGTAAATGGCTTTGGTAGTATAGACATTTTAAGAATATTTGTTCTTCTAATTCATGAGCATGGAATGTTTTTCCATTTTTTGTGTCCTCTTCAATTTCTTTCATAATTGTTTTCTCATTTTCAGAGTACAGATCTTTTACCTTTTTTAAAGTTTATTACTAAATATCTTCTTGTTTTGGTACAATTATAAATGGGATAAATTCCTTGATTTCTCTTTCTGCTTTCATTATTGTTGCATACAAATGAAATAGATTTCTATACATTGAATTTGTATCCTGTGACTTTACTGAATTTGTGTATCAGTTGCAGCAAATTTTGGTGGAGTCTTTTGGGTTTTCTACATAGAATATCATGTTGTCTGCCAATAGTGAACTTTTGACTTATTCCTTGCTGATTTCCATGCCTTTTATTTCTTTTTGTTGTCTGATTACTGTGGCTAGGACTTCCAGTACTATGTTAAATACAAAGCGTGAGAGTGGGCATACCTGTCTTGTTCCTGACCAAAAATGAAAGCTCTCCATTTTTCTCCATTGAGAATTATATTAGCTTTATGTCTTTCATATATGGCCCTTATGATGATGAGGTATGTTCCCTCTATCCCTACTTTGTTGAGGGTTTTTTATTAAGATTGGATGATGTACTTTATCAAATGCTTTTTCTCCATCTATTTTCTGCATCACAAAGGATCATGTGGTTTTTATCCTTTCTTTTACAAATGTGGTACATCATATTAATTTGTGAATATTGAACCACACTGGCAGCACAGGAACAAATCCCACTTGATTATGGTGAAATATTCTTTTAATGTAATGTTGGATTCTATTTGCTAGTATTTTGTTGAGAATTTTTCCATCCATGTTCATCAAGGATATTGGCCTATAATTTGCTTTATTAGTGGTATCTTTGTCTGGTTTTGGAATAAAGGTAATGCTGGCCTCGTAGAAAGAGTTTGGAAGTTTCCTTCCATTTCTATTTTTGGGGAACAGCTTGAGAAGAATAGGTATTAACTCTTTTTAAATGTTTGGTAGAATTCCTCTGTGAAGCCATTTGGTCCTGGACTTTTGTTTGTTTGGAGATTTTTCATTACAGACTCAAATTCTTTACTGGTTATCAGTCTGTCCAAGTTTTCTATTAGTTCCTATTTCAGTTTTGGTAGTTTGTATGTTTCTAAGAATTTGTCCATTTTTTCCAGATTGCTTAATTTGTGGGCATATAATTTTTCATCATATGCTCTTATTGTTGTTGTATTTCTGTGGTGTTGGTTGTGATCTCTCCTCTCTCATTCATGATTTATTTATTTGAATTCTTTAGTTTTGATAGAGGTTTATCAATTTTATTAATTCTTTGAAAGAACAAGCTCCTGGTTTCATTAATCTGTTCATTTTTTTCTTTGTTTCTGTATCATTTATTTCTCCTCTAATCTTTATTACTTCCCTTCTTCTGCTGACTTTAGGCCTCATTTTTTTTTTCTTTTTCTAGCTCCTTTAGGTGTGAGGTTAGATTGTGTGTTTGGGATTTTTTGCTTCTTGAGGTAGGCCTGTGTTGCTATATTCTTCCCTTTTAGGACTGCTTTTGCTGCATCCCAAAGGTTTTGGACCATCATGCTTTCATTATCATTTGTTTCCATGTGTTTTTTTATTTCTTCTTTAATTTCCTGGTTGACCCATTCATTCTTTAGTAGGATGTTTATCGACCTCTATGTATTTGTGGGCTTTCCAAATGTTTCCTTGTGGTTGACTTCAAGTTTCATAGCATTGTGGTTGGAAAATATGTATGGTATGATCTCTTTTTGACTTATTGAGGCCTGATTTATGACCTAGTATTTGATCTATTCTGGTTAATGTCCCATGTGCACTTGAAAAGAATGTGTATTCTGCTGCTTTAGGATTAAATGTTCTCAATATGTCTGTTAAATCCATCTAGGCCAGGTTGTCATTCAAAACCTCTTTTTACTTGTTGATTTTCTGTTTATGTGATCTGTCCATTAATATAAGTGGGTTGTTAAAGTTCCCTACTCTCATTGTATTATTATCAATGAGTTTCTTTATGCTTGTTATTGTTTCATATATTTGTGTGCTCCCAAGTTGGGGGTGTAAATACCTACAATGCTTAGATCTTGTTGGATAGACACCTTTATTATGATATAGTGCCCTTCTTCATCTCTTATTACCATCTTTGGTTTAGAATCTAGTTTGTCTAGTATAAGTATGGATACTCTGGCTTTCTTTTGACATCCATTTGTATGGTAAATATTTCTCCATCCCCTCACTTTTGATCTGCAGTTGTCTTTACATCTCAAATGAGTCTCTTGTAAGCAGCAAACAGCATATAAGTGGATCTTGTTTTCTTATCCATTCCTACAACCTATGAATCGCAGAGCTGGTTTAGTGGTCATAAACTCCTTTAGCTTCTGTTTGTCTGGGAAACTCTTTATCTCTCCTTCTATTGTGAATGACAACCTTGCCTAATAGATTATTCCTGGTTGCATATTTTTCCCATCAGAATGTTGAATATATCATGCCACTTACTTCTTGCCTATCAGGTTTCTGTGGAAAGATCTGCTGCTAAACTTATTTGTCTTCCCTTTCAAGTAAGGGGCTTCTTTTGTCTTGTTGCTTTTAGGATTTTTTTCATTATCTCCATATTTTGAAAATGTAACTATGATATGTCTTAGTGTTGGTCTGCTTTTGTCAATTTTAATGGGAGCTCTTTGTGCCTCTTGGATTTGGATGTCTGTTTCCTTTCCCAGATTAAGAAAGTTTCCAGCTATTATTTCCTCAAATAAAGTTTTTATTCTCTTTTCTCTCTCTTCTGCTGTGACTCCTATGATATGAATGTTATTATGCTTTATGGAGTCACTGAATTTCCTTAGACTACATTTGTGATCTAATATTTTTCTTTCACTCTTCTTCTCAGCTTCATTATTTTCCATAATTTTATCATCTATATCACTTACTAGTTCTGCTTCTTCCATCCTTGTGGTCATTACATATAGTCAGTTTTGAATCTTAGGTATTGCATTTTTTGTTTTGACCTGACTAGTTTTTAGGTCTTATATCTCTGCAGCAAAAGATGCCCTGGTGTTTTCTATGCTTTTCTCAAGCCCATCTAGTATCCTTATGATGTCGCTTTAAGTTCTGGATTAGGCATATCATTTATATCGCTCTTGGTTACATTCCTGGCCATGACCTTTTCTTGTTTGTTCTATTGGATGAATTCCTCCATCTTGGCATTTTGTCTAAGTATCTGTCTTTTATGTGTTAGGAAAACAAGTTATGTTTCCTGTGCCTGAGAGTAATTTTTTTTTTTTTTTTAAGATTTTGTTTATTTATTTGACAGAGAGAGAGAGCACAAGTAGGCAGAGTGGCAGGCAGAGGGAGAGGGAGAAGCAGGCTCCTTGCTGAGCAGAGAGCCCAATGGGGGGCTCGATCCCAGGACCCTGGGATCATGACCTGAGCCAAAGGCAGCTGCTTAACTGACTGAGGCATTCAGGTGCCCCATGAGAGTAATGGTTTAATGAAGAAAACATCATATACTGTCCAGGGCCTGGCTCTTCAGGAACTGTCTCTGGGGTATGCTGTGTGAACTGTATTGCTGTGTTTTGGTTGCTTTTTCCCTCAGGTCAGTCCTCTGCAGAGTTTCTCCTTGCCTGAAGTGGGCAGTGTTTGGGCCTTAGCAGGAGTGTGGTAAGTTTTAACTGGGTGTGTTCTAGTCTGCTTGTTAAGAGAGACCTGATGTTATTTCTACTAGAGCTGAGGTTTTGCACAACTCTGGTTTGTAGACATGGTAAGTGTGTGGCGTTTTTGTTGGTCTTCTGGAGGAGGTGCTCCTACTCTGGTTCTTAGACACACTTGCATGAAAAATGCATAGTGCAGGGGGGATGGTGTAAGGGATTTAGGCCACCACTTTTGTCACTGTGCTGCTTCCTAAAGTTAGTTTATGCTGAGGGGTAAGGGAGGGAAATGGCATCATTCTGCTCCTTTGTCCCTGGAGTGGGGAGTTTGTGTCTGCTGCTGTCCAGGAAGGTCTCCAAGAAGAGGGAACAATCTCTCCTCATGTGTTCCGGGTGTCCCTAAGATCTCTGCCTTCATCCTGTCTGTGTCTGAACCATCTCCCTGCCTGGCAGCTCAGTGTATCTGTATTCTATCCCGGTCAGCCCAGCTGAGTTTTAAAATTCGAAACTTCAGGGACCTGGTATGGCGTGGACCCCAACTGGTCCTCTGGGGAAGGGTCTCACCATGCTGGAACTGATATTGGTTTTTACCAGAAATGTAGTTGCACCAATGTGCAGGGGTATGGAGTTTGGAGTAAGCACAGCCAAGAGCCAGTGTCCAGGTTGGCTGCCCTCAGCAGGTGTCTGAGCTTATGCTGGGGAGTGGATGGGTAATGGCTCTTGCAGTGCCACATTTCCCAGATGCACTCCAAGAAGGGTGAACTGCCTCTCCCAGTGCATCCTATTGGATCCTCAGATCTTGCTGTTTGCTTTTGAGCTATCCGACCTCCTTCTCCACAGGAGAACTGCATCTTCCTTAGAGTTCCACACCAGTCATGCCGTGGATCTCCAAAACTCCAGTCTTTGAGCCCTGCTGGTTGTAAAACTCATGAAAATCACACCCTCTCATGTTCCTAGTCAATGGCATTGGGGAAGTGTTCTCTCTCTCCTTCTCACCTCTCTCTCTGACCAGCGCCCTCTCCCTGCTGCAGCACCCATGATCCATTTCTTCCCCAAATCATAAGCAATACCTCAAGAAGGAAGAAAAATCTGAAATTAGCAACCTAAACTTACACCTAAAGGAACTACAAAAAGACCAACAAACAACTTAAAACCAGCAGAAGAAGAAAATAACAAAGATTGGCAAAATAAATAAATGATCAAAAAACAAAACCAAACAATAGAACAGATCAGTGAAACCAAGAGCTTTTTCATTAAAAAAAATCAAAATTGGTAAACCTCTAGCCAAACTTATCAAGAAAAATAAAAGATGGGGCGCCTGGGTGGCTCAGTCATTAAAGCGTCTGCCTTCGGCTCGGGTCATGATCCCTGGGTCCTGGGATCGAGCCCCGCATCGGGCTCCCTGCTCGGTGGAGAGCCTGCTTCTCCCTCTCCCACTCTCCCTGCTTGTGTTCCCTCTCTTGCTGTCTCTGTCAAATAAATTAAAAAAAAAAAAAAAAGAAAAAGAAAAGAGATTCAAATACATAAAATCACAAATGAGAGGAGAAATAACAACCAACATTGCAGAAATGCAAACAGTTATAAGAGAATATCATGAAAAACTCTATGCCAACAAATTGGACAACCTGGAAAAAAATGAATAAATTCCTAGAAACATATCAAGTACCAAAACTGAAACAAAAAGAAATAGAAAATTTGAACAGATGGATAACTGACAAAGAAAATGAATCAATAATCAAAAATCTCCCAACAAACAAAAGTCCAGGACCAGATGGCTTCACATGTTAATTTTATCTAACACTCTATGAAGAGTTAATGTGCATTCTTCCTAAACTATTCCAAAAAATAGAAAAGGAAGAAAAACTTCCAAATTCATTCTATGAGGACACCATTACCCTGACACCAAAACCAGATAAAGACTCCACTAAAAAGAAAACTACAGGTCAATATCCCTGATGAAGATGGATTAAATAAATAAATAAATAAATAAATAAATAAATAAATAAATAAAATAAAGTGCTAGCAAAATGAATTCAATAATACGCTAAAAAATAATTCACCACAATCAAGTGGGATCTGTTCCTGGTATGAAAGGTTGGCTCAATATTCATAAGCTAATCAATGTGATACAAAACATCAATAAGGGAAAAGATAAGAAATATATGATCCTGTCTATAGATGGGGGAAAAGAAAAGCATTTGAGAAAGTACATCCATTCAAATTAAAAAACCCTCAACAAAGTAGGTTTAGAGGGAACATATCTCAACATAATAAAGGTCATTCATTTATTTTTTGAAGATTTTGAAAAGATTTTATTTGAATTCCAGATAGTTAACATACAGTATAATATCAATTTCAGTTGTACAATATAGTGATTCAACACTTCCATTCAACAGCCGGTACTCATCACAACAAGTGCTCTACTTAATCCCCATCACCTATTTAAACCATCCTCTCACCCACCTACCCTCTGGTAACCAGCAGTTTTTCCTCTATAGCTAAGACTCTGTTTCTTGGTTTGCTTCCCTCTCTTTCTTTGCTTTGCTCCTTTGTTTTGTTTCTTAAATTCCACATATGAGTGAAATCATATGGTATTTGTCTTTCTCTGATTGACTTATTTCACTTAGCATAATACTCTCTCTCCATCCATGTGGTTGCAAATGGCAAGATTTCATTCATTTTTATGGCTGAGTAATATTCCAGTGTATATATATCACCTCTTCTTTATCCATTCATCAGTTGGTGGACATTTGGGCTGTTTCTATAATTTGGCTATTGTAGATAATGCTGCTATAAACATTGGGGTGCAAGTATCCCTTTGACTTAATATCTCTGTATTCTTTGGGTAAATACCTTATAGTGCAATTGCTGGATCATAGGGTATTTCTATTTTTAACTTTTTGAGGAGCCCCCATACCATTTTCCAGAGTGACTACACCAGTTTGCTCTCCCACCAAGAGTGCAACAAGGTTTTTTTGTTTTTTTTTTTTTATCTATGAAAACACCTATTGTTTCTTGTGTTCTAGATTTTAGTCATTCTGACAGGTGTAAGGTGACATCTCATCATGGCTTTTATTTGTATTTCCCAGATGATGAGTTATGTTGAGCATCTTTTCATATGTCTATTGGCCATCTGGATGTCTTCTTTGGAAAAGTGTCTATTTATGTCTTCTGCCTGTTTTTTCATTGAATTATTCATTTCTAGGGTATTGAGTTGTATAAGTTCTTTATGTATTTTGGATACTAATATATGACATTTACAAATATCTTCTCACATTCCATAGGTTACCTTTTAGGTTTGTTGACTGTTTCCTTTACTGTGCAGAACTTTGTATTTTGATGAAGTTCCAGTAGTTTATTTTTTCTTCTGTTACCCTTGACTCAGGAGACAAATCTAGAAGGAAGTTGCTAAGGTCAATGTCAAAGAGGTTACTGCCTTTGTTCTCCTCTAGGATTTTTATGGTTTCAGGTCTCACATTCAGATCTTTAATGCATTTTAAATTTATTTTGTATATGGTGGAAGAAAGTGGTCCCATTTCATTCTTTTGCATGTTTATGCACAGTTTTCCCAACACCATTATTTGAAGAAATGGTCTTTTTCTCATTGAATATTCTTTCCTGCTTTGTGGAAAATTAATTGACCATATAGTTGTGGGTATGTTTCTGGGTTTTCTATTCTATTCCATTGGTCTGTGTGTCTACTTTTGAGCCATTATAATACTGTTTTGTTCACTACAGTTTTGTGGGGGTTTTTTGTTTTTGTTTTTGTTTTAGATTTTATTTATTTATTTGACAGAGAGAGAGACAGCGAGAGGGGCACACAAGCAGGGGGAGTAGGAGAGGGAGAAGTAGGCTTCCCGTCAAGCAGGAGGCCCGATGTAGGGCTCGATTCCAGGACCCCGGGATCATGACCTGAGCCAAAGGCAGATGCTTACTGACTGAGCCACACAGGCGCCCCTCACTACAGCTTTGTAATGTAACTTGAAGTATGCAATTATGATTCTTCCAGATATGGTTTTAGTTTTCAACATTGCTTTTGTTATTTGGGGTTTCTTCTGGTTCCATACAAATTTTAGCTCTGTGAAAATTGTGTGTTCTAGCTCTGTGAAAAGTGCTGTTGCTATTTTGATAGAGATTGTTTTAAATGTGTAAATTGCTTTGGGTAGTACGGACATTTTAACAATATTTGTTCTTCCTATCTGAGCATGTAATTTTTTTTTCTATTTCTTTGTGTCATCTTCAGTTACTTTGAAGAGTTTCAGAGTATAGGTCTTTTAATGCTTTGTTAAGTTTATCCCTTGGTATCTTATGCTTTTTGGAGCAATTGTAAATGGGACTGAACACTTAATTTATCTTTCTGCTTCTTCATTATTGGTGTATAGGAATACAACAGATTTCTGGATGCTGATTCTGTACCTTTGACTTTATTGGATTTGTGTATCTGTTCTAGCAGTTTTTTGGTGGAGTCTTTTGGGTTTCTTTATGGAGTATCATGTTATCTGAATATAGTGCAAGTTTAACTACTTTTTTGCCGATTTGGATGCCTTTTACTTCCTTTTTTAAAAGATTTTATTTATTTATTATTTATTTATTATTTATTTATTTATTATTTGAGAGAGAGACTAAGCCTTTTGACAAGTGTGAGGTGATATCTCATTACAGTTTTGATTTACATATCCATAATGATTAATGATATTGAGCATCTTTTCATGTGTCTGTGGGATACCTGAATATCTTCTTTGAAGAAATGTCTATTCAGGTCTTCTGCCCATTTTTAATTGGATTGATTGTTTTTTGATATTAAGTTGTTTGAGTCTTTTATATATTTTGGATATTAACCCCTTACTGGTTGTATCATTGGGAAATATCTTCTCCCATTCAGTGTGTTGCCTTTTCATTTTGTTGATGGTGTCCATCACTGTGCAAAAGCTTTTTGTTGTTGTTGTTAAAGCTTCTTAGTTTGATGTAGTTTTATTTATATTTTGCTTTTTGTTGCCCTTGTCTGATGAGACAGAGCCACAAAAATATTGCTCAGACTTACATCCAGGAGTTTATTGCTTATGTTTTCTTCCAGATTTTTTTTGTTTTCTGGTCTTACATTTACATCTTTAATCTATTTTGTGTTTATTTTTGTACATGGTGTAAGAAAGAGGTCCAGTTTCATTCTTTTGCATGTTATCTAGTTTTCCCAACACCATTTATTGAAAAGTCTCTCTTTTTCTTGCCTCCTTTGTTGAAGATCAATTAGCCATATAAATATGGGTTTATTTCTGGACTCTCTATTCTGTTCCATTGATCTAGATGTCTGTTTTTGTGACAACATCATACTGTTTTGGTTACTATAGCTTTGTATTATGGTTTGAATTCAGGGAGCATGATACCCACAGTTTTGTTATTCTTTTTCAAGATTGCTTTGGCTTCTCAGGGCTTTTTTGTGTTTCCATACAAATTTGAGGATTTTTCGTTCTAGTTCTGTAAAAAATGTCATTGGTATTTTGAATGGTATTGCACTGAACCTGTAGATTATTTTGGGTAGTATGATCATTTAACAATATCAATTATTTCAATCCATGAACACAGTGTATCTTTCAATTTATTTGGGCCATCTTCAGTTTCTTTCAACAATGTCTTCTAGTTTTCAGAGTACAGGTCTTTCACCTCTGTGGTAAATGTATTCCTAGATATTTCATTCTTTTGGATGCAATTATAAATGGGATTGTTTCCTTAATTTCTCTTTATGTTAATTAATTTTCAATTGATAGAAACACAACAGATTTATGTTTATGTTTATTAATCTTTTATCCTACAGTTCACTGAATTCATTTCCTAGCTCTAATAGTTTTTTGGTGAATATTTGATACTTTCAGGCCAAGAAGACTACCTTGTTTGCAGATAAATTTTGCAAAATGTACTTAGTACTTTTGCTCACATTTTCATTATCATTTCAAATCAACCATTTCATTAGATGAAAATTGACTAAGGTTCCAACCATGTAATGGACAAAATACTTAAGAGAAATTAATTCTCATTGTCAAAATATTTTCCAAGGAATTTGGCTTCAATACTCTTCTACGAATATATATATATTTTTAAGATTTTATTTATTTATTTGACAGAGAGACACAGCGAGAGAGGGAACACAAGCAGGGGGAGTGGGAGAGGGAGGAGCTGGCTTCCCGCTGAGCAGGGAGCCTGATGCGGGGCTCGATCCCAGGACCCTGGGATCATGACCTGAGCCAAAGGCAGACGCTTAATGACTGAGCCACCCAGGCACCCCGTCTTCTATGAATATTTACCTTTATATCCCTTTATGTCTTTCTAGTTAAAGTAAATTTCTTACTGATGATAAATTTATAGCTCCTACCTAAATTTTATATCATTTATACCATATTTGAATCAATATACTTCTTTATACTAAACAGAACAAAAAAGTCATTTTTATGTAGTTTTATTTTTCCATGGGATGTATTTTTTTTCTTTATAAATTATACCTAAATAATTCTGAAAGCTTTTCAACTGTAGGTTACTGGTATATTGATCTCATTCTTTGTGAAATGGTGGTGATAGGAATAACTGGTATTTTTAGAGTTCCACTCCTTGCCCACTAACTTTGTAGCTAGACTGTGTTGATCTCTAAGTGCCAGCAGATATAGCCACAGACTTTCAGCCAGGAGGCAAAAATTTTGATGTACTATGGTTGCTGTGCATTTTACTATACACAAATGCACTTTCTTCTCATATTTTATTTTTAAAACAGAATTTCATTGTTCAGTTCATAAAAATTACTTAAGGAAACTGGGCAGTTGGGTCCTACAATTAGTAAAGACTTTATAAAATGTGAAAGCATTTATTACTTTTACAAAAAGAGATTTAACTTCACAGATGTTTGTGCTTAAATAATGTGCACATGCTCCAGTCCAACATTCCTACAGGTAAATATTTATTTCCTGACAGAACTGAATTCCAGACCTTACTAAAAAAAAATCTTTTTCACTTCCTGGACCATACACACAACTATTAAATTAAGAAACTGTTTTAGATCTATAATAAAAGAATGAATGATGAATTATTAGCACTAATATTTTTTTTCTAAACAATTTAAAATTTTCTACTTTTTGTACCATGGGTTAACTCTTCCTTTATCTAATTTAATAAACAAAGTAACACTATTAACTTCAATTTATTAGACTACCACAATAGATTAGTTTATCACTTAGTCAAATTTTGGTTCAATACAACTATAAATGACAATATGAATACTAAACTTGGAACCAGAATACCTAGGTGGATCCAAATTCTGGATTTCATTAGATGTATGAATTTGAAAAAAAGCTAAGGGAGGTTATTTTTTCTCCTTTATATTATGTACATTATAGCATAACTTATAGTGTGGTCTATACAGAGAGGAGGGATTGATCCACAATATCTTGTTTTGAATTGTATCCCTGTGACTAGCCATATAACCTTGGAAAAAAATTAACTTTTGTATGCCTTAGCTTTCTTATCAGTGAAATAATAGTAATAAGAATATTTTAAGAATTGAATGTGTCAATTTGTACAAAATGACTAAAATAATAGTACATAGCAAGAAATATAAAGTAATTGTCACTATTTTTTTTGCTATTGATGTTAACATCATTATTATTGTTGTTTTTATTATTAAATCTTGGGTAAGCAAATAAATTAAATATGACCTTTGTTCCACACCATCACTTTTTTCTTTTCTAATTCTTTTTTCTTTTTCTTTCTTTTTTTTTTGTTGTCTATTACACTTAGCTTTATTTTTTTTCTTTTCAAATCTTTATTTAAATTCTAGTTCGTTGACATATAGTGTAATATTGGTTTAAGGAGTAGGATTTAGTGATTCATTTTTTATTGAACATATTTGACACATCACAAGTGTAAATTTAAGGTGACAATGTGTTTGCTTTAATACATTTATATGTTGTGATATGATTGCAATTGTAGAGACATTTATTACATTACATAATTATAGTGCAATTTTGTCTATATATACCATGCATTAAATTACTATGGCTTATTTACTATTCATTGTAAATGTGTACGTTTAAGCAACATCAGTCTTTTTTTTTTTTTTTAAAGATTTTATTTATTTATTTGAGACAGAGAGAATGAGAGAGAGAGAGCACATGAGAGGGGGGAGGGTCAGAGGGAGAAGCAGACTCCCTGCTGAGCAGGGAGCCCGATGCGGGACTCGATTCAGGGACTCCAGGATCATGACCTGAGCCGAAGGCAGTCGCTTAACCAACTGAGCCACCCAGGTGCCCAAGCAACATCAGTCTTATCTGCCCAATCATCATCCCCTGCTAACCACATTTTATTCTGTTATTTACAGATTTGACTATTTTTAGATTCCACATATAAATGATGTTATACAGTAGTTATCTTTCTCTGACTCATCTCATTTATCATAATGTTCTCAATGTCCATCTGTGTTGTTGCAAATAGCAAGGTGTTGGGGTTAATGCAGAGCATGAAATCAGCCATAATACCTGGCTTGCTAAAATATAACATGGAAGCCGCTGGAGGTGAGGGAAGGTTTTGGAAAAGGGCATAGGCCTTTGGAATGCCGAGGCCTGCGTGACAACTCTGCTGTTGGATTGCTGTGGGGAGTTGCCTTCCCGAAGCCTTCTTAGACGAAACAGCCGCCCTGTGATCTAAGAGATGTATGCATTGTCCCTTAGGCTATGTTTAGTAGAACACACAGACTAGCATATCTTATCTTTCCCATAAATCCTCTCAGTTTCAGTAAGACCCCTTGTCACACATCACGTGCTTGAGAAACAATGATAAAGATATCCTGAAGGACCAATAAAAGCGGGAGCAAAGAAGAACAAAGGGTCTTTGTCTCTGAGCATTGACCCCCTTGCCTTCTCCTCTCTTTCATGGCAGAGTTTAGAGTAATCTTTCATCCATCGGTACAGGGATTGCTGGCCATTCCTGGCAGCAAGATACCCTGTTTTCTCATGTCTGAATAATATTCCATTGTGTATATATACCACATATTTTTTTATCCATTCATCCATTGATGGGTGTTTTGTTGTTTCCATATTTTGGTTATTGTAAATAATGCTGCATTAGACATGGGAGGGCATATATTTCTTCAAAATACTGTTTTCATTTCCTCTGGGTATTTACCCAGTAGTGGGATTGCTGAATCATATGATCAATTTATTTTTATTTATCTTTTTTGAGAAACCCCTTATTGTTTTCCATACCATATAATTTCACTCATATGGGGAATTCCATATGCCACATTAAATGATGTGTTCTTTATGCATTCTTAAGAATGCATGGCAATTATACTTTTCATTTAAAATTAATATACTAGATTTTGATTCATTTCATCAGTCTCACGGAATTTGGTTGATTTCCCTCTTGAGGCTGATTGAGCATGGTTTATTACTCCCTTGTAGATGAAATCCATTATCAGTAAGATGACAAAATCAAGATTCTCAGTTAAATGTTTTACTTTTCAACTGTGGTGAAATAACTTATTGGGCAATGTCCAGTCTTCAGTCTATATCACTAAACCTCTTCTGTTCAAATTTCTAATGGGATTATATTACAATTTGTATAATGTATATAAATTATTCTAAACTATAAACTCTTTGAGGAGATATGATATGGCATATTTTCTCATTACTGTACACCTACTTGTAGCATAGATTCTGGTACTCAATATATGGGCACTCAATATATATTGCTGAATAAATGAATTAATGAATTAATATAAGTATTCATGAGCTTTCCACATTTAACTTAAAATTCAATGTCACATAAGAACTTGAGTCATAAAATTTGAATTCCTAGAAATTCATTATAGATACCCATATCTCTATTTGTAAAAAATCTCTCAACTGAGAGTTGTATCCCCAATTTGAACATATGCATTCTCTAGTTCAGATTTCTGTCACAGATGTGTTTAGTTCAATGAAAGAATGGTGAAACATTCTATCATTAGATAACATTACACCATAGACTGGAAAATCACATGGTATTGTTTTGTTTCCACTATCAACAATTCCCTGTACTCCCATTGTTCTTTTATAGCCAGCTTTGTTATTTCAGGGAACAGGCAATCAAAGGCTAGTTCCCCAACATATATCCTATGGTAGTAAATCTTTGTCTAAAATGTTATTCATATGTTTGAAATTACTTTTTCCTTGGCTCTTTAAATATGTTGTCAAATTCTTAATGTTTCTAATGACTACAAATACTAATAAACTGCTGATTGTTTCACTTTTAAAAATTGTCCAAAAAATTACCTTATTTCCTACAGGACATTATAAATGCAGTTCCAGAAATTGTCTAGGTTTTATGTGAAATCTATAAGATTAAAAGTGTAATTTTGACTCATAGAATTTGAGTGTGCCAAAAAATACCTTGAAAAAGCACTTATTCAGAAAATTCCTCAGCCAACCATGTGGAAAATATAATTACGTTAGGAATCTTACTCTAATATCAGCCTTCAAATGCAAAATTGATGGTTGTGTTATAATATAGTGTTTCTAAAATAAAGTTCCATGCTATTAGGTCTCAATAATCACGTATTTGTACACATTATATTGAGTCAATAATATTCAGCATAATTCAACTTTTCAAGAAAAAATTTTTAAAAAGTTTAATAATGAAAAAATAAAATTCTCCCTGAATTTCTCCCTATGTATGCTAATCTCTGCAGGACTTAATATAAATAAGCGTCTTTGTTAGGAAAAGTTTTGTTTTTTTGTTTTTTTTTTTTTAATACATAGCAACTTTTCCTTACCTCATTTCCCCATTCAATACAATAATATTGCCTGTTGGTATTTTGGGGGGCAATAACTTGAAACACTTTTCAAATAAGTTTGAAAAGCTCTAAACACCACCTTCAGAACTTGGGAGGAGAGGAAAAGTGGGCACTGGAAGTGTGGGAATTGACATAGTGTATATATTCCAGATTCTCATATCTTTTGGCATACACTGCTGTCTTTTTCTATGACTTACTGTTCTTCGCTTTCATAAAAGCTAGAAGTGCATAAAGAAAAGAGGTAGACACAGAAACATAGTATTACATTACTAAATTTTATAAAAGTCTATTTGTATTCACAAATGTTAGAGTCATTAGTTTGGCAAGCAATTGACATCTTGTTTCAATGCCAATAAGCATTACAGTTGGATAATATTTCCTTAAACATTTTTCTTTCTAGCCTGCCATCAGAATAGAGATAATAATACATCTGTTACTTTTGAAATAACTAAAGACCATATTATATTACCTTTCAGCCTTATTTTTGACCAATATATTTTTTTCTATTTGTAGATTGTTTCTTAATTTCAGACTTACATTTACTGTTTCCTTGATATACTTATGGTCTCATCATATTAACAGCATGGATATATTTGGAATATTTTAGTGCCTGTCTTCTTAAGCAAAAAAGTATATTTCTCTTTTAAAGACTCATTTAGGCATGAAACCTGTTTAATTTTTTTTCTAAAAATGTGCATAGAAAAATAAATATTAAAGTAGAGACATTTCATGGTCATTTGCATGTTTTCCTATATAATCTCTTAACATGTATAACCATTAAAATTTTACTGTTTATTTTTCCTTTCAATGAAAATTATGTGATGTGTGGTTATATTAACCCACTTCATTGCATAACTATCATTTTGAAATCAGAGACTCTTTCAAGCATTTAGCCAGTTGGAATTACCACATGGCTTTGTTTTTTAAGAATATTAACTCCTGGGAGCCTGGGTGGCTCAGTTGGTTAAGCGACTGCCTTTGGCTCAGGTCATGATCCTGGAGTCCCGGGATCGAGTCCTGCATTGGGCTCCCTGCTTGGCAGGGAGTCTGCTTCTCCCTCTGACCCTCCTCCCTCTCATGCTCTTTGTCTCTCATTCTCTCTCTCAAATAAATAAATAAAATCTTTTAAAAAAATATTAACTCCCACCTCAATGTTTTCAATTTTGTACATTTTACACTTAAACATTGTCAGTTTTTGACCTGTATACACTGTGACTCTATTTCTGAAATGGAAAATAAGACTAACTTTATATCAGATCTGAACTAGGACAAAATACTTCATTAGAATTTCAAGTGCTAGTATGTAAGAGGTTTGGATTTCAAAGGTGCTCACTGTGTATTATTGTTACTTAACATTTAGATGGAATATGTTGTTTCTGATGTGTTCATGCAAATAATTAACTTGGTCATACAAGTATACAGTGAAAAAGTAATACCAGCTATTTGCTACAAGTTTGACAATCTCTAACTATATTTTTAAATAAGGCAATGTTAATTAGTGATTACATACTGTCAGATTGCACCCTTCTTTAGTAAATTAGTGGCACATCTATACTTATATTAGCAAAGTGTACTGTGAAGATACACTGCTGGTCTAACTTACTGTGGTCACTTTTCTCAGTGTCAGGCAGAAATATACATGAGTGACATCTCACTTCTCAGGGTTTGCATTATAGGGAAAATGCTTTTCATGAACTCACTTTTCAGACAACCAAAAAAAAAAAAAATAGACATAATCTAAAGCATTAAGATGATTTACATAAATGTTATCATACTCATAATACCCTGGTTTCCATAAGATTCACACTCATTTTACCCTGGTTTATACAGGATTAGTTCCATGATTTTAAACCATAGGGAAAAAAGTGACTCTGGAAAAGTGATTTAAACAGCAAGAGGAATTAAAAGTAGGATTCCCCTATAATCCAGCAATTGCACTACTAGGTATTTACCCAAAGAATATAAAAATACTAATTTGAAAGGATACATGCAACCCAATGTTAATAGCTGCATTATCTACAATTACCAAATTATGCAAACCAATGCAAAGAGCCCATGTCCACCGACTGATGAATAGTTAAGAAGAGGTGTCCATAGGCAGATGAATGGATAAAGAAGTGGTATATATATTATATATATATAGCTAGAGAGTGTTATGCTAAGTGAAATAAGTCGGAGAAAGTTAAATACCATATGATTTCATGAATTTGTGGAATTTAAGAAACACAACAAATGAGCAAAGGAGAAAAGAGAAACAGAGAAGCAAACCAAGAATCAGACACTTAATTATAGCGAACAAACTGACAGTTACCAGTGGGGAGGTGGGTGGGGGATGGGTTAAATAAGTGATGGGAATTAAGGAGTACACTTGTGATGAGCACTGGGTGTTTTATGGAAGTGTTGAATCACTAAATTGTACACCTAAAACTAATATTACACTCTATGTTACTTACCTGGAATTTAAACAAAAATTGAAAAAAAAGAAGCTACAAGAAGAGGTTTTTCTTGTGGTTTTTGTTTTGTTTTGTTTTAGTTTCAAGGGTAGAATTTAGTGTTTTATCAGTTGCAAATAACACCCAGTGCTCATTCCATCAAGTGCCCTCCTTAATGCTATTGCCCAGTTATCCCATCCCCCCATCCACCTCCCCTCCAGCAACCCTCCATTTGTTTCCTATAGTTAAAAGTCTCTTACATTTTTCCCCCAACTCTGTTTTCATCTTTTATCCTTCTCTTCCCCTATGTTCATCTGTTTTGTTTCTTAAATTCCACATGTGAGTGAAATCATATGATATTTGACTTTCTTTGACTGACTTATTTCACTTAGCATAATACCCAGTAGTTCTATTCATGTTGTTGCAAATGGAAAGATTTCACTCTTTTTGATGTCTGAGTAATACTGGATTATATATCTAACTATATATCTAACTACCTAACTATATATATAGATATATATATATCCCATTTCTTTACCCATTCATCTCTCTATGGACACCTGGGCTCTTTCCTTATTTTAACTATTATGGACATTGTTGCTATAAACATTGGGGTGCATGTTCCCATTGAATCACTATGTTTGTATCCTTTAGATAAATACCTAATAGTGAAATTGCTGGGTCCTATGGTAGCTCTATTTTTAACTTCTTGAGGAACCTCAGTACTATCTTCAAGAGTGGCTGTGACCAGTTTGCATTCCCAGCAACAGTGTAAGAGAGTTCCCCTTTCTCCACATCCTTGCCAACATCTGTTGTTTCCTGAGTTGTTAAATTTAGCCATTCTGACTGGTGTGAGGTGGTACCTCACTGTAGTTTTGATTTGTGTTTCCCTGATGCTCAGAGATGTTGAGCATTTTTTCATGTGTCTGTTGGATATTTGATGACTTCTTTGGAGAAATGTCTATTCGTGTCTTCTGCCCATTTCTTGACTGGATTATTTTTGTTTTTGGGGTCTTGAGTTGGGTAAGTTTTTATAAATTTTGAATACTGGCCCTTTATCTGATAAGACATTTTCAAATGTCTTCTCCCATTCCCTAGATTGCCTCTTAGTTTTATTGACTGTTTCCCTAGATGTGCAAAATTTTTTTCTAATTTTATTTTATTATGTTATGTTAATCACCATACATTACATCATTAGTTTTTGATGTAGTGTTCCATGATTCATTGTTTGCCTATAATCCTCAGTGCTCCAAGCAGTACATGCCCTCTTTAAGACCCATCACCAGGCTAACCCATCCCCCCACCCCACTCCCCTCTAGAACTCTCAGTTTGTTTCTCAGAGTCCATAGTCTCCATGGTTCGTCTCCCCCTCCAATTTCATCCCCTTCATTTTTCCCTTTCTGCTATTTTTTTTTTTTAGCATATAATGTATTATTTGTTTCAGAGATACAGGTCTGTGATTCAACAGTCTTATACAATTCACAGCGCTCACCATAGCACATACCCTCCCCAATGTCTATTTACATTTTGAGACATTAGGCATCAGTGGCCATAGACTATATTAACCACATTCAGATTTTAATAAAAATGCAGTTTTTGTCAATGTAAGATAATATGGGCAATTGAGTAGTAGAAATAGATTCTTCCTTCTTTTTCCTCTAATGCTGCTGTGTTGATTTTTAACTCAAGGTGTCCCTCTGCTGGAGTATTGGATTATGGAAATACAAATGAATTCTTTGCACAGGCATGTTCAGATTTCTAAAATGAATTATCTAAAATGCTTTTGATGGTTTTTAACAAACCATCCATGCCGTGTCACTGTTGAATTGGCTGAGGAAAAACAACAAATACATACATACATATAAATTATTTAGAAAACTTCTAAGATATATACCCTACTGCAGTCCTTTCTTCCAAGTGCAAATCCAAGCTCCATCCCTGCTTACCTCAAACTCTGTAGATAACGTCTCTTTTACATATAACATGATTGATGTAATCTCCATTACCTACTAATTTTCTTCACACAAATTCCTGTTCTTTATTTCTGCCTACCTCTCTCCTATTCCTATTCATATATCCTTCATTCAAAAGGAATTTCACTTGGTCAGTTTTCTTTTTTTTTTTCCTGGAATTTTCACATTAAAATTCACATTTTTTTTTCCTGGAACTTTTTATATTCCATCAATTTTTATGGTGATAAAATACAGATAAAGTAACATTTACCAATTTAACCATTTTTAAGTGTACAATTCAGTAGCATTAAGGATATTCACATTATTGTGTAACTATCACTACTATCCATCTTTAGACTCTTTCATCTTTCAAAATTGAAACTCTGTACTCATTAAACAATGACTCCCCATTACCCCCTGCCTCCAGTTCCTGGTGACTATGATTCTACTTTCTTTTTTTTTTTTTTAAGATTTTATTTATTTATTTGACAGAGAGAGACACAGCGAGAGAGGGAACACAGCAGGGGGAGTGGGAGAGGGAGAAGGAGGCTCCCCGCAGAGCAGGGAGCCCGATGCGGGGCTCGATCCCAGGACCCTGGGACCATGACCTGAGCCGAAGGCAGACGCTTAACAACTGAGCCACCCAGGCACCCCTATGATTCTACTTTCTATCTCTATGAATATGGCTGCCATAAGTATCTTATATAAGTGGAATTGTGTAATATTTGTCCTTTTGTGTCTGGCTTATTTCACTTAGCATAAAGTTTTCAAAGTTCACCCATGTAACATATATCAGAAATTCATTTTATTTTAAGTTTGAATAATATTTCATTATATGTATATATCACATTTTGATTATCAGTGCATTCATTGATGGATATTTGTATTATTTCCACTCTTTGGCTTTTGTGAATAATGCTGCTATGAATATAGGTGTAAAATACCTGCTTAAGTCCCTACTTTCAATTACTTTGGGTATATATCTGAAGTGGAATTTGTGGATCATACTGTAATTCTATTTTTTTTTTTTTGAGAAACCAACATACTGTCTTCCACAGTGGCTGCACAATTGCACATTCCTACCACTAATGCACTAGTGTTTCAATTTCTATGCATCCATGCTAAAACATTTTTAATCATAGCAATCCTAAAAGGTGTTAAGTGATATCTCATTACAGAATTGATTTCATTTCTTAATGATAACTCACATTGAAAATATTTTAAGGTACTTATTGAATATTTGCATGTCTTCTTTGGAGAAATGTCTATTTAAGTCCTTTGCTCATTTTTCAGTTGAGTTGTGTGAGGTTTTTTTGTTGTTGTTGCTGTTGTTGTTGTTATTGAGTTGTGAGAGATCTTTATATATTCTATAAATCAATTCTTTATCAGATAGATGATTTACAAACAATTTTTCCTATTCTGTGAGTTGTTTTTTAACTGTTGTGATAGTGTCCTCTGATGCAAAAAAGTTTTACATTTTGATGAAGTCCATTTTATTTATTTTCTTTTTGATGAATGTTCTTTTGGTGTCCTATCTAAGAAATCCTCACCAAACTTAATGTCATGAAGATGTTCCTCTTCTCTTCTTATATATTTTATAATTTTGAATATTTTACACTTTTAGCTCATATATTTAGGTCATTTAAGTTAATTTTTGTATGGTGCAAGATAAAGATACAACTTCATTGTTTTACGTATAGATATCTAGTTTCCTCAGCACTATTGATGAAAAGACTGTCCTTTCCACATTCAATAAACTTAGCACTCTTGCCAAACATCATTTGAGAATACATACAAGAGTTGATTTCTGGGCTTTCTATTCTATCCCATTTGTCTTTCTATATATTTTGTGCCAGTGCCACTATCTTTTGATTACCATAGCTATGTAGTAAGTTTCACAGAAGTGTGAATTCTCTAACTTTGTTCTTCTTTTTCAGGTTACCTTTGGCTATTTCAGATCTCTTGATATTACAAATCAATTTTAGGATAGGCTCTTACATTTCTGCAAAAATGTCTTTGGGATTTGGTAATAATTGTACTAAATCTCTAGATCACTTTGGATAGCATTGTCATCTTACCAATATTAGGTCTTCCAATCCATAAACATGGATGTCTTTCTGTATACTTATGTCTTGTTGAATTTCTTTCAGCAATGTTTGTGGTTTTCAGTGTATAAGTCTTTCACCTTCCTGGTTTTATTTATTCATAAGTATTTTATTTTTGATATTATTGTAAGTAAAATTATTTTATTAACTTCCTTTTCAAATTGTTCATTGTTAGTGTATGGAAACAATCGATTTTTGTAAGTTGGTTTGGTTCTCTGCAACTTTGCTGAATTTGTTTATTAGTTCTAATAAACTAATAATAAAATAAATGATCAGTGACTTTGTGGAGTACTTGGGGTTTTCTACATTAAAAATGATGTCATCTGTAAAGAGATAATTTTGCTTCTTCCTTTCCAATTACAATATATTTTATTTCTTTCTCTTGCCTAATAGCTCTGGTTAGGATTCCAGTACTATGATAAATAGAGTTGGAATAATGGACATCTTATATGGTTCCTGGTCTTTAAGAAAAAGCTTTCAGTTTTTGATTTATTATGATGTTAGCTGTGGGCTTTCCATATACAACTTTTATTATGTTGTGATAACTTCCCTTTATTCCTAGTTTTTTGAGTGTCTTTATCATGAAAGGATGTTGAATATTGTAAAATGGTTTTCCTGCATCAGTTGAGATAATCACATGATTTTTGCCCTTCATTCCATTAGTGTGTAATATTACTCTCAGTGATTTTCATATGTGTGCCATCCATGCATTCCAGGAATAAATTTCATTTGACCATGGTGTATAGTCCTTTTAATGTGCTGCAGAATTGCTTTGCTAGTATTTTATTGATGACTTTTGCATTAATATTCATCAAGGATATTGATCTGTAGTTTCTTCTAATATATTTATCTGGATTTGTTATCAAGTTAATACTAGTTTCATAAAATGAGTAAGAAATTGTTCCCTCCACTTAAAATTTTTGAAAGAATGTGAGGGCTGGCATTAATTCTTCTTTAAGTGTTTGGTAGAATTATCCAGTGAAGCCGTTTGGTCCTGAGCTTTTCTTTCCTAGCAGGTTTTTTATCATTGATTCAATTTACAAATTACAGATCTGTTTGTGTGTTTTATTTATTCATAATTTAATCTTGGTAATAGTCTGAGTTGGTTCAGTCTGCTATAACAGTATTATAGACTAGTAGCTTATAAGTAACAGAAATGTGTTTATCACAGTTCTGAAGGTTGGAAGTCCAAGGTCAGTGTACCAGTATAGTCAGGTTCTAGGGAAGACTCTTTTCTGAGTTGCCAACTGCATATTTCTCAACACACCCTCAGATGGCAGAAAAAGAACTCTGTGAGTTCTCCTTTATAAAGTCACTAATTCCAGGGGCGTCTGGGTGGCTTAGTCAGTTAAGCAGCTGCCTTTGGCTCAGGTCATGAACCCGGGGTCCTGGGCTCAAGCCCAGTGTCAGGATCCCTGCTAAGCAGTGTCCGCTTCTCCCTCCCTCTCTGCTCCCCCCCTAGCTTGTGCTCTATCTCTCTCAAATAAATAAATAAAATATTAAAAAAATTAAAGTCACTAATTCCATTCATGAAGGCTCCACCCTCATGACCTAATCACCTCCTGATTACCTCATCTCCTAATACCATCACACTGGGGGTTAGGATTTCAACATATGAATTTGTGGAAAAACATTTAGTTAATAGCATTCCACCCATGACCTTCAAAAATTCACAGTCTCTGTGCATGTAAAATACATTAATTCTATTCTGACAGCTCCAAAATCTTAACTCATTCCAGCATAAACTCCCAAGTCTATGTCCAAAGTCTCACCTAAATATCATCAAAGTCAGATACAGTAAGAGAGTAATTCATCCTGAGAAAAAATGCTCTCCAACTGTGTGCCTGTGAAATCAGGTAAGTTATATGCCTCCAAAATACGATGATGGGACAAGCATAGTTTAGACATTCCCATTACAAAATAAAAGAAATATAGGGAATAAAGGAGTGACAGGTGACAAATCCCAAACCTAACAGGGAAAATTTCATTAGAATTAAGGACTCAAGAATAATCTTCTTTGGCTTGATGCTCTACCATCTGGACCCTGTGGGGTGGCAAAACATCACCCCCACTGCTCAGTGAAGCAGTCCCACAATGGCTGTCTGCATGGACCTGCCCCTACCATGGTTGTCTGCTGGGGTTCCACAGATCACCTGGATTGGGGTCATGCTCCTGTTTTTCCGCCAAGTGACCTCACCCCTCACAGGCTCACTGGCCACAGACCACCCTGCGATTGTCTGTGAGGGCCTCACCACTGAGACACTGGGATGGGGGCATGCTGAGCCATCTGACCCAGAGAGACAGCCCATACCCCTTGAAATTGGTCTGCTCCAAGGGCTTTTGCACCCTAGGCTTTTTGTGGGAGTGGCAGCCCTGATGACTTCTGAGTTGCTTTATGGGGTCATTTCTCCATTGCCTTAAACCACAGTGCCTGGTTTCTCTTGAGATGCCTGATCCATACTAATCTCCTTATCAAATTATTCTTTAGCCAAACCCTTATTGCTCTAAAGTTTTGCAATATGGGTAGGCTGAGAATTTTCCAAATATTTAATATCTCCTTATTTTTTGCTTAACATGTCTTTCTTTAGGTCATTTTTGTCTTCTTGCTTTGGAGTTTAAAGAGTCAGAAGGTGCCAAGCTACCCCATTATACATTCCATATAAGTTGCTTAATTTATCATGCCATTCTGGTTATATTTATTTTATTTCTTTATTTTTATTTGAGCATACTGACACAAATGTGCTAAATTTGTGACACAGTGTGACACACAGTGCCAAATTCATTTCAGGTGTACAATATACTGATTAAACTTCTCTATATGTTATTCTATGTTAACCACAGATGTAGCTACCATCTCCCACTGTACAATATGGTCAATAGTATTGACCATATTTCATATGCTATACCTTTTTTAAATTTTATTAAAAAATAATTCTAGTATAGTTAACATGCAGTGTTATAGTAGTTTCAGGTTTACAATATACTAATTTAGCAATACTATATATTACTCAGTGCTTATCAAGATAAGTGTACTCTTAATCTCCTTCACCTATTTCACCCATTCCCCCAAACACCTCAGTTTATTCTCTATAATTAAGAGTCTGTTTTCTGGTTTGACTCTTTTTTTTAATCTTTTTTATTTGTCTTGTTTCTTAAATTTCACATACGAGTGAAACTATATGATATTTGTCTTTCTCTCACAGACTTATTTTCCTTACCATTATACTCTTTAGCTCCATCCATGCTGTTTGTTTCAAATGGCAAGAATTCATTCTTTTTATGGCTGAATAATATTCCATTATATATACCATATTGTCCTTATCCATTCATCTATTGATGGGCTGCTTCTATAATTTGGGCATTGTAAAGAAACTTGCAACAAACATATGGCTGCATGTATCCCTTTGAATGAGTGTTTTTGTATTTTTTGGGTAAAAACCCAGCAATGTGATTACTGGATCATAGGGTACTTCTATTTTTAACTTTATGAGGAAACTCCATATTGTTTTCCACAGCGCTGCAACAGTTTGCATTACCACCAACAGTGCAAGAGCATTCCTTTTTCTCCATATCCTCATCAACAAAGGTTATTCTTTGTGTTTTTTATTTTAGCCATTCTTACAGATGTGAGGTAATATCTCATTGTGGTTTTGATTTGCATTTCCCTGATGATGAATAATTTTGAGCATCTTTACATGTGTCTGTTGGCCATCTGGAACTCTTCTTTTGAGAAATGTCTCTTCATGCCTTCTGCCCATTTTGTAATTGGATTATTTTCTTTTTTGGTGTTGGGCTGTATAAGTTCATTATATCTTTCAGATATAAACCCTTCATTGGATATGTCATTTGAAAGTATCTTCTCCCACTCAGTAGGTTGCCTTTTAGTTTTGTTGATTGTTTCCTTTTCTGGGCAGAAACTTTATATTTTGATGTAGTCCCAATAGTTTATTTTTTGCTTTTGTTTCCCTTGCTTCAGGAGACCTAGCTAAAAAGAGTTGCTAAGGCTGTTGTCACAGAAGTTACTGCCTGTGCTCTCACATTCAAGTCTTTAATCCATTTTTAATTCATTTTTGTGCATGGTGTAAGAAAGTGGTCCAGTTTCATTCTTTTGCATGTTGCTGTCCAGTTTTCCCAATACCATTTGTTGAAAAGACTGTCTTTTTTTCCACTGGACATTCTTTCCTGCTTTGTCGAAGATTAACTGACCATATAATTGTGGGTTTATTTCTGGGCTTTCTATTCTGTTCCACTGATATATATGTCTACTTTTGTGCTAGTATCATACTGTTTTGATTATTACAGCTTTGTAATATAACTTGAAGTCCAGAATTGTGAATTGTGATGCCTCCAGGTTTGCTTTTCTTTTTAAAGATTGTTTCAGCTATTGGAGGTCTTTTGGGGGTTCCATACTAATTTTAGGACAGTTTATTCCAGTTCTTTGAAAAATGCTGTTGGTATTTTGATAAGGACTGTCTTAAAGGTGTAGATTGCTTTGTGTAGTATAGACATTTTAATAATATTTGTTCTTCCAATCCATGAGCATGGCATGTCTTTCCATTTCTTTGTGTCATCTTCAATTTCTTTCATCAGTGTTTTATAGTTTTCAGAGTACAGTTCTTTCATCTTTTTGGTTAGGTTTATTCCTAGGTATCTTATTCTTTTTGGTGCAGTTGTAAATGGGATTGCGTTCTTATTTTCTCTTTCTGCTACTTCATTACTGGCGTGTAAAAATGAAAAATATTTCTTGGGCACCTTGGTGGCTCAGTCATTAAGCATCTGCCTTCAGTTCAGGTCATGATTCTAGGGTCCTGGGATCGAGCCCTGCATTGGGCTCCCTGCTCAGCGGGAAGCCTTCTTCTCCCTCTGCCTGCTTGTGTTCCTCCTCTTGCTATCTCTCTCTCTGCCAAATAAATAAATAAAATCTTTTTAAAAATGCAAAAAAATTCTGCACATTAACTTTGTATCCTGTGACTTTACTGAATTCATTTATCAATTCTGGCATTTTTTGGTGTAGTCTTTAGCGCTTTCTGTATAGAATATCAACTCACCTGCAAAAAAGGAAAAGTTTTACTTGTTCCTTACCAATTTGGATAAACTTTATTCATTTTTCTTTTCTGACTGCTGTGGCTAGGTCTTCCAGTACTATGTTGAATGAAAGTGGTGAGCGGGGCCATGCCTGTCTTGTCCCTGACAGGAAAAGCTCTCATTTTTTTCCCCATTGAGTATGATGTTAACTGTGTGTTTTTCATATATGGCCTTTATTGTTTTGAAGTATGTTCCCTCTAAGCCTACTTTGTTGAGGGTTTCTTTGCTGAGTGGATGTTGTTCTTTGTCAACCGCATTTTCTGCATCTATTGTAGTGATCATATGGTTTTTATCCTTTCTCTGAGTGATATGATGTATCACATTGTTTGATTTGTGAATATTGAACCATGCATGCATTCTGGGAAAATATCCTACATGATCATGGTGAATGATTTTTTAAATTTATTGTTGGATTTGGTTTGTTAACATTTTGTTGAGAAATTTTACATGTATGTTTATCAGAGATACTGGCCTGTAGTTCTCTTTTTTTTTGTAATGTCTTTATTTGGATTTTATATCAGGCTTATGCCAGCCTTATAGAATAAATTAGTAAACTTTCCTACTTTTTCTCTTTTTTGGAATAGCTTGAGAAAAACTGGTATTAAATTTTCTATAAATGTTTGATATAATTCTCCTGTGAAGCAGTCTGGTCCTGGACATTTGTGTGTTGGGAGTTTGTTTATTACTGATTCAATTTCATTGCTGGTAATCTGTCTGTTCAAATTTTCTATTCCTTTTTTTAAAAGATTTTATTTATTTATTTGACAGAGAGAGACACAGCGAGAGAGGGAACACAAGCAGGGAGAGTGGGAGAGGGAGAAGCAGGCTTCCCACAGAGCAGGGAGCCTGATGTGGGGCTCGATCCCAGGACCCTGGGATCATGACCTGAGCCGAAGGCAGATGCTTAACGACTGAGCCACCCAGGCGCCCTCTATTCCTTTTTGATTCAGTTTTGGGAGGTTATATGTTTCCAGGAATTTATCCATTTCTCTTAGGTTGTCTAATTTGATGACATATAATTTTTCATAACATTATCTTGCAATTGCTTGTATTTATGTGATGTTGGTTGTTATTTCTCCTCTTTAATTTCTGATTTTCTTTGAGTCCTCTCTCTCTCACTTTGTGTGTGTTTGTGTGTTAGGGTAAATCTGGCTAAAGGTTTATCAATTTTGACGACCTTTGCAAAGAACTGTCTCCTTGTTTCATTGATCTGGTCTACTATATTTTTTAGTTTCTATTTCATTTATTTCTTCTCTAGTCTTTATTATTCCCTTCCTTCTGGTTTGGGGTTTTGTTTGTTATTCTTTTTCTAGGTCTTTTAAGTATAAGATTAGGATATTTGAGATTTTTCTTGGTTCTTGAAGTAGGCCTGAATTGTTATAAACTTCCCTCTTAGAACAGCTTTTCCTGCATCCCACAGGTTTTTGACCGTTGTGTGTATGTGTGTGTTTTGTTTTGTTTTTTTTTCATTTGTCTTCATGTGTTTTTTGATTTCCTCTTTGGTTTTTTGGTTGACCCATTTTTTATTTAGCAGCACATTATTTAACCTCTATGTATTTGTGATCTTTCCAGATTTTTATTATCATTGGTTTATAGTTTCATAGCATGATGGTCAGAAAAGATGCAAGGTATCACTTAGTTATTTGTGAATTTGCTGAGGCTTGTTTTGTGGCCTAATATGTGATCTATTCTGGAGAATGTTCCATATGAAGTTGAAAAGAATGTGTATTCTGCTGTTTTAGGATGGAATATTCTGAATATATCTGTTCAATCCATCTGATCCAATGTGTCATTCAAGCCAATTTTTCCAAGTTAATTTTCTGTTTGGATGTTCTGTCCATTGATGTAAGTGGGGTGTCACAGTCCCATACTATTATTGTATTATTATTAATTATTTCCTTTATGTTTGTTATTAACTGCTGTCATGTAGTTAGGTTCTTCCATGTTGGGTACATAAATATTTGCAATTTTTCTATCTTCTTGTTGAATTGTCCCCTTTATTATTATGTAGTGTCCTTGTTTGCCTCTTTTTACAGTCTTGGTTGTAAAGTCTATTTTATCCTATTGTATTGCTACCTTGGTTTTCTTTTCACACCCATTTGCATGATAAAATTTTCTCCATCCTCTCACTTTCAATCTACAGGTGTCTTTAGGTCTGAAATGAGTCTCTTATAGACAGCACATAGATGGGTCATGCTTTCTTTCTTTTTTTTTTTAAAGATTTTATTTATTTATTCATTAGAGACAGAGAGAGAGAGGCAGAGGGAGAAGCAGGCTCCCCGCCTAGCAGGGAGCCCGATGCGGGACTCGATCCCAGGACCCTGGGATCATGACCTGAGCCGAAGGCAGACGCTTAACCATCTGAGCCACCCAGGCGCCCTGGGTCATGCTTTCTTATCCATTCTCTCTTCCTATGTCTTTTTATTGGAACATTTAGTCCACTTACAATCAAAGTAATTATTGGTTTGGATATATTTATTGCCATTTTGTTAATTCTTTTATGGTTGTCTTTGAAGTTCTTCTCTGTTCCTTTCTTTTTTGGTCCCTTCTCTTAGTATTATTTGGCTATTTTTAGTGACATACTTGGATTTCTTTCCTTTATTCTTTGCATATACATTGTTGGTTTTTGATTTGTGATTACCATTGTGTTTGTATATAACATTTTCTGCATAGAGCAGTCTATATTAAGTTGATGGCCATTTATGTTTGAACCTATTCTTTACTCTTTTCCGCCCATGTTTTGGGTATATGGCATACTTTACATTATTATTTTGTGATTTCTTTGACTGGTTTTTAACAGATATACTTATTTTTACTGTTTTTCTCCTTCCTACTCTCCTTATTCTTTCTTAATGTCTTTCCTGTGCACTTAAAGAGTCCCTTTTAACATTTGTTGTAGGGCTATTATAGTGATCATTAATTCCTTTAGTTTTTTTTTTATTTTTGTCTGGAAAACTGTTTTTCTATCATTTTATTATGCATGATAGCCTTGCTGTATAGAATATTTTTTACTGTAGATCTTTTCTTTTCAGCACTTTGAATATATCATGCCACTCTCTTCTGCCCTGCAAAGCTTCTGCTGAAAAAATCCTCTGATAACCTAATGGGGTTTACTTTGTATATGATTGCTTTCTATTCTCTTGTGGTTTTTGAAATTCTCTCTATTACTACTTTTGGCCATTTTAATTATTATGTGTCTTAGTGCGGACCTCTTTGGATGGATTTCAGTGGGGGGGTCTCTCTGCCTCCAAATATGGACATCTGTTTCTTTTCTCATATTCAGGAAGTTTTCACATATTATTTCTTCAAATAAATTTTCTCACCCTTTTTCTCTCTTCTTCTGTAATCCCCATAATGTGAATAGTATTATGCTTGATGTTGTTACTGTGTTACCTATGTCTATTCTCATTTTGCATATATATATATATTTTTCTCTCACTTGCTCAAATGGAACTTTCTATTATGTTCCATTGATCTATGTGTCTGTTTTTGTGCCAGTAACATATTATCTTGGTCACTACAGCTTTGTAATAGAGATTGAAGTCCAGAACGGTGATAACTCCAGCTTTGCTTCTCTTCTTCAAGATTACTTTGGCTATTCAGGATCTTTTGTGTTTCCAAACAAATCTTAGGATTGTTTGTATAGCTCTGTGAGAAATACTGGTGGTATTTTGATAAGGATTGCATTTAATGTATAGATTGCTTTGGGTAGTAGATACATTTTTAGATTATTTGTTTATTTTTCCAATCCATGGGCATAGAATGTTTTTCCATTGCTTTGTGTCATCTTCAATTTCTTTCATAAGTGTTCTCTTGTTTTCAGAGTACAAATCCTTTACCTCTTTGGTTAGGTTTACTCCTAGGTATCTTATGGTTTTTGGTACAATCCCTTTTTGCTACTTCATTACTGGTGTATAGAAATGCAACAAATTTTTGTACATTGGTTTTTTATCCTGCAACTTTACTGAATTTGTGTATCAGTTCTAGCAATTTTTCTGGTGTAGTCTTTCATGTTTTTTACATAGAATATCATGTCATCTGCAGTAGTGAAAGTTTGGCTTCTTTGCAAATTTGGATGATTTTTATTTATTTTTGTTGTCTGCTTGTTCAGGCTCAATGTCCAGTATTATGTTAAATAATGGTTGAGAGTGGACATCCCTGTTTTGTTGCTGTCCCTAGAGGAAAAGCTCTGTTTTTCCCCATTGAGGATTATATTAGCTGTGGGTCTTTGATATATGGTCTTTATAGATCTAGCCCTATTTGTTGAGGGTTTTTATCAATAATAGATTCTGTATTTTGTCATATGCTCTCTCTGCATCTATTGAGAGGATCATATGGTTCTTATCTTCCCTTTTATTAATGTGGTGTATTACGTGGATTGATTTGTGAATATTGAACCACACTTTCAGTCCAAGAATAAATCCCACTTGATTGTGGTGAATGATTCTTTTAATCTACTGTTGGATTTGATTTGCTAGTATTTTATTGAGAATATTTGCATCCACGTTCATCATGGATATTGGCCTATAGTTCTCTTTTTTAGTGGGGTCTTTGTCTGGTTTTAGAATCAAGACAATGCTGTCCTCAGAGTGAGTTTGGAAGTTTTCCTTCCATTTTTATTTTTTGGAATAGTTTGAGAAGAATAAGTGCTAACTCTTCCTTAAATGTTTAGCAGAATTCCACTGGGAAGCCATCTGTCCCTGGACTTTTGTTTGTTGAGAGATTTGTGATTACTGATTCAATTTCTTTTCTGGTTATTGGTCTGTTCAATTTTTCTATTTGTTCCTGTTTCACCTTTGGTAGTTTGTATGTTTCTAAGAATTTGTCCATTTCTTCCAGATTGCCCTGTTTGTTGGCATTTCAGTTTTCATAATATTCTCTTATATTTATTCTCTTGTTATTTCTGTGGTTTTGGTTGTGATCTTTCATCTCTCATCTGTAATTTTATTTATTTGGGTCCTTTCTCTTTTCTTTTTGATAAGTCTGGCCAGGGGTTTATCAATTTTATTAATTCTTTGAAAGAACCAGCTACAGGTTTCATTGATTTCTTCTACTGTGTTTTTCTCTTTAAATATTTATTTATTTATTTATTTATTTATTTATTTATTTATTTAAGAGAGAGTGAGAGATAGAGAGAGAGAGAATGAACAGGGGGGAAGGGCGAGGGAGAAGGAGAAGCAGATTACCCACTGAGCAGGGAGCCCAATGCAAGACTCAATCCCAGGACTCTGGGATCATGACCTGAGCTGAAGGCAGTCGCTTAACTGAGCCACCCAGGCACCTGTACTGTGTTTTTGTTTGTTTGTTTGTTTCTGTATCATTTATTTTTGCTATAATCTTTATTTTCCTCTTTTTGTTAGTTTTAAGCTTCATTTATTGTTTTTCTATCTTCTTTAGGTATAAGTTTAGGTTTTATATTTGAGATTTTTCTTCTTGAGTTAGTCCTGCCTGTTGAGCTATGTAATTCCCTCTTTGTACCACTTTTGTTGCATCCCATATATTTTGTATTGTTGTTTCCATTTTCATTTGTTTCCATGTATTTGTTAATATCCTTTTTAATTTCCTGGTTAACCAATCCATTCTATAGAAGGATGTTCTTTTAACCTCCATGTATTTGTTGCCATTCCCCATTTTTTCTTGTGGTTCACTTCAAGTTTCATGGCATTGTGGACAGAAAATATGCATGGTATAATCTCAATCTTTTTTATTCTTGTTGAGGCCTGATTTGTGACCCGCTGGAGAATGTCGATATGAAGGCAAAAAGACTGTATTCTGCTGCTTTGGGATGAAATGTACTGAATATATCTGTTAAGTCCATCTGGTCCAGTGTGTCATTCAAGGCCATTGTGTTTGCTGATTTTCTGCTTAAATGATCTGTCCATTGCTATAAATGGGATGTTAAAGTCCCCTACTATTGTATTGTTATCAATGATTTACTTTATGATTAATTGATTTATATATTTGGGTGCTCCCAAGTTGGGAGCAGAAATATTTACAGTTTTAGGTCATGTTGTTTTGGATAGACCCCCTTATTATGATATAGTGCCAGTCTTCATCTCTTGTTATAGTCTTAGGTTTAAAATCTAGTTTCTGTCATATAAGTATGGCTATTTGGCTTTCTTTTGACATCCATTAGCATGACAAATTGCTCTCTGTTACCTTATTTTCAATGTGCATGTATTTTTAGGTCTAAAATGAGTCTCTTGTAGGGGCGCCTGGGTGGCTCAGTCATTAAGCGTCTGCCTTCGGCTCAGGTCATGATCCCAGGGTCCTGGAATCGAGCCCCGCATCAGGCTCCCTGTTCATTGGGGAGTCTTCTTCTCCCTCTGTCCCTTCCCCTGCTTGTGTTCCCTCTCTCACTGTGTCTCTCTCTGTCAAATAAATAAAATCTTAAAAAAATAAATAAAAATAAAATTTATAAAAATAAATAAATAAAATGAGTCTCTTGTAGGAAGCATATAAATGGGTCTTGTTTTTTAATCCATTCTGACACCTGTGTTTTAATTGGAGGGAGCATTTAGTCCATTTACATTCAGATTGATTATTGATAGATACAAATTTAGTACCACTGTATTACCTGTTAAATCATTGTTTTTGGAGATTTTCTCTGTTCTATTTTAGTCCTTGTTACTTTTTTTTAAATTTTTATTATGTTATGTTAATCACCGTACATTACACCATTAGTTTTTGATATAGTGTTCCATTATTCATTGTTTGCATATAATACCCAGTATCCCATTCAGTACATGCCCTTTTTAATACTCATCACCAGGCTAACCCATCCCCCCACCCCTCTCCTCTAGAACCCTCAGTTTGTTTCTCAGAGTGTAGTCTCTCATGGTTCATCTCCCCCTCCAATCTCCACCCCTTCATTTTTCCCTTCCTGCTATCATTTTTTTTAACATATAATGTATTATTTGTTTCAGAGGCACAGGTCTGTGATTCAACAGTCTTACATAATTCACAGCACTCACCATAGCACATACCCACCCCAATGTCTATCACCCAGCCACCCCAACCATCCCACCCCCCCACCACACCAGCAACCCTTAGTTTGTTTCCTGAGATTAAGAATGCCTCATATCAGTGAGATCATATGATACATATCTTTCTCTGATTGACTTATTTCACTCAGCGTAATACCCTTCAGTTCCAACCACGTCATTGCAAATGGCAAGATTTCATTCCTTTTGATGGCTGCATAATACTCCATTGTATATATACACACCACATCTTCTTTATCCATTCATCTGTTGATGGACATCTTGGCTCTTTACATAGTTTAAATATTGTGGACATTGCTGTTATAATCATTGGGGTGCATGTACCCCTTCGGATCCCTACATTTGTATCTTTGGGGTAAATACCCAGTAGTGCAATTGCTGG
>NC_138385.1:45939836-45968398 GCF_054177405.1 Leptonychotes weddellii
ATCGAGTCCCGCATCGGGCTCCCTGCTCGGCAGGGAGTCTGCTTCTCCCTCTGACCCTCCTCCCTCTCATGCTCTCTGTCTCTCATTCTCTCTGTCTCAAATAAATAAATAAAATCTTTAAAAAAATAAAAAATAAATAAATAAATAAATAAAAATAAATAAATAAATAAATAAAAAAGAAGTGGTATATATATACAATGGAATATTATGCAGCCATCAAAAGGAATGAGATCTTGCCATATGCAACGACGTGGATGGAACTGGAGGGTGTTATGCTGAGCGAAATAAGTCAGTCAGAGAAAGACATGCATCATATGACATCACTGATATGAGGAATTATTAATCTCAGGATACAAACTGAGGTTTGCTGGAATGGTGGGGAGTGGGAGGGATGGTGTGGCTGGGTGATAGACATTGGGGAGGGTATGTGCTATGGTGAATGCTGTGAATTGTGCAAGACTGTTGAATCACAGATCTGTACCTCTGAAACAAATAATACATTATATGTTAAAAAAAAGAAGAAGAAGAAGATAGCAGGAGGGGAAGAATGAAGGGGGGTAAATCAGAGGGGGAGACGAACCATGAGAGATGATCGACTCTGAAAAACAAGCTGAGGATTCTAGAGGGGAGGGGGTGGGAGGATGTGTTAGCCTGGTGATGGGTATTAAAGAGGGCATGTTCTACATGGAGCACTGGGTATTATACACAAACAATGAATCATGGAACGCTACATCAAAAACTAATGATGTAATGTATGGTGATTAACGTAACAATAAAAAATTTTAAAAAAAGAATCGGGGCACCTGGGTGGCTCAGTTGGTTGAGCGACTGCCTTTGGCTCAGGTCATGATCCTGGAGTCCCGGGATCGAGTCCTGTATCGGGCTTCCTGCTCAGCAGGGAGTCTGCTTCTCCCTCTGACCCTCCTCCCTCTCATATGCTCTCTCTCTCTCATTCTCGCTCTCTCAAATAAATAAATAAAATCTTAAAAAAATAAAAATAAAATAAAAAAAGAATCTAAATCAGGAGATGATCCTTTGTATAAAAAAATAGAAAATGCACAGATGGCATTCTCATTTTGTGAATCTTCCAATTCTACAAATGTATAATCACTAAAAATATGATAAAATACATGAAAATACTTTGAACTTACCTGGAATTCCTCCAAGTTCTTTGCCTTTCCTTTGGGGTCTGCTTCAGATTCAGCATTAAATGATGTTTTATAAAGTTTTCTATTAACAGTTGTGCTTTCATAAATATAATTATTTACTAGTGTGCCTTCAGCATCAATTTGAATTTTAAAGATAAGGTAATGGTATTATAATAAAATATTCATCTGATATTATCAATCTATTATATCCAGTGAATAAATTGCATATTTTCAAATTTGTGGTAAACCTTAAAAAATTCCCTCTTAAATTCCAGTCATGCATTCTATACCTAGTAAATATCTCAAATTATCCTGTCATGTTCTGAAAAAAAGTGATTCAGTTCTTTAAAATATTTTCCTTTTCCATTTTATTTGAAAGATCAAGGCATAGAAATCATTTTATTAAAAATAAATAAATAAATAAGTAACATAGGAAAAACTCATTTATTTTCAGAAAGATTTTTCCATCAATAAAATATCCTTTTTAAATAAAGCAAATTTAATATTATAAAATTCTCTCTCAAATATCCAATTATAGCCCTTCAAAACAAGAACAAATAAAACACACAACAAATTGTACCTTGACAGGTATTTTCCAGTGGTGAATAAACTAGCTAAATTAGACAGTACACTAAAATTAGTTCACCTTTCCACACTAAATCCATGTCAGGGGTTAAAAAAAATGAATCATTTTGTGTGATATAATTCTTATATTCATAGTCTCCCTGCTGAATATTTAAGGGTCCTAAACAACTTGCATTTCTGAAACTTCAATCTAACCAGATTTTACCCTCAATGAGACGTATACCAAGTTGTTCATAATGTCAACATTCTTAATGGCAACTGCCATGGCATAGCCCCAGCAATATCTTTCATCTCAACAAATAGCCTGCACTACTGTCAATAACTTCCACTGTCACTCCCAGAATGTTCAGGGATTGCATGTCCTCAGAAATTTTGGTAACTTCAAAAGCCCTCTAGGGATTGATTTTAGTTTTGCACAATTTTAATCAGGTTTATTGCCTTGAGCCTTCAAGAATATTTAGGAAACAAAAGAGTGTGATACTTCCCACTATAAAACACAACACTGCATCTCATTTCTTGCTGTAGTTTGCAGCATATATTTCTCTGAATCTCTTTCTCTAGCGACACAAGATAATTTTTCACCTTTCCCACATCTTATGGGTACCTCCTAGTATGGGTCAGGTTAGTAGTGTATAGCTCTTTCAATTTCTCCCAGTAGTGCCTGATTTGGAGATCTTGGAGATTCAGGAGAGCTTCCCTTCTTTGTCATACATATTACTTATCCTTCCTGCTTAGATACGAAGTCACTTATATAGGAACAACCCTGCATTTCTATCCATCCTAAAATTTTCAAATAGTAACCCTATTACCTTAGCTATAACATCTCTTGGAAAATTGGGTGGATCTTCTACAGAGACATAAATAATATGGCCCACATGACTGACCTTTCTTTGAGGCAAAAGGGCATAAAACATGAGATAATCTGTAGAAAAGGGGAAAAATAATTTGCTTGAGATGTAAAATCTTATTTGCTTCTATATCCCTAATATCCGTAACACAACACTTTATGACTAACTGGCTCTTGAAATGGCTACTGAAAACAGCCTCCAAAGAGAGGATGATGACCATTCTAAGAATGTCCTCCCAATTGCTCTAGTTTAAATGAAAAAGGGAGAACATTTGAGTGGGATCCATTGATTTATTACTTCTCCAGTTGTTAGAAAATATTATTTGAACAGAGAATAAAAACTAGAAAATCACAAAGGGAGAACATGGCTCTTCAGAAATAAAGACAGCCTAGATAGAGCTTAGGTGGAACTCAGAAGTAAGTCCTGGAAAAGAGATATATGATCAAGGTGAGATAAAAAGAAACCATGTGAAAGGTCAAATGGTTATAAAGAATTAAGTTTTTATTTGTTATTAACTTATTTAAATTCAATTAGTTAACATACAGTGTACCATTCGTTTCAGATGTAGAGTTCGGTAATTCATCAGTTGCATATAACACCCTGTGCTCATTATATCACATGCCCTCCTTAATGCCCATCACCCAGTTACCCATCTCCCCAGCCACCTCCCCTCCAGCAACCCTGTTTGTTTCCTATAGTTAAGAGTCTTTTATGTTTTTTCTCCCTCTCTGATTTCATCTTATTTTATTTTTCCATCTTGGTGGGAATTTTGGTATCCATGTTCATTAGGGATATTGGTCTGAAATTCTCCTTATTGGTGGGGTCTTTGCCTGGTTTTGGGGTCAAGGTAATGCTGGCCTCATAAAAAGAGTTTGGAAGTTTTCTTTCCACTTCTGCTTTTTGAATCAGCTTCAGAAGAATAGGTATTAATTCTTTAAATGTTTGGTAGAATTCCTCTGGGAAGCCATCTGGTCCAGGACTCTTGTTTGTTGAGAGATTTTTGGTTACTGCTTCAGTTTCCTTGCTGGTTATGAGTCCGTTAAGGTTTTCTATTTCTTCCTGTTTCAATTTTGGTAGTTTTGTGTCTCTAAGAATGCATCCATTTGTTCCAGATTGCCTAATTTGTTGGCATATTGTTGCTCATAGTATGTTCTTGTAATTGTTTGTATTTCCTTGGTGTTGGTTGTGAGCTCTCCCCTTTCATTCATGATTTTATTTATTTGGGTCCTTTCTCTTTGCTTTTTGTTAAGTCTGGCCAGGGGTTTATCAATCTTATTAATTCTTTCAAAGAACCAGCTCCTAGGTTCATTCATCTGTTCTACTGTTAATTTATTTTCTATTTCATTGATTTCTGCTTTGATCTTTATTATTTCTCTTCTCCTGCTTGGTTTAGGCTTTATTTGCTGTTCTTTCTCAGGCTCCTTTAGGTGTAATATTAGGTTGTGTATTTGAGACCTTTCTTGTTTCTTGACAAAGGCTTGTATTGATGTATACTTCCCCTTTAGGACTGCCTTTACTGTATCTAAAAGGTTTTGAAGAGTTGTGTTTTCATTTTCATTAATTTTTAAAATTCTTAATTACCTGGTTGACCCATTCATTCTTTAGTAGGATCCTTTTTAGCTTCCATGTATTTGAATTCCTTCCAAATTTTCTCTTGTGATTGAGTTCAAGTTTCAAAGCATTCTGTCTGAAAATATGCAGGGGAAGATCCCAACCTTTTCTTAACAGTTGAGGTCTGATTTGTGACCCAGTATATGATCTATCTTGGAGAATGTCCTATGTTCACTTGAGAAGAATATGTATTCTGTTGCTTTAGGATGGAATGCTCTGAAAATATCTGTGAAGTCCATCTCGTCCAGTGTGTTATTCAAAGCCCTTGTTTCCTTGGTGATATTTTGCTTAGATGGTCTGTCCATGCTCTGAGCGGGCTGTTAAAGTCCCCTATGATTATTATATTATTATCAATGTGTTTCTTTAATTTGGTTATTAATTGGTTGATATAATTGACTGCTCCCATGTTAGGGGCATAAATGTTTACAATTGCTAGATCTTCTTGTTGGATAGACCCTTTAAGTGTGATATAGTGTCCCTCTTCATTTCTTTATACAGTCTTTGGTTTAAAATCTAATTTGTCTAATATAATGATTGTTAACCCAGTTTTCTTTTTAATGTCCATTAGCATGATAAATGGTTCTCCACCCCTCACTTTCAATCTGGAGGTATCTTTACATCTAAAATGAGTCTCTGGAAGACAGCATAACAATGGGTCTTGCTTTTTTATCCAATGTGATTCCCAGTGCCTTTCAATTGGCGTATTTAGCCCATTTTCATTCAGAGTAACTATTTAAAGATATGAATTAAATGCCAGTGTATTACTTGTAAAGTCACTGTGTAGATTTTCTCTGTTCCTTTCTGGTCTATGTTACTTTTGGGGTCTCTCTTCACTTAAAGGAGCCCCTTTATTATTTTTTGCAGGCCTGGTTTAGTGATTACAAATTCCTTTAGTTTCTATTTGTCCTGGAAGCTCTTTATCTCTCCTTGTATTCTCAATGAATCTTTGCTGGATAAAGTATACTTGGCTGCATTTTTTTTTTCATTTAACACCTTGAATATATCATGCCAGTCCTTTCTGGCATGCCAGATCTCTGTGGATAAGTATGCTGCCTGTCTGATGTTTCTACCCTTGTAGGTTATGCACCTCTTTTCCTGTGTGGCTTTCAGGATTTTCTCTTTTGTCTCTGAGATTTGCAAGTTTCACTATTAGATGTCAGGGTGTTGACCTATTTTTATTGATTTTGAAGGGGGTTCTCTCTGCCTCCTGCACTTGAATGCCTGTTTCCTTCCCCAGATTAAGGAAGTCCTCAGGTATAATTTGCTCCAATATACCTTTTGCCCCTGTCTTTCTTTCCTCTTTTTCTGGTATCCCAGTTATTCTAATATTGTTTTGCTTTATGGTATCACTTATCTCTTGAATTCTCCTCTCGTGACCCAGTAGTTGTTTATCTCTCTTTTTCTCGGCTTCTTTATTCTCCCTCATTGTGTCTTCTATATCACAAATTCTCTCTTTGGTCTCCTTTATCCTAGCAGTTACAGGCTCCATTTTTGATTCATCTCATTAATAACTTTCTTTGTTTTGACTTGATTAGATTTTAGTTCTTTTATTTCTCCAGAAAGGGATTCTCTAGTGTCTTCTATGCTTTTATCTAGCCCAGCTAGTGACTTTATGATCATTATTCTAAACTGTAGTTCTGACACCTTACTTATATCCATAGTGATTAGGTCCCTGGCTATCAGTATTGCTTCTTGTTCTCCTTTTTGAGGTGAGTTTTTCCATCTTGTCATTCTGTCTGGAGAAGAACAGGTGAATAAGAGAACAAAATACTAAAATGGCAACAATGACCCCAAAGAAATATACACTAAACAAATCAGAAGAAACCCAAAACTAGAAAAAAAAAATTTAAAAAAGAATATAATCAGACAAGTGAACAGAACAGAGTAATACACTGGATCTGTGTGTATTTTCGTCTGTTTTTTTTAGAAAACTAGATCCCAAAATTATAAAGAAAGAAATACTTGTACAAAAATAAAATTAAATACATTGAAATGATAGAATGTAACTGTAAAAATGAAAATTAAAAGACAAAAAAAAAAAAGAAAGGAATGCAAACAAACATGTGAACACAACAGAGCAATACACTATAACCTGAGTCTGTTTTGGTCTGTTTGTTAGATGAAACTACATCCCAAAATTGTAAGGAAATAAAAACTTATATATATATACAAAAATAAAATTAAATACATTGAAAGGCTATAATATAACTGAAAAGATGAAAATTTTAAAAGGCTAAGAAGAAGAAGAAGAAGAAAGAGAGAGAATATGATCATACTGGTGAGGAGAACAGAGCAACACAGTAGATTCTGGGTGTATTTTGGTCTGTTTGTTAGAAGAAACTGCATCTAATAATTACAATGAAAGCAAAATAAATAAATAAATATATATATATATATATACACATACACACACAAAAATAAAATTAAATACAATGAAAGGATAGAATGTAAGTGTAAAATATGAAAATTTAAAAAAATTAACAAGTTGATAAAATAAGAAATTGGTTGAAAAGGGGAAAGAAAAAAATTAAAATTGAAAGATCCATGGGGGGAAAAAAAAAAACATGAATTCTATATTCTATTTTTCCCGAGAGCTGAAGTTTTGCAGTTTTGTGTGATCAGTAAACTTGGTCTTGGCCAGATATTCTTGCTGATCTTCTGTGGGGATGGGCCGGTTGTCCTGATTCCCAGATGTCTTTGCCCCAAGCAGAATTGCACTGCCCTTGCAGGGGGCTAGGCTATGTATGCTGCTCCGGATTGCTCTATGTGACTTTTGTTCCCTGAAGGCTTTCTGCTCTGCTTAGAGGTTGAGAATGAAAATGGTAGCCTCCCAATCTTCAGGTCTGGAGCCAAAAGCTTGGGGCCCCACCCCTCATTGCACCCTCCAGGAAAATCAATTGCTCCTGTCTCACACAGCCCGTGACTGAACATTTCTATCTCAGGCACATGACCCCACTTGGAGTCTCTTGTGCTGCTCCTCCTGGGGGAGTGAGGGGTTTCTGCCACTTGCTGGGCCCCTGTTTAGAGAGTCGTTGCCTGACCATGCCGCAGTTCCTGGTATATGGCAACACTGAGCTGAGAGCCCACTCCTGAGCTCTCTGATTTTAGCCACCTTCCCAGCTCTGATGCCTGGGAACTTGGCAGCACTCTGGCACCCCCGGTTTTCCTGTGACCCCAGGGATCCTGAGACCACACTATCCCACCTAGGATTCCACCCCACTTCACCACCTGAGTGGCTTTCAGGCAGGACATTCCTCACCAGAGCAGACTTCCAAAAGTTCTGATTTTGTGCTCTGCTGCTATATCACTTTCTGGTGCTGGCTGATGGAGGCTCCCTCTCCCCATGGTCTATTTTCCCATATATCACTTCAGATTCACTTCTCTGCACCTCCTACCTTGTGGAAAGTGGTCGCTTATCTATCTGTAGAGTTGCAGCTATTCTTTTCTTAGATCTCTTGTTGAGTTGCAGGTGTTCAGAATGATTTGATAGCTATCTAGCTGAATTCCTGGGATCAGATAAAACTAAGGTCTCCTAGTCCTCTGCCATCTTGGACTATCTCCCAAACAAGCATTTTATTTTTCAATGCAGAACATTACTTCACCTGCATGCCCAAATTTTATCTGAGCCCACACAATTACAGACTTTCATTTGAACTGCTGTAACTGTTCTGTTTTCCCATCTCAGAGAGCAAGCCCTAGACTTGGTGATCTGGGCACCTCCAGCAGACAACTCCTGAAATGCCGGCAGTATGGAATCTCAGCCAGGAGTGGGCCCCACTGGACCTGCTTACATCAGCACTCATCCAGGAGGCTCTCATATCCTTGGGTTCCCCTGAAACCACTCTCCTTACCCCACATGAACCCCTTACTGAAGGCCTCTCCCCTAACTGGAACTTTGGGCATTCACACTAAATCCCATTTCACTGGGCAAGAGAAAAGTGCTAAATTTTAGAATTCTATAAGCATATAGGCTGTAACAAAAACTAATAGTTTATTTACAAAAGAACCCAAGTCAGAAATTTTCAGATTTCTCTGCAGCAATAAACATTTTATGTGTAAAATCAAACACAAGCCATTTTCTGATGGGCAAGGTCTTTGTGAATATATCAGTTACATGACTTTATAAATATCAGTTAAATATTAACATATCCAGAAAGGAAAAGTAGTATAAAAGGACAACTAGTGAGTCTTTAAAAATCCATGAATCATATAAGGTTAAGTATAAATTATATTCTAAATATATCAAAATAAACAAATGCTAAAAAAATATTGAAAAGGAAAAGTTACATGCTAAACTGAATAGTTGTTCCAACATTGGTTTATACTCCCTGATTGAATGAGCAAAACTAAAAAAATGGGGAGGGCAGGGTAGAAATAAATGGGTGTTAAATCACTCATAATAATAAATAGAGCAATGACATCTTCAGTGCTTTCCTCCCACATTAGTTGTGATCCAAATAATTTTTACACAAAACATCCACACTTAATTTTGAAATAGAATACATTTTTAAAGTTTTTCTTTAAATTATAGTTAGTTAACATACAGTATAATATTAGTTTCAGGTGTACAATATAGTGATTCAACATTTACTACATCACCCAGTGCTCATCACAAGTGTACTCCTTAATCTTCATCACCTATATAACCCAACCCCCCACCTACCTCTCCTCTGGTAACCATCAGTTTGTGCTCTATACTTAAGAGCCCATTTCTTGGTTTGCCTCTCTCTTTTACCCCTTTACTCATTTTTTTTGCTTCTTATATTCCACTTTGAATACATTTTAAGATTTGAATCAAGGTTTGGTGGCTCTTAGTCTAATATATTCAGTGTCCTTTATTGGAATCTATAAGGGCAAGCATTTTTGTATACTCATGATAGAATTGTATATTTGAAAGCAAACTTGGAGGTCACCCAGTTCTGTCTCTATCAGATGTCTAACTTTACCTTTTGCTATTACTTTGCTTTAATAAAATTGAAATTTTATCCATATTAGAATACCCAACTTGGTGCACAAAATTGTTTGACAGTTGTAACAATAAAATCACACTAAAAAAAAAATCACTAAATGCCTCGAGCTAATTAGTCCTTAATTTGATAGCTATTTAAATACAGAAGCAGTATTAAATACTGCTTATGTGAAGACGTTGCCAGATTGAGTCTAAATTGTGTTCTTCCCTAGATTCAAATAGGCTGGATCTGTCTGGAGACCTCAAGAAAACTTTCACCATTTTTATGCCAATCACTATTATTCCCATTACCTAGAGTATGATTTTTGAAACATATTTTACCAAAGAATATGTTATAAAACTGATTGTGGACAAAACTTTGAGTGTTACTGCCTCAAGGTCTTTTGTAACACCTGTAGACTGTCACGTCCCTCTGCTGCCTCCTACTGTATGAAATCTTCCACAAATGAGTCACAACAGTCTTCCATATACTTTTTTTAAAAATTAATATGATGACAGTCAACAGGGCTCATTTTTTTTCTTAAAATCCTAATTTGAAAAGTCCTATTACACAGGTCCCTTGATTCTTTTACCCTGAGTGATTCTTTGAGTCAAGGATGTGACTGGGTATGGACATCCATATTTTTACTTTTTAGTGCTTACCTTCTTATATATTCTCAGTGGAGGAAATGTCAAGTACTTTAGTCATCACTCAAAAATATCTACTGGCCCCACACACATCTATTTCAACAGGACACTGTTGAAATTATAATGTCTTAAATCCTTATAAAAGTCTATGAAATATAATGTATGCTTGACTCAAAATAAAAAAATAGTAAGAACTGCTGGAAATAATCTAAATATAGTTTACATGTTCTTAGAAAACATTTAAAAAATGAAAAGCAAAAAAAATAAGTCAAATTTATATCTGATAAGGGTTAATATGCAAAATATATAAATAATTTATACAAGTTAACACCATAAAAACAAACAATCTAATTAAAAAGTGGGTTGAGGATCTGAATAGACATTTTTCCAAGGAAGACATACACATGGTCAACAAACACATGAAAAGGTGCTCAACCTCACTAATCATTAGGCAAATGCAGATCCAAACCACAGTGAGATATCCCCTCATACAAGTCAAAATGACTAGTGTGAAAAAGACAAAAAAATAGCAAGTCTTGGCAAGGATGTGGATAAAAAGGAACATATGTGCACTGTTGGTGAGAATATAAATTGGTGCAACAACCATGGAAAACAATATGAAGGTTCGTCAAATAATTAAAACTAAAAATACCATAGGATCAAGTAATTCCACAACTGAGTATTTACCCAAAGAAAATAAAAACACTCATTTGAAAAGATATATTCACCTCTATTTATTTCAGCATTATTAGCAATAGCTAAGATATGGAACAACCCAAATATCTACTGGTAGATGAATTGGTAAAGAACTGCTATGTATATAATGGAATATTACTTAGCCATAAAAAGAATGAAATCTTGACATTTGCAACATCATAGATGGACCTAAAGGGTATTATGCTAAGTGAAAAAAATCATAAGGAGAAAGACATATACTACATAATTTCACTTATATGTGGAATCTATAAAACAAAATGAACAAACAAAAATGGACCCAAATAGAGGACAAATTGATGCTTGTCAGAGATGTGTGCATGGAGATGGATGAAATAGATAAAGGAAATTAAGAGATACAATCTTCTAATTATAAAATAAATAAGTCATGCAGATGAAAAGTACAGCACAAGGAATGCAGTCAATAATATTGTAATAATATTGCATGGTGACAGATGGTGACTACACTTATTGTGGTGAGGGCTGAGTAGTGTATAGAATTGTCAAATCAATATGTTGTGCACCTGAAATTAATATAACATTGTATGTCAATTATAGTTCAAATAGAATTGTCAAACAAATTAAAACATTTGCATTAAAACCCGAATAAATAAATAAATAATATAAAGATAAAACCCTTTTCTCTTAAAATGCTCATTATAAAATGTGACATACTTTTATTTTGTTATAAAATACATGTTGGCTTTTAAAACCATTTTTCTCCTTAATAATAGTCATATCCTCACCTCAGGTGAAACATCAAATCTATTCTTTACTATTTGTATTTTTTTTTTCATTCAGATACTCATCAAAGTAAAGAAGAAGGCAAGGTGCACATTATCCAATATTTATGTTATCTTGAATTAGTCTACTTAAAAAAATCTCAGCTAAAGTTTTTTTTTTTTTTTAAGATTTTATTTATTTATTTGAGAGAGAGAGACTGAGAGAGAGAGAGCATGAGAGTGGGGAGGGTCGGGGCTCAGAGGGAGAAGCAGACTCCCTGCTGAGCAGGGAGCCCGATGCGGGACTCGATCCAGGGACTCCAGGATCATGACCTGAGCCGAAGGCAGTCGCTTAACCAACTGAGCCACCCAGGCGCCCTCAGCTAAAGTTTTATCAGAGTTTTGTTTCAGTTTTGAGTATAATGTCTTATAAAGAAAACTCTTATTACCAATGACCATGATAGTAGAAACAAGAATTATTATCAGACGACATTATTGTAACACAGTGCAAATCCCTTAGATGCTGTGAAATGGTATCATAAACATCTCTATTAACTTTGAAATTAAGTTTAATCAAAAAGTCACTGAATGTAGGAAATTATATGTTATTCTTAGCACATGGCCCTTAGTTAAAGCTCCCTTAATAAATAATGAATTTTTATCAACTGAAGGAAATTTACACCTCATTCTTTCATTCATCAACAGATTCACCATGTGAAATTTCATACAAAAAACCTACAGAAAACATGCATCTAAGCTGCCATGGGAAATACTTCAAACCGTTAGACAACAGAAGGGTAGAACCTGTGAACATTATAAAAGAGCTAAAAAAACCTTTGTATTTTATTGTGTGAAAGTCACTTTATTTCTTTACATAGGAAAAATGTTTTTTGGAATCAGCTTTTACCTGGTCCAGCTCAACATGATCAAACATAATTGATATGGTAAAAGGTAAGATAAATGATGATTACCATAATTTTTAATGAGGTGGACATTTATGTACTTCTAATTTCACTCTATTTTGCATGCAATAACTAAATATATTTTCAGGTGCTACACTTCTGATCTGTGGTACAGCTCTTGAGATATTTTCCTTAAACACTGTAGTTTTGCTCTTGACACATACATTGAAACATGTTAAATATTTAAATGTTTATCAGTTAATTGTTTTGTTCAAATATTTCTTTGCATATCAAAATGCTTCATAAGAACAGTCCTCTTCAATGTACTTTTTCAAATTGATACCGAATAAACAAAACAACAACAGTAATGCCTGTGATATAATTAGGCTCATCATCAAATAACCACCAATCACAAGAGTTCAGTTAGCAAATCAGGTCTTTTTCATTGCGAATGACAAATTACTTAATTTGATGCACAACAGCAGTATTGAGAGCTTTAATACAACCAGTATTTTAAATTATTTAAGGTCTAGAGATCAAGCCCCAGAGCAGGCTATTTGCTCAGTGGGGAGTCTGCTTGGGATTCTTTCTCTACTTCTCTCTCTGCCCCTCCCCCCTCTCTAAAAATAAGTAAATAAATCTTTAAACAAAAGAGAAGTGTTATTGGCATCCACAATAAAACAAGGAAGATTACCACTACTGCTTGGGATTTTGACTACAGGAATCCAAAATAATATTTTTGGAAGTCTTTTATTTAGTAATCATTCTTATTTTGACTGATAACACACTATGGTCCTAAATAAAGATGAAAAAAATGTGATAGCGTCTGATATCATCACTCTAAACTAAGGGAAACAGAAACAACAAAGTGTAAGGGAAACATGCACTTAATCTCTTTATTGTTAAGGAATATAAATGTATTACATATGTATTTTCCATTACAAACATTGTCATAGGAGTGATATCAGCAAGATGGTAGAATAAGAAGTACCAGTCCATGTTCTCTGGCAAAGAGATTTAATAATAATACGAGGATATAAATAACTTTATGAGAATTCCAGGACTCAGTTAAGAAATTTCAGTAATCCAAGGTAATACAAAGCCAAGAACATCTGCATTGAATTGGGTAAGAAGAACAATTTCACTTTATCTGCATCAGTACCTCCTGCAAGCCAGCCCAGCTCAGTATCAGGGAATAAAATCCTGGCCCATCACTTCTCTTTTGGAGAAAAGGCAAAGAGTGGAGCATGCCTCCAATGTTCTGACTTTTCAGAGATAAGCCAAAGGAAGTAGTTTGTGTCTCACTTCACCCAGAAGACTGACAGAAGAGCAGTCTGGGTGCTCGGGGAGCAATGAGATCAAGAAAATCAGCAGGTGGCTTGCTATAATCAACATGACTTAGTGTGATTGGGAGAAGTTGCATGACTTGAGACTTCTTTCTCAGGAGGGAGGGAGAGGAGTGGAGTGTGTGTCTGCTGTTCTGACTCTTCAAAAGGCTGGCTGAGAGATTAGTTCCTGCCTTGCTTCATTTGGAACACTGACCGAACCAGTACAGTTTGGCTGCATGGAGACTGCTGAAATAAAAAGTGACCACTGGGTGGGGAGGAGTTTGGTGTGGTCGATGTGATTGGGAAAAGGCATAAAACCCAAGGCTTCAAGAAAAGAAGCATGAGTCTGCAATTTTGGTTTTTTTAAGGGCTGTACAAGAGACTGGTATCTTGCCAGACTCAGAACACTGACAGGGATTGGCATACTCTGGATGCCTGGTGGCCACTGAAAGTAAGAGAGAGCTGGGCAGCTTACTATTGTAAAGCTGAAAAACTTACAGTATTAGAGACAGACACCAGAGGGAGCAAGAGATTAAAAATTCCTGAAAAAAAAAAAAAGTCATTCAGTCTTTCCAGTTGATAAGTTGTATGCATGGGCCCAGATAATTCCCTCCCCCTTGAAAAAATTTTTGGAGGTCCCCAGAATCTCTAGCCAGGTTGATTGGATACAGTCTTCCCTTATTTAAAGTCAGCCTATGAAGACTTGGAAACATGGTTATTTTTTCAAATGAGCAGATGTCAACACAAAGTTATGAGATACATGGAGAAACAGGGAAAGATGGCCAAATCAAAGGAACAAAATAAATAACTGACCATAATGAAACAAAGGTATATGAATTACCAGAAAAAGAATTCAAAATAAACACTATAAAGATCAATGAGCTCAAGAAAATGATGCTAAGCAAAATGATAGCATAGAAAAAAAGAGATAGAAAATATTAAAAATAACCAAACAGAAATTTTGGAGTTAAAGAATACAACTGAACTGAAAACTCACTAAAGGGGTTCAAAAGCAGACTTCATCAAGCAAAAAGAATAATCAATATACTCAATACAGGTCAGTAGAAATTATCCTATCAGAGAAACAAAAAGAATAAAGAATAAGAAAGAGGGAAAAAAGCCTGAGACTTATGGAACATCATAAGCAAAGCAATAAATATATTGTGGGAGTCTCAGAGGGAGAAGAAATAGAGAATCAGAAAACTTATTTAAAGAAATAATGGCTAAAACTTCCCAAGTCTGAGGAAGGAAATGGACATATGGATATAAGAAGCCCAAAACACATCAAATACCATAAACCCAAAAAATGCACAAGACAAATTATATTAAAATTATCAAAAGTTAAACACAAAGAGAATTTTAAAGGCAGCAAGAAAAAAGTGATTTGCCAAATACAAGGACACTACCATAAGTGTATCACTGGTTTTCTCTGTAGAAATCTTATAGTCCAGAAAGGAGTGAGATCATATATTCAAAGTGATGAAAGAAGAAGAAAAAACACCTAGTAACTAAGAATGACATATCCAGCAAAATTATTCTTCCAAAACAAACGAGAAATAAATACTTTCCCAAATGGACACTGAGGTAGTTCATTAAAAATAGACTTTCCTTAGAAAGTATTAAAGGGAGTCTTTCAAGTTGAAACAAAAGAATGCTAAGAAGCAACTTGAAAGCATACAAAAGTATAAAGAAATCTTACTAGTAAAAATAAGTATAGAGACAAATACAGAATACTGTAACTGTGCTGCAAAAATCACTTTTAGCTCTGATGTAGAAGTCAAAAGACAAAAAGATAACTATAAAAATATGTGAATAAATACATAATATAAAAGATGCAATTTGTGACATCAATAATATAAAGTATGAGAGGAGGAGAAATGTGTCAAGTTGCTGTATTCAATTTATCAACTTAAAATAAATTGTTATAAGACATTCTATGTAAGCCTCATGGTAACCACAAAAAAAATCTATTGAAGATACATAAAAGAAAATAAGAAAGGTATCAAAACATGTCACTACAAAAGAAATCAACATCATACAAAAGACAACAAGAGAAAAAAAGTTAAAAGTTATGGCAAGCAGAAAACAATGAACACAATTGCAATAGTAACTCCTTCCCCAACAATAATTATTTAAATGAAAGTGGATTAAACTCTAATCAAAAGATGTAGAGGGGCTGAATGGGAACAAACAATAAAAGAGGACCCAAATATATGCTGTCTGAAAGAGACTTTAGATCTAAGACACAGGCTGAAAGTGAAGGGATGAAAAAAGATTCCATGTAAATGGCAACCAAAAGAGAACAGAAGTGACTAGAATTACAAGAGAAAAAACAGACTAAGTAAAACAACAACAACAACAAAAACTGTCAAGAGGAAAAAAAGGACATTATATAATGCTAAAAGGGTCAAGTCAAAAATATATAACAATTACAAAATAGGAATATATAACAATTACAAAACAGAATATATGACAACTACATATACATATATCTATATCATCTATCGTCTATCATCTATCTATCTATCTATCTATCTATCTATCTATCTATCTATCATCTATCCATCATCTATCTACCTATCTATGCATTCAACATGAAACCACACAAATATATGAAGCAAATAGTGACAGAATTGAAGTAAAAAGTACTCAGAAACATAGAAAAAGAGTAGGAATTTCAATAATGGATAGAACATCCAGGCAGAAGATCATTAAGGACCAAGAGTGGACTTGTACAATACTATAGATCCAATGGATTTAATGGACATATATAGAATTTCATCCAACAGCAGCAAAATACACATTATTCTAAGTGTTAATGGAATGTTATCCGAGATAAAGTGTATTTTAGGTCATAAAAAAAAAGCCTTAACATATTTAGGAAGATTGAAATCATGCCAAGTATATTTTTCAACCATAATGGAATAAAACTAGAATAAATAACAGAAGGAAAACTGGAATTTTTTTTTTTTTTTATATATGGAATTCAGACAACACACTCTTGGACAGCCAATGGGTCAAAAAAAAATCAAAAGGCAAATTAGAAACTGTCTTTAGGCAAACAAAGATGAAATCACAACATAACAAAACTTACACAATCAAGCAAAAGAAGTAGTAAAACAAAATTTTATAAAGATGATTATCTACATTAAAAAAAAGAGGAAAGAGGGATGCCTGAGTGGTTTAGTCAGTTAAACGGCTGACTTCATCTTGAGGCATGATCCCAGGATCCTGGAATCGAGTCCCATATTGGGCTCCTTGCTCAGCAGGGAGCCTGTTTCTCCCTCTTCTGGCTGTTCCCCCTGCTTGTATGCTCTCTCTCTCTCACACACAAATAAATAAATTTTTAAAATCTTAAAAAAAAAGAGGAAAGGTCTCAAATAAACAACCTAACTTTACAACTAAAGGAACTACAATTAAAAATAAAAAGAACTAAAATAATATGAACAAACTAAGCCCAAAGTTAGCAGAGCTAATGTAACAACTACTAGTAGAATAGAAACAAATGAAATAGAGGAAAAAATCAAATGAATTGAGTTGTTTTTTTGAATAGATCAACAAAAATTACAAAATTTTAGCTGGATTAACTAAGACATAAAAAAGACTTAGAGGAGACATTGCAACTGATGCCACAACAATAAAAAAGATTATAAAAACTTCTATGAACAATTGAATATCAAAAATAGGTATTTCCTTGAGATAGTGATTTCATTACCTTTGGATAAATACCAACAAGTGGAATTGCTAGATCATATGATAGTTCTATTTTTAATTTTTAAAAGGAATTTCAATACTACTTTCCATAGTGGCTGCACCAATTTACATTCTGACCAAGAGAATACCTTCTAAATAACACATTTTTTTCTTTTTCTCCACATTTTCACCAACATTTGTTATTCTATATCATTTTTATAACAGCCATTCTGAGAGGTGCAAGATGATAGCCCATTGTGGTTTTTGCATTCCTTGATGATTAGTGATGTAGAACACTTTTTTTATGCACCTGTTGTCACTCTGGGTGTCTTCTTCGGGAAAAAAAATAAATCTATTCAGGTCCTCTGACCATTTTTTTAAATTTGTTTTTTATTTAAATGCAATGAGCCAAGGTAGAGTGCATTATTAGTTTTGGATATAATGTTCAATGATTCATTAGGTCAGTATAACACCCAGTGCCCATCACATCACGTGCCCTCATTAATGCCTGACACCAGTTACACCATCCCCCCACCCACCTCCCTTTCTACAACCTTCACGTTGTTTCCCAGAGTCAAGATTTTCATACGGTTTGTCTCCCTTTCTGATTTCTTCCCATTCAGTTTTTCCTGCCTTCCCTTATGGTCCTCTGCTCTATTTCTTATATTCACATAGGAGTGAAATCATAGGGTAATTGTCTTTCTCTGAATGACTTATTTCACTTAGCCTAATACCCTCCAGATCCAACCATGCTGATGTAAATGGTAGGTATTCATCCTTTCTGATGACTGAGTAATATTCCATTGTATATATAAACCACATCTTCTTTATCCATTCATCTGTCAAAGGACATCTAGACTCCTTCCATGGTTGGGCCATTGTGGACATAGCTGCTATGAACATTGAGGTGCAGGTGCCTCCTTGTTTCACTACATCTGTATCCTTGAGGTAAATACCCAGTAGTAGCTCTATTTTTAACATCCTGAGGAGCCTCCATACTGTTTTCCAGAGTGGCTGTACCAGCTTGCATTCCCACCAACAATGTAGGAGGGTTCCACTTTCTCCACATCCTTGCCAACATTTGTTGTTCCCAGTTTTGTTAATTTTAGCCAGTCTGACTGGTATAAGGTGGTATCTCGTTGTTTTGCTTTGTATTTCCCTGATGGCAAGGAATGTGGAGCATTGTTTCATGTGCCTGTTGGCCATTTGTATGTCTTCTTTGGAGAAATATCTGTTCATGTCTTCTGCCCATTTTTTGACTTGATTTTTTTTTTGGGGGGGGGTGTTGAGTTTAAGACGTTCTTTATAGATCTTGGATACCAGCCCTTTATCTGTAATGTCCTTTGCAAATATCTTCTCCCATTCCATAGGTTGCCTTTTAGTTTTGTTGACTATATCCTTTGCTGTGCAGAAGCTTTTTACCTTGATGAAGTCCCAATAGTTAATTTTTGCTTTGGTTTTCCTTGCCTTTAGAGATTTCTCTTGCAAGAAGTTGCTGTGGCTGAGGTCGAAGAGGTTATTTCCTGTGTTCTCCTCTAGAATTTTGATGGATTCCTGTCTCACATTGAGGTCTTTTATCCATTTTGAGTTTATCTTTGTGTATGGTGTACGAGAATGGCCCACCTTCATTCTTCTGCATGTGGCTGTCCAATTTCCCCAGCACCATTTTTTGAAGAGACTGTTTCCATTCAATATTCTTTCCTGCTTTGTTGAAGATTAGTTGACCATAGATTTGAGGGTCCATTTCTGGGGTCTCTATTCTGTTCCATTAATCTATGTGTCTGTTTTTGTTCCAATACCATGATTTCTTGATGATCACAGCTTTGTAATATAGCTTAAAGTCAGGCATTGTGATGCCCCAGCTTTGGTTTTCTTTTTCAACAATCCCCTTGTGATTCAGGGACTTTTCTGGTTCCATCCAAATTTTAGTACTGATTGTTCCAGCTCTGTGAAAAATGTTGATGGTATTTTGATAGGGATTGCATTGAATTTGTAGATTGCTCTGGGTAGCATAGACATTTTAACGATATTTATTCTTCCAAACCATGAGCATGGAATATTTTTCCATGTCTTGTGTCTTTCTCAATTTCTTTCATAAGTGTTCTGTAGTTTCTAGAGTATAAATCCTTTACCTCTTTGATTAGGTTTATTCCTAGGTATCTTATGGGTTTTGGTGTTATTGTAAATGGGATTGATTCCTTAATTTCTCTTTCTTCGGTCACATTGTTAGTGTATAGCAATGCCACTGATTTCTGTGCATTGATTTTGTATCCTGCCATGTTGCTGAATTGCTCTATGAGTTCTAGCAATTTGGGGGTGGAGTCTTTTGGGTTTTCCACATAACGTATCATGTCATCTGCAAAGAGAGAGAGTTTAACTTCTTCTTTGCCAATTTGAATGCTTTTTATTTCTTTTTGTTCTCTGATTGCTGATGCTAGAACTTCTAGTATTATGTTGAACAGTAGTGGTGAGAGTGGGCATCCCTGTCGTGTTCCTGACCTTAAGGAAAAAGCTCTCAGTTTTTCCCCATCGAGAATGATATTTGCTGTGGACTTTTCATAAATGGCTTTTATGATATTGAGGTATGTTCTTTCTGTCCCTATACTTTGAAGAGTTTTAAACAAGAAAAAATACTGTATTTTGTCGAATGCTTTCTCTGCATCAATTGAGATGATCATATGGTTCTTCTCTCTCCTCTTATTAATATGTTCTATCACATTTACTGATTTGCAAATGTTGAACCACCCTTGCATCTCAGGAATAAATCCCACATGGTCTTGGGGAATAATCCTTGTAATGTACTGTTGGAGCCTATTGGCCATGATTTTGGTGAGCATTTTGACATGCATGTTCATGAGGAATATTGGTCTGTAATTCTCCTTTTTTTAAAGATTTTATTTATTTTTTGACACAGAGAGAGAGAGCACACGCACAAGCAGGGGTAGTGGGAGATGGAGAAGCAGGCTCCCTGTTGAACAGGGAGCCCAGTGTGGGGCTTGATCCCAGGACCCTAGGATCATGACCTGAGCCAAAGGCAGATGCCCAACCAACTGAGTCACCCAGGCGCCCCATGTAATTCTCCTTTTTGATGGGGTCTTTGTCTGGTTTTGGGATCAAGGTAATGCTGGCCTCACAGAATGAGTTTGGAAGATTTCCTTCCATTTCTTTTTTTTGAAACATCCTCAGTAGAATCATTATTTCTGCTTTAAATGTTTGGTAGAATTCCCCTGGGAAGCCATCTGGACCTGGACTCTTGTTTTTGGGGAGTTATCTGATTACTGCTTCAATTTCCTTGCTGGTTATTTGTCTGTTCAGATGGTCTGTCTCTTCTTGTTTCAGATTTAGTAGTTTATAAGTTTCCAGGAATGCATCCATTTCCTCCAGATTGCATAGTTTGCTGGCAATAGTTGCTGATAATAATTTCTAAATATATTTTTTTCTATTTCCTTGATATTAGTCGTGATCTCTCCCCTTTCATTCATGATTTTATTAATTTGGGTCCTTTCTCTTTTCTTCTGGAAAGTCTGGCTAAGGGTTTATTGATCTTATTAATTCTTTCAAAGAACCAGCTTCTAGTTTCGTTTATCTGTTCTACTGTTTTTCTGGTTTCTATTTCATTGATTTCTGCTCTAATCTTTATTATTTCTCTTCTCCTCCTTGGTGTAGGCTTTATTTGCTGTTTTTCTCCAGCTCCTTTAGGTGTAAGGTTAGCTTGTGCATTTGGGATTTTTCTAATTTTTTGAGAGAGGCTTGGATGGCTATGTATTTCCCCCTTAGGACCATCTTTGCAGTATTCCATAGATTTTGGGCCAGTGTGTTTTCATTCTCTTTAGTTTTCATGAATTGTTTAAATTCTTAATTTCCTGTTTGACCCATTCATTCTTTAGCAGGATGCTATTTAACCTCAAAATGTTTGAGTTCCTTCTAAATTTCTTCTTGTGATTGAGTTCCAGTTTCAGAACATTGTGGTCTAAAAATATGCAGGAAATAATCTCAATCTTTTGGTATCAGTTGAGACCTGATTTGTGACCCATTATGTGGTCTATTCTGGAGAAACTTCCCTGTGCACTCGAGAACAATGAGTATTCTGTTGTTTTAGGATGGAATGTTCTGTATATATCTGTGAAGTCCATCTGGTCCAATGTGTCATTCAAAGCTCTTTGTTCTTTGTTGATCTTCTTTGACAATCTGTCCATCGCTGTGAGTGGAGTGTTGAAGTCTTGTACTATTAATGTACTGTTATTGATATGTTTATGTTGGTTATTAATTGGTTTATATAATTGTCTGCTCCCACATTGGGGGCATAGATATTTACAATTGTTAGATACTCCTGGTGGATAGACCATTTAAGTATGATACAGTGTCCCTCTACATCTCTTACTACAGTCTTTGGTCTGAAATCTAATTTGTTTGATATGAGGATTGCTACCTCAGCTTTCTTTTGAGGTCCATTAATGTGGTAAATTTTTCTCCATCCCTTCACTTTCAATCTGGAGGTTTCCTTAGGTTCACATTTGTCTCTTGTAGACAGCATATCCATGGGTCCTGCTTTTTCTATCTAATCTGATACTCTGTTTTTTTTAATTGGAGCATTCAGCCCATTTGCATTTGGAGTAACTATAGAAAGATATGAATTTAGTGCCATTGTGTTACCTGTAAAGTCCCTTTTTCTGCAGATTTTCTCTGTTACTTTCTGTTCTGTTACTCTTGGGGATCTCTTCTTTTGCAGTATCCCCCTTAATATTTCTTGCAGGACTGGCCATGGTGGTCACATATTCTTTCAGTTTCTGTCTCTCCTGGAAACTCTTTATCTCTCCTTCCATTCTGAATGAGAGCCTTGCTGGATAAAGTATTCTTGGCTGCATGTTCTTCTCATTTAGTACCTTGAATATATCTTGCCAGCCCTTTCTGGCCTGCCAGGTTTCTGTGGATAGGTCTGATATTATTTTGATGTTCCTCCCTCTGTACCCAAGAAATCTCTTCCCCCTAGTTGCTCTCAGGAGAGCTTCCTTGGCTCTAAGGTTTACAAGATTCACTATTATATGTTGGGGTGTTGATCTATTTTTATTGGATTTAGGAGGTCTTCTCTCTGCCTCTTGGATGTGAATGCTTGTTTCCTTAGCCAGATTAGGGAAGTCCTCAGCCATGGTTTGCTCAAATATATCTTCTAAACCCCCCTCTCTCTCTCTACCCCCTCTTGGATCCTGATGATCCTGATATTATTTTCAATGTATCATTAAATTCTCTAAGTCTCTCTTCAAGTGCTATAAGTTGTTTTTCTCTCTTTTCTTCAATGCCCTTCCTTTACATCAGCCTGTCTTATATTTCACTGACTCTCTTCTGCCTCACTTACCCAACTGTTAGAGCATCCAATTTAGACTACATCTAATTCATAGCATTTTTAAGTTTGACCTGATCAGATCTCATTTCTGCCCTTAGAGATTCTATATTGTCACTAATGCTTTTTTCAAGCCTAACTATTGACTTCATGATTACTCTCCTGAATTCTATATCTGACATCTTGCTTATATCCTCACCCATTAGTTCTTCAGCATAGGACATTGCCTCTGGTTCTTTTTTGTTGTGAGTTCCTCCTCCTAGTCATTCTGCCAAAGGATGGTTGAGTGAATATACAGAGTCCAAAATATCCACCATGTCCCAAGCAAAATGCACCTTAGAAAAAATCCAAAGTGGTCGGAAGCTACCACAGATAGGCAAACAAAGCCAAGATGATCCAAAACAATAAAAAAAAGTGGGGGGGAGAGAGACTATAATCTCTCAGGGTGGACAAAGCAGGGTGGTTTGCCTGTTCCTGATTGATTTTTAGTCTGTGTGTTAGAAGACACTATATCTCAAAATTGCAAAGAAATCAGAATATATATATATATATATATCAAGATAAAATTGAGTAGAGTGAAAAACAGACTAGTATGGAACATAAATCTATAGAATGCAGATGTGAAAAAAACAAAAGTAAAAAGCGACTTAAAAACATAAGTTGGGAAATAAGAATCTGTTTGAAATGGGAACATGGTAAAAACAAAGAAACCAAAAAGAAATGTAAAATTTTGGCCTGAAGTATAAACAACTTGTGAGGGAACACCTGGTGCTCAATATATTATTTTCCCCTGGTGCTGAAGTTTTACAGTCCTGTGGGAAATAAGCTTGTCATTCACCTGTTCTTCTAGTCTGTCTTCTGGGGGAGGGGCCTGCTGCTTGGCTTCTCAGGCGTCTTTGCATGGGTGGAGTCACCCCACCCCTTGTCAGGGGGATGGGCTTAATGTGAGCTGGTCCTATTTGAGGCTTTTGTTCCCTGGTGGCTTTCTGCACCTCTTTAGAGGGTCAGAGCAAATACAGTCATGGGGGGATCTCTGGCCCAGAGCCACCCTCTGGGTCAAACCGTCTCCACTTCTCTGTGTACCAAACTCTACAGACTCGCGCTATTTGTGCCTGCTGCAATTCTCCCAGGGAGAGTGAGTGTGAATGACCCACCAGTGTCTCTGTGCTTTGTGTCTTTGTGCCTGCCAGCAGCCATGGGCTTGTACACACCCTGTTCTGCTGCTACCAGGTCAGGCCTGGGTGCCGCCTCACTGGACTTCCCAGGGCCACACCACCATGAGGGCTGTTGCCCAGTCATGGGCACAGCTTCTCTGTGTGCCTGCTGCAACTCTCTTGGGGGAGTTCCAGGACCCACGAGTGTCTCTGTGCTTTGTGCCTTTGCAATTGTGAGTGGCTGGCCATGAGCTCACACATGCACCTTCTTCCACCACGGCTCCCAGGCCGTGGCTGGGTGCCGTACTAGTGTCCTTTCAGGGGACACACCGCCCTGAGAGCTGTTGTCCAGTCGTGGGTAAAGCCTTTGTGTGTGCCAAAATGCCAAATCCTGCAGCTCGCACCCCCTGCTACCCTCCCAGGAGAAGATCCAGTGACTGACCAGCGTCTCTGCACTTTGTGTCTTTGTGACTGTGAGTGGTTGTGTGCTCATTCCTGCGCCCAGTTCTTCTGCTCCCAGGTCACTGCTGGGTGCTAGCATCCTTCCCCGGGTTGCTGCCAACCTGGGAGCTGTTGCCCAGTCATGAGTGCAGCCCTTTCATATCTCACCAGGGATGTTGGACAGCCCACCCTTTATAGTACTTTTCAGGCTGCTCAGGCAAAGATCGGTCTCCTTACCAGTCTGGCTCATGGTTTATGGCAACCAGAGTTGGGGGTCCCTTCTGGGCTCGCTGACCATAACAAGTTTCCTTGCTTCACTGCTTGGGCACTCTATTGGGTCAAGCCCCCCATTCTTTCTGAGACCACAATGATCCACCTAGACTTCTGCCCTATTCATCCCCTGTGCCCTTTTCAGAAAGGGATGTTTCTCACTGGAGCAGATTTCTAAGGGTCCTGATTTTGCACTCTGGTGTTATATCACTTTCCAGTTGTTGGGTTATGGAGGCTCCCTCCCCCTCCATTTATCTTCTGATAATTCCCCTGAAGATTCTAGATTCTGTACCTCCTACCTTGCAAAAAGTAGTCATTTTTCTGCTTGTAGAGATCCAGATATATTTTCTTACATCTCAGGTTGAATTCGTGTGTGTTCAGAATGGTTTGATAGATATCCAGTTAAATTCGAGGGACCAGATGAAACGAAGTCCCCTACTTGGCAGCCATCTTGCCAGTGCCCATTTTTTTAAGTCAAATTTTTGTTTATTGGTTTGTTTTTTTATTAAGTTGTGTAAATTCTTTACCTATTTTGCACATTAATCTCCTATTTAGATATAAAATTTGTAAATATTTTCTCTTATTTGGTAGATTGTCATTTCATTTTGTTAATGGTTTTCTATGCTGTTAAAAAAATAAAAACTTTTTAGTTTGATGTAGTCCTATTGTTCATTTTTGCTTTTGTTGCCTTTGTTTTTGGTGTCAAATTAAAAAAAAAATCATTGTCAAGACCAATGTCAATGAGCTTACTGCCTGCTTCTTTATAGGAGTTTTATGGTTTTGGGTCTTATTTTCAAGTTTTACAACATTTTGAGTTGATTTTTGTATCTGCTGTAAGATAGTAGTTCAGTTTCATTCCTGTAGTGTAAGCCAAGTGGTAATGACCTTCCTCAGCCTTTGTTCATTTGAGAATGTCTTAATTTTCCCTCATTTGTGATAGACAATTTAACCACATATAGATTTATTGGCTAAATTGTTTTCTTTTTCTTTTCTTTTTTTTTTTTTTTTTGGTAGAGATGAAATAGCATTGTGATTTGCATCAGTATTATTTGAGAACACACAAATTTGTGGTTGGTTTGTTTCTCCTACTCTTTTTCTTTGTTTACTGAATAAATGACTTTATGACTAACTTTAGAGTGTATAAACACACACACACTATATCATATAATATTCTTGCAGTGGCTTAGTATGTATGTTTCAACTATGGAATAAAAATTCAGATTATCTCAAATCTTGCAAATAATTTACTTATAAGCTGCTGGTAACACATATCATCTAAATATTCTGAAGAAAAGAAAAATATACAGATGTTTATCAAAACTATGTGGTGATAAATATATTTATATAAATATAGACATGACTTTTTATGCCTGCGATTTTCTGAAGTCCAAAATTTCCTTGGATGGTAGGCACCAAGATAATACTTCCTCTAAATAATTTAAATGAATTGCTCACCCAATTAAAATGTAGAGCTATACATTCTCTATTTCAAAATCACATTTCCTGCATAATTTTTATCATTTTATGGATTAATTGAATTTGAGGATGGCTCTTATCACTCTGTTCATTGTAATAGCTATATATTCCATCAAATAATGTTTTGGAATTTATAAAGTGATTTTACATTCATTGTTTTCTTTGATTATCTGAACTACCTTATAGAAGAGAGAAAAGATACACACACACACACACACACACATGCACAAAAAGATCATGAAACCTTAAAATTCTGCATATCCTATCTTAACCATTCTTAGATATTTTCCAAAATAACCCAGGTCTCAAGGGGTGTGAGTTGGAAGCAAACAAAGCTACTAACCAGTTACTGTGTTTAATACAATTTATTACAAGGTCTTTTATTATGCCTGGCATAATATTAGAAATGTATAAATGGAAAGGAGATTTAAAAATTATATAGTCAAACTTTCTTGTAGGATATTTCCTCTAAGAATTCAGTATTCATGGCACAGGCTTCTTTGATATAGAAAACCTGAGATAATGCTAGTAGATTAACAACAGAAGCATAATGAGAAAAGGTAGGGATTTCTCTATGCATGATGCCTCTAATCAATGATGTTTCTTTTTGTAATTGATTCATTTTAAGCCATTGGTAAAACTTTCTCATTTGGCATATGGTATATAGCTCAGCTGTAGCTCAAATGTTGTACAGCTCATAATATTAGTACAAAGGCATGGCTTTTCAAATATGGTGTTCAAGTTACACATGAATTTTTGGAATCAGTGCAGAATTTTTTTTTAAGATTTTATTTATTCATTTGAGACACAGAGATACAGAGAGAGAGAGAGAGAAAGCATGAGCAGGGAGAGAGGCAGAGGGAGAGGGAGAAGCAGGCTCCCCGCTGAGCCAGGAGCCCGATGCAGGGCTGATCCCAGGACACTGGGATCATGACCTGAGCTGAAGGCAGATGCTTAACCATCTGAGCCACCCAGGAGCCCCATCAGTGCAGAATTTGATGAAAAATATTTGAGGTTAGAAGAAGTTCTTTCAAGTGATGTCAGCAATACGGCAGCATATGACGTTCTTCCTGTTTTCTCCCCTTTAATCAACAAATTAGACATCCATATATGAACAAAGGTGTCTTTGTATTTGGGGATCTAGCACCTTACTCCAAGACACCTATGAGAAACCTTGCCCCTGGAATAACAGACAAACTTTGCAGGGAATGACCAGCAATCCCTGTACCTATGGATGAAAGATAACTCCAAACTTTGTTGTTAATGCGAGGAGAAGGCAAGGGGGTCAACACTCAGAGATGAAGACCCTTTGCTCTTGTTTGCTCCTGCTTTTATTGGTCCTTCAGGATAATCATAAATCTTTATCACTGTTTCTCAAGCATGTGATGTGTGACAAGGGGTCTTACTGGAACTAAGAGGATCTGTTTACGGGAAAGCTAGGATATGCTAATCTGCATGTTCTACAAATTCTGCTAAACATAGCCTAAGGGACAATGCATACATCTCTTAGATCACAGGGTGGTCGTTTGGGCTAAGAAAGCTTCGGGGAAGACAACTCCCCCACAGCATTCCAACAGCAGAGTGGTCATGCAGGCATCCGCATTCCAAAAGCCTAAGCCCTTCTCTGAAACTTTCCCTTGCCTCCAGCGGCCTCTGTGTTACATTTTAGCAAGCCAGGTATTATGCATTATTTCATGCTCTACATTAACCCCAACAAAACTTCTATATGGGCTGCACGATCAATGAAGCCAGAAAAACTGCCTAAATCCTTTTTCCACTGTAGAGCAAGAATTACATGAATGCTGACACAGGCAGGCACCCATACACAAGATAGAACTTGTAGAAATTCACTCTTCCTGAAGGGAGACTCCAGAAACCTTCGGAGGAAAACAAAGTCATATATATATATATATGAATTTGGTCCTAGCAGAGGTGGTTAAGAGAAACTTTTCTGGCACTCTTTCTTCCCTAAGGAAACACTGAGTAGACTGATTTATCTGGTGGAGACAATCTCTCCCATCAGGAAAAGGAAAGTGGTGAGTGCCCAGCTGCTTCACTTAAGGAAATTATAGCTAGAGAAGCTTGGAGAAGGCCTTTTTGCATTGAGATAACAGGATAAGAGATTAGCTTAATGGACTTGTATGTTCAAGCATTCCCCAGGTTTGGGAAGTTCCCAGCTATTATTTATTTAAATAAACTCTGTCCCCTTCTCCCTTTTTTCTTCTTATGAATACTCAGTTATTCTAATATCTGGTTTTTTTATGGAATTATGTAGGTCACATATGCTTGTTTTTCTCTTTTTTTAAAAAATCTTTGATCTTTCCTTTTTTTGTGTTATTTCAAAATTCCTATCTTCTGAGTTATCTTTTCTTTCTTTCATGTGGTCTGTTCTGTTATATATATTCTCTATTGCATATTTTATCTCATTCATTGAATTGTTCAACTAGAAAATTTCTCTGGGTTCTTTTTTATAATTTCAATGTCTTCGTTAAAAAATGTATATTATTCATATATTTTATCCCTGATTTCATTGAATTGCCTTTCTGAGTTTTCTTATAACTCATTAAGTTTTTTCATGGCAGCTCTTTTGAATTCTTTATCAGTTAGATTGCAATTTTCCATGCATTTGAGGTTGGTTGGTGGATAATTATCATTTTCTTTGTGTGATGCTATATTACCTTGATTTTTCATATTGCTTATAGTTATTTATTTATTTATTTATTTATTTATTTATTT
>NC_138385.1:45968898-45998572 GCF_054177405.1 Leptonychotes weddellii
ATGGGAATGCAAATTGGTGCAGCCACTAAAAAAACAAAAAAAGTATGTAGGTTTATTTAAGAAATTAAGAATAGAATTAATATATGATCTTGCAATCCCACCTCTGGGATTATAATCAAAGGAAATGAAGACAGGATATGGAAGAGATATCTGCACTCCCATGTTAATTGCAACATTATTTAAAATAGCCAAGATATGCAAATAGTCTGTGTTTATTAATAGATGATTTGCTGAGATAATATAATTTCTTTTTTTAAATATGTGAGGTGATGTGTTAATTAACTAGATGAGGGAAATCCTTTCATAGTATGCACTTGTATCATACATCACAATGTATGCTCTAAATATTTTACAGTTTTATTAGACAATTAAGCTTCAATAAAGAAAAAAATGACTGGGGTGCTTGGGTGGCTCAGTTGGTTAAGCACTGGACTCTTGATTTTGGCTCAGGTCATGATCTCAGTGTTATGAGATTTAGCCCTGTGTTTGGGCTCCACCCTGGGTGTGGAGCCAGCTTAAGGTTCTCTCCTTCACCCTTTGCCCCTTTCCTCCTCTCTAAAAAAATAAAGAAAGAAAAGAAAAGAAAAAAAATGACTGAGAAAGTTAGAGAGGTAGTGGTAAATATAAAGCGGTTGGGGAATAATTAATAGAATCTGATAACTGGATTAGTAAGAGGTACAATGAAATTAGAGGCATAAAAAAGATATGGAGAAGGAGGTACTTTGCTTTAGAAATCGAAAATTCCCAGGCACTGAGGCAAGATGTTGGAAGAGTAGGGGACCCAGTTTCAACCGGTCCCCTGAATTTAGCTGGATATCTACCAAACCAGTCTGAACACCCATGAAATCAGCCTGAGATGTTAAGAATATATATATGGGGCGCCTGGGTGGCTCAGTTGGTTAAGCAACTGCCTTCGGCTCAGGTCATGATCCTGGAGTCCCGGGATCAAGTCCCGCATCGGGCTCCCTGCTCAGCGAGGAGCCTGCTTCTCTCTCTGACCCTCCCCCCTCTCATGTACTCTCTCTCATTCTTGCTCTCTCAAATGAATAAATGGATCTTTAAAAAAAAAAAAAGAATATATATATGGATCTCTACAAGCAGAAAGGTAAATGCTTTTTGCAAGGTAGGACGTGTAGAGTCTTGAATCTACAGGGAGATATCAGAAGATAAACAGAAGGGGGAGGGAGCCTCCATAAGCTGGCTCCTGGAAAGAGATATAATACCAGACCACAAAATCGGAACCTTAGAAATCTGCTTTAGGGAACGACATGCCTCTCTGAAAGGAGCTCTGGAAATGAAAAGGCAGTATTCTAGGTAGAGCTTCGTGTGCTCGGGATACAAGAAGCCTCAGAGCCAAAGGGGCTTCCTGGACTGGCACAGTGCCCAAGCAGTGGAGTCAGGAGGCAGGTTATGGTCAGCGAGCCCAGGAAGGGACTCTCAGCTCAGATCGTCATAAACCGCAGTGGGCTGGTTGAGAATCGCTCTTCTCTTGGGCAACCTGAAAAAATCAGGAACCTGCGCCTGTGACCAGGCAAAAACTCACAGAGAGATAGTGGCTGGGAAAGGCCTTTAGAGCAGTGCCCAGACATGATCCAGGAGCTTTGGGTGCTCGCACGAGCCCATGGTCACTTGCTGTTTTAGAAGCATAAAGGGCAGTGACACTCCTGGGCCCCTGGGACTACCCCTGAGAGAGTTGCTGTGGGCGTGCACTACAGGAGGCTGAAGATTTCAGTGGTGCATACAGAAACGGAGACTGTTTATCCTGGAGGGTTTAGTGAAGAGAGCTGACTGAGATTTTTCTGCTCTGGGACAGAGGTTTGGGTGTGGCCATTTTTGCTCTGACCCTTACAAGAGGCTCAGAAAGATACCAGAGAAAGAAAGCACAGAGGTCTGGTTTCCACTAAGCCCATCCCCCTGACATGGGGCAGGGCAACTCCACCCAAGCAGGGTTACCTGAGAAACAGTGTGGCAGGCCCCTCCCTAAGAAGACAGGCTAGAGGAACAAGCAAGAACAAGACGACAACCCTATGGATCCCATAAGACTGTAAAATTTTACAGTTTAGGGTTGTCGTCTTGTTCTTCTAGTGCCTAAACTAAGCAGAAGAGAAATAATAAAAGGTAGAGCAGAAATCAATGAAATAGAAATCAGAAAAACAGTAGAACAGATCAATGAAACCAGAAGCTTGTTTTTTGAGAGAATTAATAAAATCAATAAATCTCTGGCCAGACTTATCCAAAACAAAAGGGAAAGGACCCAATTCAATAAAATCATGAATGAAAGGGAAGAGATCACGAATAATACCAAGGAAATAGAAACAATTATTAGAAATTATTACCAGCAAGTATATGCCAACAAATTAAGCAGTCTAGGAGAAATGGACGCAGTCCTGGAAACTTATAAACTACCAACACTGAAATAGGAAGAACTAGACAATCTGAACAGACCAATAACCAGCAAGGAAATTGAAGCAGTAATCAGAAACCTCCCAAAAACAAGAGTCTGGGGCCAGATGGCTTCCCAGGGGAATTCTACTAAACATTTAAGGAAGAAATAATACCTATTCTACTGAAGTTGATTCAAAAAATAAAAACAGACGGAAACTTCCAAACTCATTCTATAAGACCAGCATTACCCTGACCCCAAAACCAGACAAAGACCCCACCAAAATCAAGAATTACAGACTGATATCCCTGATGAACATGGATGCCAAAATACTCAAGATTCTAGCCAATAGGATCCAACAGTACATAAAAAAGATTTTTCACCACGACCAGGTGGGATTTATTCCTTGGATACAAGGGTGGTTCAACATTTGCAAATCAATCAACATGATAGATCACATTAATGAAAAAAAGAAAGACAAGAACCATATGATCCTCTCCACTGATGCAGAAAAAGCATTTGACAAAATACAGCATCTTTTCCTGATTAAAACTCTTCAGAGTGTAGGGATAGAGGGAACATTCCTTAATATCATAAAAACTATCTATGAAAAGCCCACAGTGAATATCATTCTCAATGGGGAAAAGCTGAGAGCTTTTCCCTTAAGGTCAGGAACAGGACAGGGATACCCACTCTCACCACTATTGTTCACCATAGTACTAGAAGTCCTAGCATTAGCAATCAGACAACAACAACAACAAAAATAAATAAAAGGCATTCAAATGGCAAAGAAGTTAAACTCTCTCTCTTCGCAGATGACATGATACTTTATATGGAAAACCCAAAAGACTCCACCCCCAAATTACTAGAACTCATAGAGCAACTCAGCAACATGGCAGGATACAAAATCAATACACAGTAATCAGTGGCATTTCTATACACTATCATTGTGACTGAAGAAAGAGAAATTAAGGAATTGATTCCATTTATAATAGCACCAAAAACCATAAGATACCTAGGAATAAACCTAACCAAAGAAGTAAAGGGTCTATACTCTAAAAACTATAGAACACTTATGAAAGAAGTTGAGAATGACACAGAGAAAATGAAAAACATTCCATCCTCATGGATTGGAAGAGCAAATATTGTTAAAATGTCTTCCTTCCCAGAGCAATCTACACTTTGAATGCCATCCCTATCAAAATATCATTGGCATTTTTCATAGAGCTGGAAGAAACAATCACAAAATTTGTATGGAACCAGAAAAGTCCCTGAATTGCAAGGGGAATGTTGAAAAAGAAAACCAAACCTTGGGGCATCACAATGCTTGACTTCAAGCTGTATTACAAAGCTGTGATCATCAAGACAGCATGGTATTGGCACAAAAACAGACATAGATCAATGGAACAGAATAGAGAACCCAGAAATGCACACTCAACTTATGGTCAACTAAACTTTGACACATCAGGAAAAAATATCCAATGGAAAACAGACAGTCTCTTCAGTAAATGGTGCTGGGAAAACTGCACAGCCACATGCAGAAGAATGAAACTGGACCATTCTTTTACACCATACACAAAAATAAACTCAAAATGAATGAAAGACCTCAATGTGAGACAGGAATCCATCAAAATAGTAGAGGAGAACATAGGCAGTAACCTCTTTGACCTTGGCCACAGCAACTTTTTCAAGACTCATCCAAAGGCAAGGGATAAAAAAGCAAAAATGAAGTATTGGGAGATCATCAGGATAAAAAGGTTTTGCACAGCAAAGGAAACACTCAACAAAACTAAGAGGCAACCCATGGAATGGGAGAAGATATTTGCAAATGACATTACAGATAAAGGGCTGGTATGCAAGATCTATAAAGAATTTTCAAACTGAACACCCAAAAAAAACCACATAATCCAGTCAAGAAATGGGCAGAAGACATGAACAGACAATTCAAAGAAGGCATACAAATGGCCTAAGAGACACATGAAAAAATGTTCAATATCACTAGCCATCAGAGAAATACAAATCAAAACCAGAATGAGATACCACCTTACACCAGTTAGAATGGTAAAAAATTAGCAAGCAAGAAACAACAAATGTTGGTGAGGATGTGGAGAAAGGGGAACCTCTTATACTGTTGGTGGGAATGCAAGCTCATACAGCTACTCTGGAAAACAGTATGGAGGTTCCTCAAAAAGTTAAAAATAGAGCTACCCTACAACCCAGCAATTGCACTACTAGGTATTTATCCCAAAGATACAGATGTAATGAAATGGAGGGCCATATACACCCAATGTTCATAGCAGCGATGTCCACAATAGCCAAACTGTGGAAGGAGCCGAGATGTTCTTCAACAAATGAATGGATAAAGAAGATGTGGTTTATATATACAATGGAATATTACTCAGCCATCAGAAAGGATGAATACGCACCATTTGCATTAACATGGTTGGAACTGGAGGGGAGTTCGCTAAGTGAAATAAGTCAAGCAGAGAAAGACAATTGTCATATAGTTTCACTTATATGTGGAACATATGGAATAGCACAGAGGACCATAGGTGAAGGGAGGGAAAACTGAATGAGAAGAAATCAGAGAGGGAGTCAAACCATGAGAGACTCTCAACTCTGAGAAACAAACTGAGCATTACAGAAGGGAGGGTGTGAGAGCATGGGGTATCTGGGTGATGGGTATTAAGGAGGGTACGTGTTTTGATGAGCACTTGGTGTTATATGAAACTAATGAATCATTGAACACTACATCAAAAACTATATTTTGGCTAACTGAACATAATAAAAATTAAAAATTAAAAAAGAATTTTAAAAAATTAAATAATAAAATAAAATTCCCAGGTACTAAGGAAAATTTATACATTTATTGTATGACTGATCCTTGTGTAAGAATAATTCCCTTATAAAGACCTTGTATTCAGTGTCTTTAAATATGAAGAAGCTATTTGCTATTATTCTCAAGAGGAACATCTAAATTAAGAGGGAAGAACATTAGATTGGCAGTCAGGACACCTGAATTTTAATTTAATATCTATTTCTAGCTAATCATTGGTCCTTAGTCCAAACTTTAGTAATTACTCTTTTAGGGATGCCTGGGTGGCTCAGTCAGTTAAGCAGCTGCCTCCGGCTCAGGTCATGATCTCAGGGTCCTGGGATCAAGTCCCACATTGGGCTCCTTGCTCAGCAGGGAGTCTGCTTCTCCCTCTGCCTGCTCTGCCTGCCACTCCCCCTTCTTGTGCTCTCTCTCTCTGACAAATAAATAAATAAATAAAATCTTTAAAAAAATACCTACTCTTTTAGCAAATTTCAAGCACACAATACATTATTATTAACTATATTTACCATGCTGTACATTAGGCTTTCAGAATGTATCCCATCTTAAATTGAAAGTTTATACCCTTTGACCAACATCCTCCCATTTCCCCTATCCCCAAGGCCCTAGTAACCCCTCTCCTAAGGCTTTTTCAGTTAACAAGGGATTTAGATCAAATGACAGCATCCTCCCAAGTCAAGGTTCTGATCAACTTCCAAATGAAAGACTCTTTTAAGGGCCTTTCCTGTTTTGAACTTTTGAGAGTGAGTTTCAACAAGGATTGCTTAAGGCTGAGCTTAAGCATGAACACCAAGAAAGGAATTACAATGCCTGTCACAGATACTTAGAGACCCCTCAGATTCTTAGAGGAAATGTAAGATTGGTCTTGAAACAAGTAAACCTCCCTAAGGATAAAAACTAATCAGTCCTTTTCTATTTCATCCTTAGAGATTAATATTTGGGTTTACTGAAGAACCTGTTACAACCTACTTATTGGAATACATATTTTGTGCCATAGTTTACTTACAATATACCTGAAAGATGCTACAGATATTGTAGAATATGGCACAGCCAAGTAATATCTTACTTAATTTTGTCTGGAAACCTGAAATCATTATGGTAACCCAAATTAATTTAAAGCATTTTTTTTTCAGCAGAAAGAGTACTCATTTTAAATTAATTCATCCCTCCATTTGTTTCAGCAAATCAGAAAATATTTCTTTTTTCATATTGATATCCTGGATATGCAACATGAGCTATAGGAAAAAATCTGGAAGATGAAGTATTCATCCTAACTTGTACACTGTTTCAAGGATATATATATCCTAGATGTGTGTGTGTGTGTTTATGTGTGTGTGTATAATTATTATAGTTTCTTTGGATCTTGAGAACTTATATTTTAATGGCTTCAGCACTTGATATCAATACTTTCTTTATGCACATAATCTTGTTTATCATTCCAAAATATTTATGATGTAATTACTATTAATATGCATTTGACTATACCATACGTGATTAAAAAAATACTTGAAGAACTTTGAACCAAGAGAGCAATGACAAGGAAAAGAGTTGGGAAATTATTGAACAAGTTCAGGTAAGATATAATGAATACATGATCTTTAGTGGTGTTGACTGGAGAAAAAGAAAAGTGGACTCATTTAGAATATATTGAGGGGGAAATGATATATTTAGGTAGTGTTAAACTTCTTTGTTCTTATATTTCAATGTTATATTGATTATCATTCCCTTTGCATTTTTATATGAAGTCTAGAATAAAATTGTCTATGTTTATAAAAAGCCTTGCTGGAATTTTAATAGGCATTTCATTAAACCTATAGGTAAATTTGGGGAGAAATGACATTTTTCCTAAGTTGAACCTTTCTACTCATGAACAAAATATAACTATTTGTTTAGTCTTCTTTAATTTTTCATCATTCTTTCATAGTTTTCAGTTGACAGATCTTACACATATTTTGTCTATGTATTTTACGTTATAGATTCTATTGCAACTGGCATTTTAATTACAATGTTTGTTTCAGTGCAATTTAATTATTTTATATTGATATTTTTTCTTGCTAATTTGCTAATTCACATATTTGTTTCAGTAACTTTCTCATGGATTCTATCTGATTTTTTACATAGGTAATCATCTAGTCTTTGAACAAAAACAATTTTTTTAAAAAGATTTTATTTATTTATTTGAGAGAGAGAGAATGAGAGACAGAGAGCATGAGAGGGAAGAGGGTCAGAGGGAGAAGCAGATCCCCCGCCGAGCAGGGAGCCTGATGCGGGACTCGATCCCAGGACTCCAGGATCATGACCTGAGCCGAAGGCAGTCGCTTAACCAACTGAGCCACCCAGGCACCCTGAACAAAAACAATTTTATTCATCCTCTCTAATATGGATGCTTGTATGTCTTCTTGTTACGTGATTGCACTGGCTGAAACCTCAATTACAAATTGAGTAGAAGAGGTGACAGCAGATATCATTGTCTTCTTCCTAATATTGGGGGGAGATATATTTTTCCACTATTTAAGATAACCAGTTTTTTGGGGGTAACTGTTCTTTATTGACTTGAGAATGTTTCTTTTTTGTTAGTTTTCTTGGAGTTTTTATCAAGAATGGGTCTTGGATTTTCTCAATTATTTTCTCTTCATCTACAGAGATGATTATATTGTGTTTTAAGTTTGTTAATATGGTGAATTATGCTATTAATTTTATTATTTATTTATCTATTTATTATTTACTTTTTAAAGATTTTATTTATTTATTTGGAAGAGAGAACTAGAGAGAGAGCACGAGCGGGAGGGAGGGGCAGAAGGAGAGGGAGAAACAGGCTCCCCACTGAGCAGGTAGCCAGATGCTGTACTCCGTCCCAGGAACCTGGGATCATGACCTGAGCCAAAGGCAGACGCTTAACTGGCTGAGCCACCCAGGAGCCCCTGTTAATTTTCAAATATTAAACCAACTTTGTGTTCTTGGAATAAACTCTACTTGGTCATGATATATTATCACTTTTAGATATTGTAGTGTTTAATTTGCTAAATTTTTGTTTGCATCAATGTTCATGAGAGATACTGGTCTATAGTTTTCTTTCCTTATAATGCTTTTGTCAGGTTTTGATGTCATGATTTGCTGGTCTCAAAATGATTAGAAACTATTTCTTCCTCTTTAGTTTTTGAAGAGTGTGTGTAGAATTGGTATTAACTTTCCCTAAATATTTGGTAGAATTTACAACTGAAGCTATCTGTACCTGGAATTTTCTTTCTGGGAAGATTAATTATATATATTATATATATATATTATATATATATATTATATATTAATTATATATTTCATTTTTTCAATACTTAGAGCTCTATTCGAATTGTCTATTTCTTCTTGAGAGAGTAATAGTGCTTAGTGTTTTTCAAAGGATTTGTCCATTTCATCTAAATGGACATCAACATTTTTGGCATTATGTTTCTCATGTTTCTTTATTGTATTACTATGTGGAGAATATATAATAATATCAACTCTCTTATTTTTACTTCTAGTGATTTGGTTTCTTGTCTTTTATCTTACTCCTGGTCAACCTAGATAGATAATTATAAATTCATCGATTTCAAGGATCACTTTTGCATTTCATATTAGTGTTTCCTTTTTTATTTTATTTCTTTCTGCTCTTTTCTTTCATTCTAAAGCTTACTTTTCTTTTAATTTATTTTCTTCCTGCATCTTAATGTATAAACTGTGGTCATTGATTTATGATTTTTCTTCTTATTTAATATAGACATTTTGTTCTTTAAATTTCAATGAATAACTGCTTTGGCAGCATCCCAGAAATTTTAATAAATTGTATTTTTATCTTCATTCAATTCATATGTTTTTTTAAATTTTATTTTATTATGTTAGTCACTGTACATTACATCATTAGTTTTTGATGTAGTGTTCCAATTTCATATGTTTTAATTTCTCTTTTGATTTCTTCTTTTTCCAATGCATTATTTAGAAATGTGTTATATAAATTCCAAATATTTGGTTATTTTCAGATATCTCTCTGTTACTGATTTCTAATTTTATTTCATTATGTTCAAACAACATACTTTGTATGAACTGAATTATTTCAGATGTATTGTGATTTGTTTTATGGTCTAGAATTTGACCTTACTTGGTAAATGTTCCTTGTGCATTTAAAATCAATGTGTACACCAATGTTTTGGGGTGGAATTATGTGTGTCAGGTCACATTTGTTGTTAGTGTTATTTAAGTTTTCTACATTCTTGCCAACTTTTGGTTCCTTCTATCAATTATTGTGTGAGGGGTACTAAAGATATGACTATAATTTGGGATTTGTGTATTTCTTCTGGTACTTTTATTATTCTTTGTTTCATACTTTTTTAATGTTTCAAGTTTTTAAAAAAATTCTAGTTAGTTAAAGTATTGTGTGATATTAGTTTCAGGAGTAGAAGTTAGTGATTTATCACTCACACATAACACTCATTTCTCATTACAGCAAGTGCCCTCCTTAATACCTATCACCCATTTAGAACATCACCCTGCCCACCTCCCCTCTAGCAACACTCAGTTTGTTCTCTACAGTTAAGAGTCACTTTTATGGTATGCCTCCATACCATATGTTTATCTGTTTTGTTTCTTAAATTCCACATATGAATGAATGAAATATACTGTTTCTCTTTGGCTGATTTATTTCACTTAGCATAATATACACTCAGCTTCATCACTTCATTTCAAATTGCAAGATTTCATTCTTTTTTATGACTGACTAATATTCCTGTGTGTGTGTGTGTGTACTATATCTTCTTTAACCATTCATCGATCAATGGACATTTGTACTCTTTCCATAATTTGGCTATTATTAATAATGCTGCTATAAACATCAGGGTGCATCTGTCCCTAAAATCAATATTTTTGTATCATTAGTGCAAATACCTAGTAGTGCAATTCTGGGTAGTAAGGTAGTTCTATTTTTCATTTTTTGAGGAACATTCATACTGTTTTCCAGAGTGGCTGCACCAGCTTGCATTCCCACAAACAGTGTAAGAAGATTCCCCTTTCTCCACATCCTCACTAATATTTGTTGTTTCCTGTGTTGTTAATTTTAGCCACTCTGACAGGTGTGAAGTGGTATCTCACTGTAGTTTTGATTTATATTTCCCTGATGATGAGTGATGTTGAGCAACTTTTCATATGTGTTAGCCATCTGTATGTCTTCTTTGGAAAAATGTCTATTCATGTCTTCTGCCCATTTCTAACCTGGATTATTTGGTTTTTCGGGTGATGAGTTGATAAGTTCTTTATAGGTTTTAGAAACTAACCCATTATGTCATTTACAAATATCTTTTCCCATTCCAAATTTTGCCTTTTAGTTTTTTTTATTTTATTATGTTATGTTAATCACCATACATTACATCATTAGTTTTTGATATAGTGTTCCATGATTCATTGTTTGGGTATAACACCCAGGGCCTTTTAGTTTTGTTGATTGTTTTCTTCACTGTGTAGGTTTTTATCTTGAAGAAGTACCAATAGTTCATTTTTGCTTTTGCCTCCCTTCCTTCCAGAGAGGTGTCTAGTAAGAAGATGCTATGGCTGATGTCAAAGAAGTTACTGCCTGTGTTCTCTTCTAAGCTTTTAATGATCTTACATTTAGGTCTTTCCTCCCTTTTGAATTTATTATTGTGAATGGTATAAGAAAGTGGTCCAGTTTCATTATTTTACATGTTGCTGTCCAGCTTTCCTAACACCATTGTTTAAGAGACTATCTTTTTCCCATTGGATGTTATTTCCTGCTTTGGCAAAGATTAATTAACCATATAGCCATAGATCTATTTCTGGGCATGGTATTCTGTTCCATTGATCTATGTGTCTGTTTTATTGCCAATACCATACCATCATGATAACCACAGATTTGTAGTACAACTTGAAGGCTGGAACTGTTATGCCTCCAGTGCTGCTTTTCTTTTTCAAAATTGCTTTGGGTATTTGGGGTCTTTTGTGGATACATACAAATTTTAGGATTGTTTGTTCTACCTCTGTGCAAAATGCTGGTGGTATTTTGATAAGGGTTTCAATAAATGTGTAGATTATTTTGGGTAGTAGAGACATTTTAACAATTTTTTCTTGCAATCCATAAGCATGAAATGCTTTGCCATTTCTTTGTGTCATCTTTAATTTCTTTCATAACCATTCTATAGCTTTCAGAATACAGATCTTTTACCTCTTTGGTTAGGTTTATTCCTAGGTATCTTTTGGTTTTTGGTGCAATGCAAATGGGATTGATTCTTTGATTTCTCTTTCTGTGGCTTCAATATTGGTGTGTAGAACTGCAACAGATTTCTGTACACTGATTTTATATCCTGCAACTTTGCTGAATTCATGTATGAGTTCTAACAATATTTTGGTGGAGTCTTTCAGGTTTTCTACATAGAGTGTTATGTCATCTGTGAATAGTGTAAGTTTGAATTCTTCCTTGCTGATTTGTATGCCTTTTATTTCTTTGTGTTGTCTGCTTCCTGAGGCTAAGACTTCCAGTACTATATTAAATAACAATGGTGAGAGTGGACTTCCTTGTCTTGTTCCTGACTGTAAAGAGAAAGCTCTCAGTTTTTCCCCATCGAGGATGATACTAACTGTGGGTCTTTTGTATATGACTTTTGAGATATGTTGAGATATGTTCCTTTTATCCCTAGTTTGTTCAGGGATTTTATCAAGAATGGATGCTGTATTTTGTCAAATGCTTTTTCTGCATCTATTGAGAGGATCACATGGTTTTTGTCCTTTCTTTTATTAATGTGGTGTATCACGTTGATTGATTTGTGAATATTGAACCATGCATGCATTCCAGGAATAAATCCCACTTGATGGTGATGAATGATTCTTTTAATGTACTTTTCAGTTCACTTTGTTAGGATTTGAGTCCTTTTGCATCCATGTTCATCAGGGATATTGGCCTGTAATTCTCTTTTTTAGTGGTGTTTTTGGCTGGTTTTGGAATCAAGGTTATGCTGGCCTTGTAAAATGCATTTGGAAGTTTTCCTTCCGTTTCTATTTTTTGGAAAAGTTTGAGAAGAATACGTATTAAGTCTTCTTTAAATGTGTGGTAGAATTCACCTGGGAAGCCATCTAGCCCAAGACTTTTGTTTGTTGGGAAATTGTTGATTACTGATTCAATTTCTTTGTTAGTTATTGGTCTTCTCAAATTTTCTGTTTCTTCCTGTTTCAATATTAGTTGTTTATATGTTTCTAGGAATTTATCCCTTTCTCCCAGATTGCCCAATTTGTTGGCATATATTTTTTATAATATTCTCTTATAATTATTTGTATTTCTTTGGTGTTGGTTGAGATAGCTCCTCTTACATTCATGTTTTTATATATTTGGGCCCTTTTTCTTTTTTTTTTTTTTGATAGGTCTGGCTAGGGGTTTATTAATTTTATTAATTATTTCAAAGAACCACTTTCTGGTTTCATTGATCTGTTCTACTGTTTTTGTTTCTATATGATTTATTTCTGCTCTAATGTTTATTATTTCACTTACTTTGCTGGCTTTACACTTCATTTGCTGTTCTTTTTCTAGCTCCTTTAGGTTTAAGGTTAATTTATGTATTTGGGATTTTTCCTGCTTCTTGAGTTATGCTTGTTTTGCTACATACTTTCTTTTTATGACCACTTTTGCTGTCTCTTAAGGGTTTTGGACCCTCATGATTTAATTTTCATATATTTTTTGTTTCTTCTTTTTTTTAAATTTTTATTTATTTTTATTATGTTCAGTTAGCCAACATAGCCAGTGTTATTTCTTCTTTAATTTTCTGGTTAACCCATTCATTCTTTAGTATGATGTTCTTTAAACTCCATGTATTTATGGTCTTTCCAAAGTTTTTTTGTTATCGACTTCTTATTTCATAGTGCTGTGGTTGGAAAATATGCATGGTATGATCTCAATCTTTTTCATATTTGTTGAGGCTTGATTTATGACCTAGTATGTGATGTATTCTGGAGCATGTCTCATGTGCACTCAAGAAGAACGTGTATTCTGCTGCTTTAGGATGTGATGTTCTGAATATATGTTAGGATCTATTAAGTTCATGTGGTCCTGTGTGTCATTCAAAACCATTGTTTCCTTGTTGATTTTCTGCTTAGATGATCTGTCCATTGCTGTAAGTGGGTTGTTAATGTCCCCTACTAGTATTGTAGTAGTATCAATGAGTTCTTTTATGTTTGTTACAAATTGTTTTATATATTTGGGTGCTCTCAAGTTGAGGGCATAAATATTTACAATTGTTAGATCTTGTTGGATAGATTACTTTATTATGATATAGTTCCCTTCATCTCTTGTTACAATCTTTGTTTTAAAATCTAGTTCGTCTGGTGTAAGTGTGGCTACTCTGGTTTTCTTCTGATGTCCATTAGCATGATAAATGTTTCTTGGTCCTTCACTTTCAATGTGCAGCTACGTTTAGGTCTAAAATTAATCTCTTGTAAGCAGCATATTGAAGGGCCTTATTTTTTTAAATCATTCTGATGTGCTATGTCTTTTGATTAGAGCATTCAGAGTAATTATTGATAGATACAAATTTAGTGTCATTGTATTTCCTGTAAAGTCATTGTTTCTGGAGATTTTCTGTTTCTTTCTGGTCTTTGTTGATTTAGCTCCCTCTTTCCCACTCACATAGTCCACTTTAATATTTCTTGCAGGGCTGGTTTAGTGGTCACAAACTCCTTTAGTTTTTGTTTGTCTAGGAATCTCTTTACTTCTCCTTCTATTCTGAATGACAGCCTTCCTGGATAGACTATTTTTGGCTGCATATTTTTCCCATTCAGCACATTGAATATATCATGTCACTCTCTTCTAGCCTGCCAAGTTTCTGTGGAGAGATCTGCTGCTAACTTTGTCTTCCCTTGTAAGTTAGGGAATTCTTCTGTCGGCTGGGTTTTATTTTTTTAAGATTTTATTTATTTGAGAGAGACAGAGAGAGTGAGAGAGCAGGAGAGCAGAAGGAGAGGTTAGAAGACTCCCCACTGAACAAGGAGACTGACATGGGGCTCGATCCCAGGACCCTGAGACCATGACCAGAGCCAAAGGCAGACACGAAAAACTGAGCCATGTAGGCACCCCATCTTGCTGGTTTTAGGATTTTTTCTTTATCTTTACATTTTGCAAGTTTAATTATGGTATGTCTTGGTGTTGGCCTGCTTTTGTTGATTTTAATGGGAGTTCTCTGTGCCTCCTGGATTTGGACGCTTTTTTTATTCCACAGATTAGGGACATTTTCAGCTATAATTTGCTCAAATAAACCTTCTGCCCCTTTTTCCCTCTCTTCTTCTGGGACTCTTATGATATGAATGCTATTATGTTTTATGAAGTCACTGAGTTTATGAAGTCACTGAGTTTCTTAAGTCTACATTGGTGATCCAGTATTTTTCTTTTCCTCTTCTTTTCAGCTTCATTATTTTCCATAATTTTATCTTCTATATCATTTATTCATTCCTCTGCTTCTTCCATCCTTGGGGTCATTAAATCCAGTCATTTTTACTTCTCGGTTATAGCAATTTTTTTTTTTAATTTCAGCCTGACTAGTTTTTTAGGCCTTTATCTCTGTGGTAATGGACTACCTGCTGTCTTCTGTGTTTTTCTCAACCCAGCTAGTATCCTTGTGATTGTTGTTTTAAATGCTGGATCAGGGATATTATTTTATCTGTTTTGATTAGATCTCTGGAGATGACCTTTTCTTGTTTTCTTTTGAGATGAATTCCTCCATCTTGGCATTTTGTCTAGGTCTTTGCCTTCTTCAATTCATTAGCAAAGTCTGGTTTGTTTCCTGCTCCTGAGAGTAATGGCTTTATTAAAAAGAGGTCATAGACTGTTCAGGGCCTAGTGCTTCAGGAAGTGTTTCTGTTGTATACTATGTGCACTCTGCTGCTGTGTTTTGGCTGTTGTTTTCCTCATGTCATTCCTCTGTAGAATTTCTCTTTGCCTGCAGTTGAGAGTGTTTGGACCTTGTCCAGAGTGTGGCAAGTTTTAATTAGGTACATTCTCGTTTGCTTGTTAAGAGAAACCTGATCTTATTTCCACTAGAGCTGAAGTTTGCAGCAGTCTATGGTCAGTAGATTTGATGTATGTGGGAGGCTTTGTGCTGGTCTTCTGGGGGAGGCATCTGCTGCTATGGTCCTCAGGCACATTTGCCCTAGTAAAGAAGCATCTGAAGAATGCAGGGGGGTGGGGCTGGGTGTTAGCAACTTAAGCCTCCACTGTTTGGGTTGTGCTGTTCACTGAAGTCAGTCCATGCTGATGGGTTGGGGAGAAAAATGGTGCCAGTCCTCTCCCTTGTCCCTGGAGAGGGGAATTTGCACCCCACCATCCAGGGAGCTCTCACAGAAGAGCAAACAATCTCCCCTCATGTGTTCCAAGTGTCCTTCAAATATCTGCCTTCACCCTATCTGTATCCAGTCCATCTGCCCTCCTGGCAGCACAGTCCACCCCTGTTTTATCTCAAGCATGCCAGTTGAGTTTCAAAACTCCAACCTTTAGGGACTTGGTGTGGCCCAGACCCACACTGGTCCTCTGAGAAGTGTCTCACTGTGTTGGGGCTGGTGCCAGTTTGTCCCAGAAAGTCAGTCATATTAATGCACTGGAGCTTGGAGTTTAAAGCAAAGTGTACCAAAAAGCCTGAGTTCAGATTAGCTGCCCTCAGCAGGTGTCTCTGCCCATATACTTAAGGGGTGTGGAAATGAATGGTTCCTGTTGTCTCTTTTGTCCCCTGAGAGGCATTGCCACCTCTCCCAAATGCACTCCAAGAAGGGGGAAATGTCTCTCCCAGTGCATCAAGGAAATCCTCAAATCACACCATCTGCTCCCAGGCCTCTGCCCTGCTTCTCCACGGGAGCATGGCAGTGCCTATCAAGCTTCACACTGGCCATGGCATGTACTTCTAAAACTCCAGTCTTTGAGCTCCACTGGTTGTGAAAACTCACAATAATCACCTCTCTCACTTTCCCCGTCAATGGCTTTGAGGAAGTATTTTCCTTGTGTGATCCTTTGTGTCCTTCTCTCTCTCTCTCATTCTCTTTCTACCTCTCCTCTCTCTGTGATCAGGGATCCTTCCCTTCCACAGAACTTGTGATCCTTTTCTCGCCCCATATCATATATCTGCACTCCCACCTTCCACGATAAGACATCTTCTCTCCCTGTAGTTGTGCAGTTTGTTCTCTCAGTCCTCAGATCAATTTCTTGGGTTCAGAATGATTTGATATTTATCTAGCTGTGTCTGAGGGATGAAACAAGCATAGGGTCTTCTACTACTCCACCATCTTAACTCTTTCCCCTCATATGTTTTTAAGTGCTGTCATTAGTTGTATAAGTATTTAGAATTAGTTCTTCTTAATAAATAGTCCCTTTTATCACTCTGAAATAACCTTATTTATGTCTGATAATGTTCTTTGTTCTGAAATTATTTTATTCAGAAATTATTTAATTGAAATTATTTTGAATTTGAATTACTTGAATTTGAATTACTTGAATTTGAATTCAAATTGTTTTGAATTTGAATACTAAATTATTTAAATCAATATATTAAATTATTTTATATACTTATTATTATTATTATTATTATTTACAGTGTTGTGTCTGTCTCAACCTATCAATAACCAATGTTGTGGCTGGACTAGCTCTTGTGGTTTTTATTATGATTGCAAGATGTTCTTCAGCAATAACCATCAGGATACTTTGAAAAAACAAAGACTTATTACTTATAGGTCCTAAAAATGACCTAGCATATCTGGGGACACACAATGAAGTCATGCATAGAGAGGAAGAGCAAACAGTCTTGAGATTCTGTTTTTATTGGGGTCAAGGGCAGGAGCCTAGGGTGTCACAAGCTCATTCATTGTTGGTGAATTTAAAACATAAAAGTGAGAATTTAAATCATGAGAAGAGAATAAACAAGTGACCCAAATGGTCAGTCATTGAAATCAAACAATTTCTCTAAAATGAAAAAGCCTCAGCTGGGGGGAGGTAACCTGGCTCTTTATGTAGTAGCTTTATCTTGTGGCCGGAAATGTGTTTATTCAAGATAACCATCATTAAACTGGATGCCTCTTTGAAGTGGATGTCTCAGCAATCAAAATTCAAGTCAGTCACTTACATTACAAAAAAATCACTGCCAGGGCTCAGACTATTATAGTATATATTATATAGTACATATTAAGGTAATTATTTCTGCTGTTTTTAGTGTTAGCATGGTTTATCTTTTTTTAGTACTTTTAGTTTTATCATTTTTGTGCCTTTACAGTTAAAAATATTTCTTGTAAGCAAATATATTTAGTTTTATCCTTTTTATCCATTTTGACAATCTTTGTCTTTAATTTGGGTATTTAGACCCTTTACATTTAATGCCACTGTTTATACCATTATGTTAAAGAGTATCATAACATTATTTGATTTTTATTTGTCCCTTCTGTTCTTTGTTCCCCTTTCCTTATTTTTCAGCCATCTTTTAGATTAGCTGAATATAATTTATGATTGAGTTTCATTTTCTTTGTTGCCTTTCATCCATAATTTTTTGGTTTGTTATTTTATTGTTTGCTATAGTATCCATCTTTAATTTGTCAAATTTTACTTTCATGTGGTATTGTGTGTAATAAGTGCAATGGAGGATCTCAACATTCAGCATATTTTTGAATAAATCTTTATATCAACTATACCTTTCAGGATACAGGTATTTTTATCCTTTTATTTATTTTTTCTAGTTTTCCTTTGAAATACACAAATTATATTTACTTTAGAGATTAAAGCAGGTGGTAGTATTAAAGGAATGAACCTCAATAAAACTTTTATAAAACTTACCTTCTTGATTTTAAAAAGGCTTATAATTTTCTAAGCTAAATCTTTTGCTGTTTTTGTCAATAGGATATATAAACTTTATAGACAAGGGCTTATTCTCAGTTACTTCTTCAATGAGCTTATTTTACTCTACTTTCAACTACCATGATTTTTAGCATCTTAGCCTTGGAGTGCTCTTTTTATTGACAAGTTAATGTATTGACTGCCATATTAGGAGCTATATAAATGCTTCCATTGATGAAAAGAATAAGGAGTTAAGATTAAATAGCTACTGAGAAAATGTACTTTAGTCTGAGAAAGAATTCTAAAGAAGTCTTGTGTGGACTATTAACTCCATATTTTTCATTTCATGTACTTTCTTCTATCAGGCAGCTTGGATAAGAATTTTTTTCCATTTCATTTCTATTCCAAGAATATATATATATTCTTCACATAAGTACATATATTATACATATTCATATATATTTATATATTATAGATATATATGTGCATATATCTTTATATTTTCATGTAATATATATTATATATGTACATAAATATAATTAGTAAAACATACTATGTATACTTTAAAGAAAATAAATAAATGATACAAAAATATTTCTTATAAGTCTTGTTGAAGATGTACTGTTTGGTTTCATTTTGAAAGCTTAACAAAGAATACTATCCTTAAACTGCCAAATCACCATTTAGATTATTTATGTGCATCTGAATACCAGTAGAACTCAATAAGAGGCTCTCATATTACTCTTTCAATTGCTTTCCACCCACAGAGGCACTTGGAAAAACCACCAAAGTTATATTACTTTTAGAATTAAATATATTTTTGATAAAACTTTAAAGTTAAAATAAAGAAAACAAATTAAAATATTACATATATATGTTTTGAAGTCAATTACACATTAATGAGTGACTCATAAAAGAAGTGATTTTGACTATAGAAATTAAATCACACTTTAATTCCACTTAAATCCACTTATATAATTGTTCAAAGTACAAGAAAACAATTTAAAGTAATAATAGTTACCAAACATTTTACAATGTTCTCTAGTTTTGTCACAAACTTTTCAATCCTTGACAGGCAATATGGCTTAGTAGAAAGATCACAAACTCCAGGAATTAAGAAATCATGTGAAATTCTAGCTATGTCACTTATCAGATGTATGACATTGTCTTAATTATTTAATCTCTTTCTTAACCTGAAATATGTGAATAATAATGTTTATTTATACTTTTATTTAATATACATGGACGTTTGAAGGGTATTTTAAAATTAAGTAATTTATTGGATGGAAATTTTGTAACTGTAATTGAGTGTCAATGGACACTCAAAACATGAGTTTCTTATCAACAGTATTTTTCCCAGAACAAGAGCAAATAACCCTAAAATTTGTATGAAACCCCAAAAGACCCCCCACACAGCGTAAGTATTCTTGAGAAAGAAAAATAAAGCTGGAAGTATCACCTTCTTAGATTTTAAGATATACGACAAAGCTGTAGTCATCAAAACAGTATAACATTGGCACAAAAATAGACACACAAATCAATGGGAAAGAATAGAAAGCCCAGAAATAAATCCACACTTATATAGTCAATTAACCTATGGAAAAGGAAGTAAGAATATACAATGGGGAAAAGATAATCTCTTCAACAAATGGTGTTGGGCAAACTGGACAGCTATATGCAAAAGAGTGAAACTGGACTGCTATCTCACCTTATACAAAAAAAATCAAATCAAAATGGGTTAAACAAATTTATAGCTATGTCTCCTCAGGCAAGGGAAACAAAAGAAAAATAAACTATTGAGACTACACCAAAATAAAATCTTTTGCACAATGAAGGAAAATATCAACGAAACAAAAAGATAACCTACTGAATGAAAGAATATATTTGTGAATGACATATCGAATAAAAGATTAATATCCAAAATATATAAAGAATTTATGCAATGGCACATCAGAACCCCAAAATAATTTGATTAAAAATGGACAGAGGACCTGAATATACATTATCCCAAAAAAGACATACAGATTTCCAACAGACACATAAAAGATGCTCAAAGTATACAAACGTTGTGATCTGAAGGGGCACCTGCACCCCAATGTTTACAGCAGCAATGTCCACAATAGCAAAACTATGGAAAGAGCCCAGATGTCCATCAACAGATGAATGGATAAAGAAGATGTTGTACACATATACAATGGAATATTACTCAGCAACCAAAAAGGATGAAATCTTACCATTTACAGAGACGAGGATGGAACTAGAGGGTATTATGCTAAGCAAAATAAGTCAATCAGAGAAAGACAATTATCATATGGTTTCACTCATATGTGGAATTTAAGAAACAAAACAGAGGATCATAGGGGGAGGGAGGGGAAAATAAAATAAGATGAAATCAGAAGGAGACAAACCATAAAAGACTTTTGATTATAGGAAACAAACAGGGTTGCTGGAGAGGAGGTGGGTTGGGGGATAGGGTAACTGGGTGATGTACATTAAGAAGGGCATGTGATGTAATGAGCACTGGGTGTTATGTGCAACTGATGAATAACTGAATTCTACCTCTGAACCTAATTATACACTATATGTTAATTAATTGAATTTAAATAAAATAAGATAAAAAAATGCAAGCAATTTTTTAAAAAAAGGATGCTGAACATTACTAATCATCAGGGAAATTCAAATCAAAACCTAGAAGATATCACCTTACAACTGTGACTAAAGTAAAAGAATGGTTAGACTTAAAAAAAAAAAAATGAAATAAGAAATAACAAGTGTCAGTGAGGATGTGAAGAAAACGGAAACTTTGTGACCTGTTGAAAGAAATGACAATTGGTTCAGCCACTGTGGAAAACCATATGGATGTTCCTCAAAAAATTAAAAACAAAAATACAATATGATCTGATAATTCCACTGTTGGGTATTTACCCAAAGAAAATGAAAACACTAATTTGAAAAGATAAATGCACCCCTATGTTTATTGCAGCATTATTTTCAATAGCCAAGTTAGGGTAGCAACCCTAGTGTCAATCAATAGACAAATGGATAAGAAAGATGCCATTTGTGGCAACATGAATGAACCTAGAGTGTATTATGCAAAGTGAAATAAGTCAAAATTAAAAAGACAAATGCCATATGACTTCACCAATATGTGTAATTTAAGAAACAAAACAAATGAACAAAGATAGCAAGAGGCAAACAAACAAACAAAGAAAAAAACAGACTCTTAAATATAGAGAAAACAGTGGTGGTTGGCCAAAAGGAGTTGGTTTGGGGAATGGATGAAATAGATAGAGGCGATCAAGAGTACACTGATCTTGATGAGCAATGTGTAATTTAAAGAATTGTTGAATAATTATATTGTACACCTGAAAGTAATAAAACACTGTATATTAATTATAATTCAATTAAAATAAATATTTTTTTTCCTAATTTGAAAGGCACTAAATCTTTAAAGCAGAAGGTTGGCAGATGCAGTAGAGACTCTTGTACTCTCAGAACTCCATCCACAATTCTTCTGGTCTTATCACATCAGTGCTTCCTGGCTGGCTTCCAACAACTGGTTTCTGTATTTTTTTTTTCACCTGAAGGTTTTATCTTCAACCTGATGTGACATCTCTATGCTTACAGACAGTAGAAGTGCCTAAGAATTAACACACACACACAATACTCTATAATAAAAGACCAAAGTTTCTGTACAAATACCTCAGCTCCCTTGTTTTTTTGGAAAGAATAACTCAGGTATGTGTTCTACACAATTTTCCAGAGATCTTTAATAAAATTAAGCCCTATTAAAGCACCCTATGTAGTTGTCCTTCCCTTCCCTGTTTCAATTCACTCTCCTCCCAAATGAACTGCTTAAATGCAAATCTTTCTGTCAGAGTCTATTTCTGAGAAAATTCTAACTGGAATAACAAATACAGAATTGTGTTTTAGGTTAGCCATAGTGGATTTAAGTAGTTAAAATACTGGCAGCAGGATAACTAGTTTAGAAATAGGTAGTGCCATTGTGGCAATAGTGCCATTGGAAAGTGTACTGATTAATTTTTGTTGTTGTTGTTGCCCCAGTGACTTTGAAAAACTATGGTAAGATACATATGTATATGACTTTGTCTGGGTCATTGGCCTGATCAACTAGTTTTAGTTATTCACCTAATGCTTTCCTTTACCTCTTCTTTGCTGACATTTAGAAAACTTTGAAGAGAGAATGAATATATGGAATTCTTGAAAAAATGTCAGGATAAAGAACATAATACCTGAAACATCATTGTAATTACAGAAACTGAGTATTACTGTTCTATATGAAACAACTAAAAGAGACTAGTCACCTACTAACATGCATTCATGTACTTGAATATGGTGGAAGCTTTGGATAAAATAATTATATTCAATAAATATCTTCATTTTAAGTGATAATGTCTTCAATTCCCTGAAAATAATATTACCTCCTAATGTTTCAAATATTCATATTATCTACCAGTGATATTTTATTTAATATGAATATTTGAATATTTTTCTATATTTTATTGATTTAATCAATTTTAAAAATTAATTTAAAATGCATGCTTGAAACTAATGATGTATTGTATGGTAACTAACATAATATAATAAAATTTTTTAAAAAGTACACATGGGAAAAAATGCATGCCTGCATAATTCATATAGAAGATCTAATAATGTTGAAATTCATTTTATTATTTTATTTTATTTTATATTTTATTTTGTTTTATAAAAAGAAGAATTGTATCCAAAATTTGAGAAGAAATAAGTACTAAAAAGTATAAGTACTTCATTAAGATTTAAATTTTAACCTGTATGCAGTCCAATGAATATTATTCAACCTTCTGTGATAACATACCCACTAATATAAATTCAGTTTCTGAACAGTATAAATTAAAAACCAAGACTATGTTTATTTTGAAAATGATAAGATTTTGTTATAGTTGTTGAATATTCACTTATTTTTTGAATTATCTTTGGTCTAGAAGAAACTGTAATTTATAGCTGGGTTATTATTATTATTATTATTCATTGAAATGTACACAAAATGCTTTCAAGATAGCCAGCAAGTTATATGCCACAGTAAACCACTCTTCTTGATCTTCTACAACGTTCATCTGAAACAATCATTTCCCCTTATATCTAGTGTAATAGTTAAAAGCACAGGTTATAGACTCAAACTCTCAACATTTAACTCCTAACTCCCCACTTATCACTTGTGTGAGCCTGACCTAATCATTCTCTGCTTCCATGACTTTATCTTTAAAATGGGGAAAATAATATTATCTATGTCATAGTGTTGTTTTGAGGATCAAATAAGATAACTTATATATAGTGCTTAGATATGGTGCTTCGCATATAAAAGCAGTCAATGCTAAATTACTAAAATACAATATTAAATATTTCCTCATATGGTTAATTTTTAAGACCAATGTCAATATTTTGTATTTTCCCCCAAAATGCCTTCCAAAATATTTAATACATGCATGTTTGTTTAACTAATGTAGATAATTTGTGATTATCTTCTCACTTGTAAATCTAAGGATGATGTATTTAATTCCAAAAAGAAATTTAGAACCCAATACTAACCCAAATTGAATGAAGTGTTTATTTTCCAATACCTTTTACTAGAACCAAAAACATGAGTATCTATTGTGTCATTTTGGTGGAAGTAGTAAATGTTGGTTCACTTTAAAAACTAGTAGATTATCAAGACCTAAGTTTACAAGATTATTATGAACACAAGACCTGCTTTGTTGGTAGGCTACCAAAGTCACAGTCTATAAAGATTTCCGCAAACCACCAATTTGACAGTGGTTCTTATGATCTTTGTCAGATTCGTGGGCAATAACCCTGGTATAAAAAAAGCAATAGTGATGTAAATTAAAATATCAGTATTTTAGGGTACAAAACATTGTTTGTATATTGATATCCTTGTTTGCTGGTTATCTTTTCAAACTCAGTTTTATTTCCTTCATGTGCTGAGAATTTATGCCTATAAAATTCTACTTAGGTAGATTGAAATATTATACTTCATCCAAAATATTTATATCTTTTTAAGGATATTAGGATACCATATACATACAAGGAAGGATGAAAGAGGGTTTTTGTCGGGTTTTCACTTATCTCCAATTTTAATTTTATTTATTTTTTCATCTTAACCTCCAAGGGTGTGTGAGATCAACTTTAGAGAACAGAATGACTCTTGTCTTAGCCCACATAATCAACACACTGTCAACATATCTTTATTACCTTAAACAGTGCTTCGGGTCACTGTGAATGTGAAGGATGCTATTTAAATTCTTCATCTGCCATATTATACTTACAGATAACTTTTCCATGGAATTAAAAAATGCCACCTGTTTGATTTGTCATTTCTATTACTTTGACCCAGACAATTCTTGCTCTACTTTGTGCTATGCAACTGTCAGCACTGGGAAACAGATGAATCACCTTGACTCTTCCACTTTCATGTAGCACTTAAATCAAAAGCATCTGTAAATGTGTGCTATAAAATATACATCACCCACTCAGGATGGACAGTGAGTGATGCAAATGACAATGGCATCTCCTTTATAAGAAAAAAACAAAATAACTGGACAACGTTTAACTACATCACTTGGTATAAACTCAGATTCATCTCATCTTAGCTTTCAGAATTCTTGATCAACAGTATTTTACCAGCTGCAAAAAAACTGAATCATAAATATAACATTTTTCTATTTTTGAATCTTCTCACCTACTCATCAAGAATTATTGCTTGCATTTTACAAGTAAATTGAACAATTCCTTTATATTTCAAGACAAACAATTCCTTTCAGAAACAATCTAGTAGTTAAATAAATATATAGTTATAAATAAATAAATAGTTAAATAACAATACAAACAACTCTTGCTTCCATAGCCTATTGGGACCATTTCCCATGGATTATTACAAGTCTTAGATAACAACAAATAAATTAGACATAGATCCATAGAGTTTAGGAAATGAAATCATATTTAATCTATGCAAAGTTTTGTAAGTAATTTTTAAAATTCTCTAGTAATATAAAATGCACCAAAATGAGGAAATGGCACAAAGGCAGAAACTGAGGGGTTTGGCTCCTGGTAAAAAGCTATGTGTGATTTTTCAGTTCTGACCATAGGCAATTACAAGGACTTTATCTGACAGGCCTTATTGTGAAAAGTGCCCTCCCCACACCAGACTTGGTGTATAGCCAGTGCATTTCAGTCTCTGAAAGGATTTGTAGTCAAGGACACAGCTCCCCACCAACCCTTGCTTGTCATGCTCTTTCCTATCTAAAGCGTCTTTATTCCTAGGTCTCTTTATCTGAAGCTTGGGCTGAGGTGTTCTTCAGGTTAAATTCTACCTCCACTGGTTACTGACTTCCCAACTTTGGGTAAATTATCCTGTGTCTCATTTTCCTCACTTATAAATGAAGTGGTAATTGTTCTTATCTCATAGCATAGTTCTGAGAATTACATGAGATAATGGGCATTAAGCCAGTGTCAGGCAAACGTGATAACAACTATACTTACAGAAACACAAGACCATGTCCAGAGTAATTGCTCAGTATGTGTGAACTATTATTAGTAATAATGTGATGGTATTATATGTTCTTTTATGTTTCTTGAAATGGATCACCTTTCTCAGAATTGCTTGAGATTTTAGTTAAAATGCAGATTCCCAGAGATGCTTGGATGGCTCACTCGGTTAAGCATCTGACTTCAGCTCAGGTCATTGTCTTGGGGTCCTGGGATCAAGCCACATGTCAGGCTCCCCACTCAGCGGGAGTCTGCTTGTCCTTCTCCCTCTGCTCCTCCCTTGCTCATGCTCCCTCTCCCTCTCTCTCTCAAATAAATAAATAAAATCTTTTAAAAAATACAGATTCCCAGGTCTTACCACAATCCAAATGAATCAGAATCCTTGATTGTGAGACATGGGAATATGCACATTTTTAACAAGATACCCAGGTGGTTCTTATGCATACTTATGTTTGAGAACGATTGCTTTAACCTATCTCATTTAGATGCTGCTTTTGCTGGTGAGTTCAATACACTCTTGCTAGTTTTATTCCATTAAGTTAAATTTTTACCCCTCCCTATAGTTAGTCAAAATGGGGCACTTGCCACTTCCCCCCTTATACAATAGATATTTATTTTCATACCTTATATCTCCAATTCAATTTTTGGTTCTTTGAGATCATGATTCATATATGATATTTTTAAATCTTTTTCACATTGATTTACCCTTAGTACATACTTAGCGGATATTAACTTACTATATCAGTACTATCATGGATTACATATTATTAATCAATCCATATAATAATGTAGGTGCTTACTTTCATATTATATCTGTGGAAATTTCCAAGAATACTTATAGTTATTGCCAATCAACATGAAATAATCAAAATACCATTAGACCAACATAATTAGAAACATGATCTTAAACACTCAAGAATTAATGAATATAATTCTTTAATTATAAATTGAATAAAATATATATTAATGAAAATATGCTCCTAATTGGGTTCTTTGCTGCAAAGCCCTAGTATAATCTGCTTTTGACAGTGGTATTCATTTTCTATCCACAAAAATACAGGCAAGTGCCAAAAACTACAGATAGTAGAAAAAACTTTCAATTTTTAAATTTCAGGATGATGCCCTTCTAAAAAGATTATTAAAAACAAGAAAAATGTGTTTCCAGTTTGTTTACCTGTATTATATAGTAATTTTTATAGACATAATATGGCTGGAATGTAAGATAAAAACCTACTTTTAGGCTGAAATGAAACAAGGTCTTTCCTTTAAGAAATTCAGCACCAGCTATATAGCCATTAAATACTATATAGCCTTCTATCACTCTTTCATCTATTCCAAAAAATAATTGAGGGATTCAGAAGACACAAAGAGGCTATGCAGTAGGAAATGAGGGTTTTTAGACTGTAAGTCCTTAAGTCCTTTTTTTTTAAAGTTTTTTATTTATTTATTCATGAGAGTCAGAGAGAGAGAGAGAGGCAGAGGCAGAGGGAGAAGCAGGCTCCCTGCCTAGCAGGGAGCCTGGTGCGGGACAGGATCTCAGGACCCTGGGATCATGACCTGAGCTGAAGGCACATGCTTAACCATCTGAGCCACCCAGGCGCCCCAGTCCTTAAGTTCTTAATTTACTTTTGAAATTGCCCCATTATTACACTCATAAAGACAAATTTGGTCTTGTACACAATTAATATATTTTTATTTCTGTCGTTATTATCTGTTTTTAATAATTTTTGCTAACTTTAAGAGCTTTTATTTATTTATTTTTTATTTATTTAAAGATTTTTATTTATTTATTGAGAGAGACACAGCGAGAGAGGGAACACAAGCTGGCGGAGTGGGAAAGGGAGAAGCAGGCTTCCCGCGGAGCAGGGAGCTCGATGTGGGGCTCGATCCCAGGACCCTGGGATCATGACCTGAGCCGAAGGCAGACGCTTAACGACTGAGCCACCCAGGCGCCCCAACTTTAAGAGCTTTTAAAGAAAAACAAAGAGTTATCAATTTGACATTGTAGTTAGGATAATTAGATAAGAAGAAATGAATAGAAGAACAAGGTCTTTCTACTTGGATTGTATAGGTACATATATATAAAAAACTTATTCAGTGTAAAATTGTTGAGAAGATTGTGTGATTTACTCTATTTCAACAAAAGCTCTAACTGCAATGATCTTTTAAATATTTGGTATGGAAAATAAGCACCTGGTGCAGAATTATAAATCATACTTTAGATAATGAAATGACTAAGCTTATATTCATTATACTTTATTATTTATTTTTCAAATTTCAATATAGTTGACACATGTTACATTACTTTCAGGCATACAACATAGTGATCCAACATCTGTATGCATTACGCGATGCTCACCACAAGTGTAGCTACTATCTGCCACCATCCAACCCTATTAAAATATCATTGACTATATTCCTTATACTGTTCCTTTTATTTCCTTGACTTATTCATTTCATAAATGGAAGCCCATATCTCCCATTCCCCATTACCCATTTTGCCCAACCCCCACCCTTCTTCACTCTGGCAACCATTAGCTTGTTCTCTGCATTTTTAGGTCTGATGCTATTTTTGTTTTTTAATCATTTGTGGGTTTTGTTTCTTTGTTTTTGTTTTCAGGTTTCTGGTTTTTGTTTTAGATTACACATATCAGTGAAATCATATAGTATTTGTCTCTCAGGCTGACTTATTTCACGTAGCATAATACTCTCTAAGTCCATCCACATTGTTGCAAATGGCAAGAGTTCATCCTTTTTTATGGGTGCCTAATATTCCATAATATATAAATACCACTACTTATCGACTTATCCATCAATGGACCTTTAAGTTGCTCCCATATCTTGACTACTGTAAATATTACTGCAACAAATATAGGGATGCATATATTTTTTTCAAATTAGTGTTTTCATTTTCTTTGGATAAATACCTAGTAATGGAATTACTGAACAGTATGGTATTTCTATTTTTAATTTTTTAAGGAACCACCATACTGTTTTTTATTTTATTTTATATTTATTTTATTTTATGTTATGTTATGTTAATCACCATACATTACATCATGAGTTTTTGATGTAATGTTCAATTATTCATTCTTTGTGTATAACATCCAGTGCTCCATTCAGTACATGCCCTCTTCAATACCCATCACCAGGCTAACCCATCTCCCCACCCCTCCCCTCTAGAAACCTCAGTTTTTTTTCTCAGAGTCCATGGTCTCCATGGTTCATCTCCCCCTTCATTTTTCCCTTCCTGTTATCTTCTCTTTTTTTTTTTATCATATAATGTATTATTTGTTTCAGAGGTACAGGTCTGTGATTCAACAGTCTTACACAATTCACAGCGCTCACCATAGCACATACCCTCCCCAATGTCTATCACCCAGCCACCCCATCCCTCCCACTCCCCACGACTCCAGCAACCCTAAGTTTGTTTCCTGAGATTAAGAATTCCTCATATCAGTGAGATCATATGATACATGTCTTTCTTTGATTGACTTATTTCACTCAGCATAATACCCTCCAGATCCATCCACGTCATTGCAAATGGCAAGATGTCATTGTTTTTGATGGCTGCATAATAATCCATTGTATATATATACCACTTCTTCTTTATCCATTCATCTGTCGATGGACATCTTGGGTCTTTCCACAGTTTGGCTATTGTGGACATTGCTGCTATAAACATCGGGGTGCATGTACCCCTTCGGATCCCTACATTTGTATCTTTGGGGTAAATACCCAGTAGTGCAATTGTTGGGTCGTATGATAGCTCTATTTTCAACTTTTTGAGGAACCTTCATACTGTTTTCCAGAGTGGCTGCACCAGCTTTCATTCCCACCAACAGTGTAGGAGGGCTCCCCTTTGTCCACATCCCCACCAACATCTGTCATTTCCTGACTTGTTAATTTTAGCCATTCTGACTGGTGTGAGCTGGTATCTCATTGAGGTTTTGGTTTGGATTTCCCTGATGCCGAGCGATGTTGAGCAATTTTTCATGTGTCTATTGCCCATTTGGATGGCTTCTTTGGAAAACTATCTGTTCATGTCTTCTGCCCATTTCTTGATTGGATCATTTGTTCTTTGAGTGTTGAG